>NC_047113.1:91248208-91562136 GCF_902500255.1 Thalassophryne amazonica | reverse complement strand
TAATGTCAACCAGAGGGGAGGAGTTTAAACAGTGTGTGTCCAGGATGTGAGGGGTCTGCAGAGATGTTACCTACTAGCTTCTTGGTCTTGAACCGGTATAAGTCATCGATGGAGGGCAAGCTGGCTCCAATGATTTTTTTCTGCAGACCTGACAGTTCATTGAAGTCTATGCCTGTCATGTTTGGAGGCAGAGGGAAAGCAAACAGAGATGTAGATGCACAGGACAGGATGATGGATGTGTAAAAGATGATGAGCAGTTCCTGGGGCAGGTTGAACTTCCTGGAGTCTATGTGGGAGGTCTTTTTCAGGTCTCAGGAGATGGTGGATCTCAGGAACCAGAAAGTGTCCACAGTAGGCACAATGTTGTTAAGGATCGGGGTTGGGGGTAGAGTGATGGTGAATTTCTCCTGAAGTCCACTATCATCTCCACAATCTTGAGCGATTTCAGATCCAGATCGTTCTGACTGCACCAGAGGACCAACTGTTCCACCTCCTGTCTGTATGCAGCCTTATCACCATCCTGGATGAGTCCAATGATGGTGGTGTCGTCCACAAACTTCAGGAGTTTAACAGAGAAGTTCCAGAAGGTGCAGTCATTTGTATAGAGGGAGGACAGCAGGGGAAAGAGCACACACCCCTGAGGGGCGCCAGTGCTGATTGTCCATGTGCTGGATGGCCTCACCTGTTGTGTCCTGTCCATCAGCAAGTTGGAGATCCACTAACAGGTGCGACTTGGCGCAGAGTGGTTGGAGAGTTTTTTGGAGGCGAATGTCTGGGATGATGGCATTGAATGCCAAGCTGAAGTCCACAAACAGCATCCTCATGTACGGCTCTGGAGAGTCCAGGTGCTGCAGGATATAATGTAGTCCCATGTTGACTGTATCCTCAATTGACCTGTATGCCCAGTAGGCAAACTGCAGGGGGTCCAGCAGGGGTCCTGTGATGTCCTTCAGGTGACTCAACACCAGCCATTCAAAAGACTTCATGGATACAGATGTCAAAGCAACAGGCCTATAGTCATTTAGTCCTGTTATGGAGGGTTTCTTTGGAACTGGTATAATAGTGGAGCATTTGAAGCAAGACGGGACCTCCGATAGTTCCGGAGATCTGTTGAAAATACGGGTGAAGATAGGAGCCAGCTGATCAGCAAATGCTCTAGTACACGAGGGAGAGACACCATAAGGTCCTGGGGCCTATTTGATCTTTTGTATATGGAACTGCTGGCATACTTCCTCTTCACAGATCATTAGTGCGGGTGGTGTTGCTGAAGTGAGGGGGAAAGAGGTGTCTGGTCTGGGGGGCAGGTGGTCCATTGTTGCTGCGGTGGGTGAGGAATGTGTAAGGGTCGCTTTCAAACCTGGAAGAAAACATCTTCAACTCCTCAGCCAGTTGTAGGTTCTCCACAGGTAGTCGGGATGGTCTCCTGTAGTTGGTGGCATGCTGAAGACCTCTCCAGACTATTGCAGGATCGCTGGCTGAAAATTGTCTTTTCAGTCTGTCAGAGTAGCTCCTCTTTGCTACTCTGATCTCCTTTGTTAGTGTGTTTCTGGTCTGCTTGTACATGAGCCTATTTCCACTTCTGCAGGCCTCATCCTTGGCTTCGTGTACAACCCCTGGCAAAAATTATGGAATCACCGGCCTCGGAGGATGTTCATTCAGTTGTTTAATTTTGTAGAAAAAATGCAGATCACAGACATGACACAAAACTAAAGTCATTTCAAATGGCAACTTTCTGGCTTTAAGAAACACTATAAGAAATCAAGAAAAAAAATTGTGGCAGTCAGTAACGGTTACTTTTTTAGACCAAGCAGAGGGAAAAAAATATGGACTCACTCAATTCTGAGGAATAAATTATGGAATCACCCTGTAAATTTTCATCCCCAAAACTAACACCTGCATCAAATCAGATCTGCTCGTTAGTCTGCATCTAAAAAGGAGTGATCACACCTTGGAGAGCTGTTGCACCAAGTGGACTGACATGAATCATGGCTCCAACACGAGAGATGTCAATTGAAACAAAGGAGAGGATTATCATACTCTTAAAAGAGGGTAAATCATCATGCAATGTTGCAAAAGATGTTGGTTGTTGTGACTGTGTCTAAACTCTGGACCAAATACAAACAACATGGGAAGGTTGTTAAAGGCAAACATACTGGTAGACCAAGGAAGACATCAAAGTGTCAAGACAGAAAACTTAAAGCAATATGTCTCAAAAATAGAAAATGCACAACAAAACAAATGAGGAACGAATGGGACGAAACTGGAGTCAACGTCTGTGACCAAACTGTAAGAAACTGCCTAAAGGAAATGGGATTGACATACAGAAAAGCTAAACGAAAGCCATCATTAACACCTAAACAGAAAAAAACAAGGTTACAATGGGCTAAGGAAAAGCAATCGTGGACTGTGGATGACTGGATGAAAGTCATATTCAGTGATGAATCTTGAATCTGCATTGGGCAAGGTGATGATGCTGGAACTTTTGTTTGGTGCCATTCCAATGAGATTTATAAAGATAACTGCCTGAAGAGAACGTAAATTTCCACAGTCATTGATGATATGGGGCTGCATGTCAGGTAAAGGCAGTGGGGAGATGGCTGTCATTACATCATCAATAAATGCACAAGTTTACGTTGATATTTTGGACACTTTTCTTATCCCATCAATTGAAAGGATTTTTAGGGATGATGACATCATTTTTCAAGAGGATAATGCATCTTGCCATAGAGCAAAAACTGTGAAAACATTCCTTGCAAAAAGACACATAGGGTCAATGTCATGGCCTGCAAATAGTCCGGATCTTAATCCAACTGAAAATCTTTGGTGGAAGTTGAAGAAAATGGTCCATGACAAGGCTCCAACCTGCAAACCTGATCTGGCAACAGCAGTCAGAGAAAGTTGGAGCCAGATTGATGAAGAGTACTGTTTGTCACTCATTAAGTCCATGCCTCAGAGACTGCAAGCTGTTATAAAAGCCAGAGGTGGTGCAACAAAATACTAGTGATGTGTTGGAGCGTTCTTTTGTTTTTCATGATTCTATAAATTTTTCCTCAGAATTGAGTGATTCCATATTTTTTTTCCCTCTGCTTGGTCTAAAAAAGTAACCGTTACTGACTGCCACAATTTTTTTTCCTGATTTCTTATAGTGTTTCTTAAAGCCAGAAAGTTGCTTTTGAAATGACTTTAGTTTTGTGTCATGTCTGTGATCTGCTTTTTTTCTACAAAATTAAACAACTGAATGAACATCCTCCGAGGCCGGTGATTCCATAATTTTTGCCAGGGGTTGTAGCTGCCCCAGTAAACCAAGGTTTGTTGTTGCTGTATGTGCAGAAGGTTTAAGTTTGCACACAGAGGTCCTTACAAAAACTGATGTAAGATGTCACAGTGCTTCAAAGATGCTCCAGTCTGTGCAGTCAAAACAGGCCTGTAGCTCCTGCCTTGACTCATCTGTCCACCTCTTTACTGTCTTCACTACAGGCTTTGTAGATTTTAATTTCTGCCTGTAAGTGGGGATGAGGTGGATCAGACAGTGATCAAAGTGTTCCAAAGCTGCACGGGGAACAGAGTGGTAAGCGTCCTTTATTGTTGTGTAGCAGCGGTCAGGAATGTTTGCATCCCTGGTGGGACACGTGATGTGCTTTCTGCATTTATAGAGTTCAGGGCTCTGTTAAAATCCCCCAGAATGATGAACAGGAAGGCTGGGTACTTTCTCTCCACATCTGTGATCTGGTCAGAGAGCTGCTGCTGCGCCTCTGTTACGCATGCATGTGGTGGAATATACATGCCGACCACCATGAACGAGGAGAACAATTGCAGTAAATAGCATGGGTGACAGTTTATGAAAATGGTTTCCAGCTGTGGCTGCACATCCTCTTCAACACTGTGACATCTACACATAAACCTTTGTTTAAATAAAAGCATATTCTACAGTTTTGTTTGTCATTCTTTCCTTTTTCGTTGCACTTTCACGAGTTTACCAGTGGCTGAAGGAAGAACTACACTTTTACTTTTTTTTAATTAAAATAAAAAAATAATAAGAAGAAATCACATAAACATATCTATTCACACCTCAATATGTTGTTGATGCACTTTTGGCAGCAATTACGGCCTCAAGTCTTCTGGAATATAATGCCACAAGTTTAGTACATCTATCTTTGGGCAGTTTTGGGTATTTCTCTTTGCAGCACCTCTCAAACTCCATCAGGTTGGATGGGGAGCATCACTGCGCAACCATTTTCAGAGCTCTCCAGAGATGTTCGATCAGATTCAGGTCTGGGCTCTGGCTGGGCCACTCAAGGACATTCACAGAGTTCTCCTGAAGCCACTCCTTTGATATCTTGGCTGTGTGTTTAGGGTCATTGTCCTGCTGAAAGATGACCTGTCACCCCAGTCTGAGGTCAAGAGCATTCTGGGGCAGGTTTTCATCCAGGATGTCTCTGTACATTGTTGCATTCATCTTTCCCTCAATCCTGACTAGTCTCCCAGTTCCTGCCGCTGAAAAACATCCACACAGCATGATTCTGCCACCAACATGCTTCACTATAGGGATGGTGCCTGGTTTCCTCCAAACATGACACCTGGCTTTCACACCAAAGAGTTCAATTTTTGTCTCATCAGACCAGACAATTTTGTTTCTCATGGTCATGATAGTCCCTCAGGTGCCTTTTAGAAAACTTGGGGAGGCTGCAATGTGACTTTTACTAAGGAGTGGCTTCTGTCTGGCCACTCTGGCTACCATACAAACCTGATTGGTGGATTGCTGCAGAGATGGTTGTCCTACTGGAAGGTTCTCCCCTCTCCACAGAGGAATGCTGGAGCTCTGACAGAGTGACATTGTGTTCTTGGTCACCTCCCTGGGAAAGATCTCCATTCGACGTGTTTGCTTTGTGATTTCTCTCACATTTCTTTAAAGATGAGTATGAAACTTGCGTATAATATCCACCTTACTCCTATCCCTCATGAGGCTTTGCATGAATTATAGATGAGACTTACTGTATGAACCAGAAATGGTGTTTGTTTACATGTTAATTGTTCGTGCGAATCCAATTTCTATGTGGCTTACAGGCATAAACAGCTTAAATGAGACAACACTGCAATCCCACTGTCTACAAATATAGAGAGGTGTGAGAACGACATGAAGAAGTGGCCTAAGATAACGTACAGTAGCATTTTTACCTCCTTTCTTAGCTCTCGCGCCGGACGAGGCATATCAGGAGCTGCACAGTAATAAGGTCAGTCCAGTTCTGCTGAACGAGGTCTTGGGACACAACTTATTTACCCGAAGCCAGACGTAGAGTCCAGCAGAAGCATAAAAGTCCTTGATCACCGAGCCTGGGTTTGAGTTTCAGCATCAGGTGAAATACAAACAGCGGGGTGTTCAGACATTGCAGGTCAAGGCAGATCTCCAGGTGGGTAACTTTTGTAAATTATAATGTATGAACTAATGTGGCAGAATACATGTGAGCCCTCATTAAAATAAACTCTAAGACAGATTTTTACATCCCTCTAGGTCCAGTTGACAGTGATGCGTCTGTCTGCAGCTGGTTATCTGGACACCAACTGAGCACCTGGAGCTGGACATCATTTCATTTGACAAATTCTTTACAGATGCATGAAATACCTGCAGAATTTCTACTTTTCACATCTGATTCCAACATTAGTGGATGAATTTGTTGCAAAGGTTCTGCTCTGCCCCAAATATCTGAATCTCTTAAAAATAGAGTAATCACTTATCAGGTGTAATGTGTGTTACAGACAACAAAAGAGCACTGTACAATGGAAAGGATCGGAAATAAGTCACTTTCAGTTGTTAATTTTTTATTGTTAGAAAGAAAAGTGTTTTTAATACATTTTCAAATATTATTGTTCCAAATAATAATAAAAAAAATTATCTGTGTTATGAAGATGTCACATTTTCCACCATGTTTATTCCAGAGGGGGAAACAGCCACTAAATACTTATCTGATGTGTTTTTTGATACGACTGCTGGGCCCGGGCTCCCATTTCCTTTGGAGTATGGCTTTTAACCAAAACTTCCTCCTTGCAATGTTCTTGGCATCATTTTTGGGGAGAAGGTAATAGTTTCTCTTGATCCCTAGCTCCTTGTCTCTGTCTGACTGGTTGTCACAGCCAGGGGCTTTGCTCCAGTTTCCACTATAGCCTCCTTTCTTGCGATGGATCTTTGGCAAGCCCTTTGAAAGTGATGAACTGCTGATGCCACTGGCTTCAGACATAAGAAAAAATAGAAACAAATATACTGTCCCTGTCTATGTTGCCAAGATTGGCGACATAAAATTTCAGTTTAATTCTTTGAGTATTATAACATAAATCAACTTCAGCTCCAAGGGACAAAAATAGTTTATCACACCTATCTCTGCTTTGAAAAACAGTTCAACACACCTGTCTCTGCTTTGAGATTAATCTTTCCTTCAATAAGAAGCCCAAAATGAAAATGCAAGCATCATTGGTGGTGCCAGTACTTCTGAACCAGACTGCAGGTAAGTGGAGTGACAGTGAAACTACTGTGCAAATTGGCCACAAAACTGAGAATACTAAACCCATAATGCTGAAGAACAGTCTGCCAGGCCTCAAATTTGTCACTTAAATTCATTAGATGGCTGAAAAAAATAACCAGAAGAATAACCAGAATGGCAAAGGCTCACCCATTGATCAGCTCCAGGATGATCAAAGCCAGTTTGGAGTTACCTGTAAGTGCTGTGACAGTTAGAAGACACCTAAGTGAAGCTAATTTATTTGCAAGAATCCCCCGCAAAGTCCCTCTGTTAAATAAAAGACGTGCAGAAGAGGTTACACTTTGCCAAAGAACACATCAACTGGCCTAAAGAGAAATGGAGGAATATTTTGTGGACTGATGAGAGTAAAATTGTTTTTTTTGGGGGGGGGGGGTCCAAGGGCCACAGACAGTTTGTGAGACGACCCCCAAACTCTGAATTCAAGCCACAGTTCACAGTGAAGACAGTAAAGCATGGTGGTGCAAGCATCATGATATGGGCATGTTTCTCCTAGTATGGTGTTGGGCCTATATATCGCATACCAGGTATCATGGATCAGTTTGGATATGTGAAAATACTTGAACAGGTCATGTTGCCTAGTAAACAATCAAAATCTTGGTTCCAAACCAACAAAATTAATGCCTCACAGATGTGAAGAAATCAAGAAAAACTGTGGTTATACAACTAAATACTAGTTTAGTGATTCACAGGATTGCTAAAAAAGCAGTTTGAACATAATAGTTTTGAGTTTGTAGCGTCATAAGCAGATGCTGCTATTATTGTGAACACCCCCTTTTCTACTTTTTTTTACTAATAGCCCAATTTCAGAGAATCTACTGAATCTATTGGTACCTTGTTTCCCAAGTAACAATAAGAAATATACTCAAAACCTGGATTAATCTTTTTAGTCACATAGCACTACTATTATTTTGAACACTACTGTATCTGCTAACTAACCCATTAATGGTTCTCTGTATATGTACATACTATGTGTAAGTATGTAAGTGTGTAAATCAGTATGAATAGTGTCTGAAGGCCTCTGTGCCAATGTGAGTGTATAAATGTATGATGGTTTATTTAATCTATTGATAATCTCATCAAAATCTCTCTCTGGTTATCAATCAATTAATCTATAGTAATAATGCATGCCAAAACCTTCTTTCTCTTAAAAAACACACAAAGTATAGAGGAATTGTGTCCTTTTATAAGCACTACAAGAGTTTGTTAAGTCCTGCCCTGAAATCAAATCGGTGTGACACGTCGCAGATACAAGTGTGACATAACAATGTGTCTGGATTTCCCCTGGACTCTGGTTTTTACTGTTTTAACAGTGTTTTGTGTTTGTTTCTCCACCAGATGGCAGCTTCAGCTTTGTTTTCACACCTGGATCAGATGAATTACTGATTATTGATGGACTATTTAAACCCTGACTTTCTGTTCATGAATTGCCAGATTCTTCCAGATGCTTCTTAAGCTCTTTGAACCAGGCCAGATACTTGCATGTTGCATGCCCTTTGCTGTCTGTTGCCTTGCTTTCTTGTTTTGCCTCGCCAGCTTCCAAAGCCTTGTCTATGATCCAGACGGATACCAGGAGGACCAAACCTGATTGCCGCCTTGTGACCATGACCGCGTCTTCCAGCTGTGGGCTTAACACGCCAAAGCTTTCCACAGCGCATCTCAACTAAATGCCAGTTAAGTTCTCATCCGTCTCAGTGGATCCTGTTCTCACTTGTTCCTGTTTGTGACTGTTATGATAAAGAACTATTCTGACAACTCTGTTTAACAACTGCATGAACTCTGTTATCAAACAATTTAAGAACCCAGCCCAGCTATATCAAGTCCTGCTTAATTGGTGCTGTGCTTCAACACACAGCACTTGACCTCTGACCTTTGGATACAACTTATGAACTATGAACAATTACTGAACAGTGAAACGAAGATAACTTTATTTCATGAACTCTGAAACAACCTGTGTCAACCCTTTTATGAACTGTGACTGTTTGTGGATCCAGAGTTATGAATGCATTTCACTCACCCTGTGTACCTTCGTCCTTACTTCCTGGTTGCAGAGGCGAGCATCCCACTTGGCATAGACTATAGAATCCTTTGTTGACACATTCCTTCAAGACTGGCTCAGGATACTGCAGCTCCCTACTTTCACCACTAGAGGGCGAGTCACTCCATACTCCAGGCACCCCAGCACAGCATTTTTTTTTTATTTATTGTAAATAAATATATATTTCCTTTTGTACTACTCTCCATGTCCAGCTCCCTGCGTTTGGGTCCATAGTCTGAAATGGTTCAGTTCCACTCGAACCCCTAAGCATAACAGAAAGCTTCATGTGGGGAATTGCATGATTTTTTGCAGGATGAAGTGAGGCATCAAAACGTCTTGCAGTGACACTTCTGCTATGAAAGATCGATTGAGCCGTTGGATGGTCTTTTTTAAAGATGACAGTTTGTCGTTTGAGGAAGTAGTCGAGTGAAATCTTTGTGGCATTCCATTGCTGATCTATTAATAGAAATATGACAAAAAAAAGAGTTGGACGTAACTGTGCGTCCATGATCTTAGATGATGAAAGGCATTTTCTCATAACAGAAGTAATTATTTCATTGTCTCAAGATATTTTTATAAGCTCTATGCAGATACTTTTGTCTGTTCAGTGTTAAAAGAAGCAGTCCACTCTCAAGGTCTTCATGCCTCATACAATAACCTTAATTAACCCATTAGGTCATGTTTGATAATGCATTGTTTGTATGAATAAATAATGTGCAGCATTTTAAACAGTTTTTTTTTTTTTAGTGAGGCAAATGTGCACATTTAGCTCTGAACAGACTGTTCATTGGTGACAAGAAGCAATTTTTCCTTTACCTTATAAATAAATTCTGCATTACATTTAGTTTACTTCTTGTTGCATTAAGTAGTAGCACCATGTTTCAAAAATAAATGTCACTCATAGGTCGATGTGATCAGTGTATATGCTTTTCCTTTACATGATGCATTTCTGGAGAGATGCAACTAATACTACGGTGCAAATTATCATCCAGAAAATGTGATTAAGAACAAGTCAATGAAGATTACCCAGAAATGTGATCTAGCCTGCTGTTTGATAACATAAGATGCTCGCCTTGTACAATGTGATGTATTCAAAACAAGCTGCAACATAACCATAGACACCATACTGTACCCATGTTGTAACTTTAATGCCAATGTAACATGTTTGTATAACCTTCCAGTGATGTTACCAATTATACAAAAATTTTACAGGCTGCACAGAAATTCCAGGAATAACCAATAGTATATCAAAGGTTGCGACTGATATACTATTATAAACAACAATACAAACATTAGAGGTTACCCCGCTAATGTTTTCCAGGGTATGGACAAGGATTCAAACTCTGAGCTTCTGCCATGTGTATCTATGAAAATGAAAATGGGGCTACAAGCAATAATTAGTAACTGAAAGTTGCATGTTTTAAGATACTTTGGACTATAACTGATTGTAATGTCACATGACCCGCTTTCAGACATCTATCCTTATATCTACCCAAAGGAGACGCCTAGTTGATTGCACTGTGCAGTATTCCCTCAGCTGTTCCAGCTGACATTTCAGCAGTATCCTCTGTGTCTTGTGAGAGAATGCTCTTCAAAAAAGGAAAGATTTGGTGATGATTGTTCATTGAAAATACAGGTGAGCCCTGTTAAGTCGCACGAGTTGGGGTCCACAAAAACTGTTATCTGAAACCGCGAGTTACTGAAGTTGACCAAAAAAACCTTATAATTATCTTACCTTGCCATATTACAATAGTTTCGACCATTTGAAGTATGATTCCTTCCTGGATGGTGATAGTTCTTTATTTGGATTGGGTTTGGGAGCTTTACCTTCCTGCTTTTACTGCTGCACATCAGTGATGAGGATGTCGTCAGTGTGAATGATTCCTGACGTTTTTTGGATGGGACTCTTTAGATCCTTACTGCTGGTTCAGATTGGACTGAAAGTTATGCACCTGTAGTGGGTGTGCGTGTAAATTCCAGCCCAATTTGAACCAGCAGTAAGGATCTAAAGATTTCCATCCAAAACATTGAATCATCTGGAATCATCCACACAGAATCATCTGCCCTCATCACTGATCTGGAGCAGTAGAAGGAGGAAGAAGAAATCATCATCCAGGATGATTTCTGATTTATTTCTTATGATCCCTCCCAAAAACGGTCAAATCAAATTGACTTTTATACAGTATTCTAAATTTTCAGGGTCCACAACTTGACTGTGTGTAAAGCCGAATCGCAATTTAGCGTACGCGAGCTAACGAGGCTCGCCTGTACTTCAATGAATACCCACTTCTAATAACCACAGCCTACACATGCTCTTGTGATGTGAAAGAAGATAAGCCAACATATTAAAAAATGCATATATACAAAGTTTAGAATTACACACTAGATCCAAAAAACATTTTAAATTCACATCCGTTTTTTATTAATTCTTTGCAAATGAAACATGCATTTCATCACTTGATGTCACTGGTGTGATGTTTCAAATATTAGAAAACATTTGGGACCCTAGCTTGATAGCCAACATGGAAAAAAAAATTGCACAAATAGTGCACGTCTTACCTCCCATACTGAGTTCATTTGGCATTGGTATGTTGTAGTCTGCAGTTGTGTCAATAGTATCAATCAATCATTAATCTGGGATCTAAGTGTATGTTCTCAATTTCATCACGCCTTCATTAATTTTAAGATACTTGTAAATAGTTTTCTGAATGTGACACACATATTGGTGTGCATGTATGTAATTTAGCTCTAAAGCTGAAAATGTGAAATTAAATATTTTTTGAAAATATACCTATATGTGCGATGTCTTAAATGACCTATCACACATTCTTTTCTCTGGAAGATGTGACAGAGCAAGCAAGTGTAAAACTTACTGTCTTAACCCCTCATCATCCCATCATCCACCACACTACTTTTTGAATTTCACAGGATATAGTATTGAGGTTCTGAAAGACATTTTTATCAGTCTTTTATGTTGTGTGGGCCGCTGAAGAGGAGGTACTGCTGGCCCACCACCAGAGGGCACCCTGCCTGAAGTGCGGGCTTCAGGCAGGAGAGGGTGCAGCCACCTCGAGGAAGCAGCCAGGAGTGGCAGGTGCCACTCATCATCTCATCATTTCATCCATCCATAAAAGCCGGACAGCAACTCCACCTCCCTGCCGAGATATCATTCTACCTGTCAGGTAAACCTCTCAGCCATTTTTCTGTGCCGAACGCACGTGTCTGTTTCTGAGTTTTTTGCAGGAGTTCCTGTTAACTACTGTCAGCTGGGAGCTGGGTTTGTGGTTAGTGGAGGAGAGACGTCTTCACCCCTCACTCCAAACCGGATAAGTAGTAGTTTCAGGCTCTGCACGAACTGTGTTCCTGTGTAGGAGGTGGAGATTTTCCTACAGAAAGAAACTGACTGTTTGCTGACTGTTTTGCTGGGTGTGCACTCACCCACCATAAGCTGTTTCTGCTTCCTGCCAGCAGTACCAGGTCTGACAGCTGGAGACGGTGGCCACCTGGGGATTCAGGACTTGGCGGCTCCAGTGTGCTCCAAATCCGTTGGCAGTGGAAATTGTGTGGGACCCGGCTCTTCTCTGGACAGACGTCTTCTATCCTCGAGCCTGCCCACACGTCACCTTTGTATATTGACTGAATTCTAAATCTGTGATTGTCTGTATTCCGTTGTGCACATTCACAACAGTAAACTGTTATCTTTTGGTTCATCCATTGTCCGTTCATTTACGCCCCCTGTTGTGGGTCCGTGTCACTACACTTTCCCAACAATTTTACACCCCTTGAAGGCAGGTTTAATACCTCAGTTTAAAATTATTTTATCTGTGGTGTTATCTCTGATTTATCTGTGTTTTGTGTTGTCTGTCATTTTTACTGCTCTGCAACTGTTTACCACTTTTGCCCAAGAAAAGGTTCCCTGTAGGTACAAGAAAGTATAGTTGATTTGATTGAATAAATGTCCCAAATTAAAATGTGCAATCTTGTGTACTGAGCAGTACTGATATCCGTCACTCTATCATATTTTTGAATGATTGAGTGATAAAATAGCATTAAATAAAGACTGCATACTACATATCAAACTTAATGGGCCATGAAAAATGAGCATTAAAACATTTTTTAACACATCATATTTGTTTGGAGAGCTGCCTGTGGCTAAGACAGCCATTCATATCCCTCCCTGATGTTCAACTTTATACCAGGAAATAAGTAATGAATAAAGATTTTTGATCATTTTGAAGTAGCAAAACTAGTGCACACTAATGTCAGTTTTATATATATTAACAAGCGCAATCAGAGATTTCTGACATCCCCCAATCCGGATCTGGATCACCTCCAAAATTCAGTGGAGTCTTCCATGCCCTAATATCTATCTGTGGTGCAAATTTGGTGAGAATCTGTGTAGTCATTTTGAAGTAATCCTTCAAAGTCTATATTAAGGGAAATCTTGATCCAGAATCTGGATCCAGATCTGGGTCACCTCCAAACGTCAGTGGAGTCTTCCATGCCCTAATATCTATCTGTGGTACAAATTTGGTGAGAATCCATGAAGTACTTTTGACATTATCCTTGAAAGTGTATTTACAGTGAAATCTTGATCCAGAATCCAGATCTGGGTCCAGATCACCTCCAAAATTTAGTTGAGTCATCCTTGATCTAATATTTATCTGTAGTGAAAATTTTGTCAAAATCTGTGCAGTCGTTTTGATGTAATCTTGCTAACAGACAGACAGATCAATCAACAAGAACAACTAACGATTCTGGCGTCCTCCAATCAGGATCACCTCCAAAATTCAGTGGAGTCTTCCATGGCCTCATGTGCGTTTGTTGTGAAAATGTGGTGAGAATCCATTAAATAGCTTTGGTGTAATCCTTCAAAGCCTATATAATGTGAATCTTGATCCAGAATCCAGATCTGGATCTGGATCTGGATCACCTCCAAAATTCAGTGGAGTCTTCCATGCCCTAATATCCATCTGTGGTGCGAATTTGTTGTGAATCCATGAAGTAGTTTTGACGTAATCCTTCAAAACCTATATAAAGTGAAACTTGATCCAGAATCCGTATCACCTCCAAAATGTAATGCGTTTTTCCATGGCCTAATATGTAGCTATGGTGAAAATTTTGTCAAAATCTGTGCTGTAGTTTTGACATAATCCTGCTAACAGACAGACAGATAAATAAATAAACGCTGATGATTTTATTACTACCTTGGCGGAGGTAATAAACAGACCTGTTGTGCTTTGAATGCATTCTGCAGTGACTGCTCACATTATGCCCGTTTGAAACTCTCTGTACATAAAAGAATACATTTAGAAGTTAATATTAAATATGACAGACACAGAGTGCAGTCAGTAAACCTGCCCAATTACGGCAGAAACCGTGCAGATTTCATCTCCTGGCTCAAAGTAAATATCACTGTTCATGAACCTGCCTAATCTGGAAATGTTGCATTACTGCTCAGGGAATGTTTGCGTTCGGTCCAGCTCACTGTTTCCTTACAGGACGACCATGTGGAAATATAAACAAATTGACACCACAGCTGTAAATACACATCTGCTGGTGTTGATCAGCTTTTTCTTCCTCCTGTAATCCTGATGAATTCAGTTTTGCGTGGAAGTAGTGCCCCACCTGTTTGTGTGTGTGTGTGTGTGTGTGTGTGTGTGTGTGTGTGTGTGTGTGTGTGTGTGTGTGTGTGTGTGTGTGTGTGTGTGTGTGTGTGTGTGTGTGTGTGTGTGTGTGTGTGTGTGTGTGTGTGGACTTATTAATCAAAAACAACTGGGCAGAATTCCTTCAAATTTGGTGAGTGTATTACTTGGACAGATATCTAGAGCTCATTAGAGTTTGGAGTAGTTTGGTCAAAATACCTTTTCTGTATAGTTCAACAACTAAGAAGCTTAGATGGACAATCTAAAGCAGGGGTCTTCAACTCATTCCAGAAATGGCAGAGAGGGTGCAGGTTTTCTTTACAACCACCCACTCCACCAGGTGACTTCACTGATTAATTGATTTTATATAATGGCTGAGTGGATCCTTGTCATTTGATTGGTGCTTTGTATGTCACATGACAAGGATTACTTGTTCCATTTGTGTTGCATTGCATTTAGAGTGCAGTTTGGTTCCATTTAGAGTGCGAATTTGGTTCCATATGTTTGGTATCATTGCACTCTGCAAACACACACACACACACACACACACACAAAACGCAACAACACAACACAAAACATTTGTGGACATTTGCAGTTACTAAGGAGCTGAAATTGTTTTTTAACACAACCACTTTGAAAGCATCAAAAGTGGTAAAAGAGCTAAAGAATTAGCAAGAAAGTTTGACCATGCTACTCTCTGCAGGAAGCAGCACAAACAAATCCTGAGAACACCCATGAAATCAACTCTTTACAAACCATAATCATTTTTCTTTCAACAGTCTGCCTCTGCTATAAGCTCTTGTTTACACCAGCACTACCAGCACTCCCACCACAAAGGCACACCAAGCACAGCCATAAAACCAGCTCCATATCAATTTCAACACTCCGGTCAGGCGGAGGTCTTGAAAAATAAAGTCATACTAACTTATGGTTTTTTGAAAATACTGATAGAATAACTCCATTAATGTCAATTCTGTCATTTGTACAAAGTTAAAATATAACATACATCTTTTAATGTTGAATAAGGCACTAATTCTGAGGTTTTGTAACAAACAGACCGCAAAGCATTCTGGGTAAAAGTGCTATCCAGTGATTGGTTCAGTAATCCATTATGTAAACCAACACGTTAATGTGATGTGTGTCGTGTGTTGGTTTAAAGATAAATGTGCTTTTGTAAAATATTCCATTTTTATTTCTAAAAACAGGCATTTTTACGGAGCCCTGGAAGTGTCATCGCAATTGCATGTTTTAAAACTTTTATGATGTTGTAAAACGTGCACTCAATATTAGTAAGTAAGTAAGTAAATTTATTTATATAGTGCCTTTCACAGACATAAGGCCATGTACACACGTTGTCGGGTATTTGTAAAACCGAATATCTTACCCTTTCAGTTTGGGGAAAAACTTCATCCACACTACGTCGTTTAAAAAAAAAATCCATCCACATCGAACCATATAAATGTGTTGTAATTAGTCTGCCAAACCTTTGGGTGGCGGTACTGATTAAAATTCTATCCAATCAGGAGCCTTATTCTCTTGTCGTCACTTCCACAAAAACTAAAAACATGGTGCCAACCTCGTTCGCGTGGACCAATAAGGAGTCGGAATTACTTCTAACCGTAGTTTTAGAATACAAAGTTAACATATATGCACACAAAAAGCGCCTGGACAATGGACAATACCAACACTTTGAGAGCAGCCATGTACCCAGACGTTTAATACTGCCATGAACACTCCTGGCCAGTAGATGGCAGTAGCGGCCTTGAAAAAATGTCAAACAAAATTCCAGATAATCCGTGTCTGCTACATTTAAGATGCGTGGAATTTATCAAACACAAATACACTAACATCTATAAACCCAGAGAATATATTCACAAGAGTTTTAGGCACTAGAGTTTAATGCTGTTATCTGTGGACCCTGAACAGAGTGTCTGAAATGCATTTGTCCTGTCTTGAACGTCTGAGATTACCTTATGCTGCCCATAATGCATTGCTGCCTGGCACAGCATGTGCTCACAAAACCTTAAAAATTAGCACATTACTTTAAAACGAAAACATATATCTGATATTTTCACTTTATAAACTTCAGACATGACAATAATTTTAAATAACTTGTCTAAAATGAGTGGTTAAAATTTGAACCATAAGTTAAACATGTATGCCTCTGGATGACTTGGTGACATAGCGATTATATTAGTATGGTGTTAAAGAAAATGGCTTTTTTTGGGGGGGGGGGGTCAGCAGTTCTCCTTTGCTTACAGATGATAGAGTGATTTGTGATTGTAGAGGGTAGCACAACATGCCTATTAGGAAACTTTTAACAGGTAGGTCTCAACAGTTTTAAAAATGCTTTTCACTGTTCAGCTTAATTTAGTATGTTATTGGTCTAAAAGTTATCGGACGGTAATTCATCGGAAGATAATTAGTCCGATGATGGTTTTTAAATTTATCTAAAAACATAATCCCATAATGAAAACATTATCTTCGATAATTATGTTATCGGATTAGCCGAAGTGTGCCCACCACTGGTCAGGAGGCTGTTAACAGGAAGTTAGAATGTAAAGCTGGACTAATTTCTGACGTGGTATTTTTTCGCTGCACTGAGGATGTATAGTCTTTTTTTTTTTTTTGTAGTGGATGTGCACACAAGTGCCGACCCAGTTGTGTGAGCATGTGCGCACACACATGGGACAACAGCACATGCGAGACAATGATTTGTTGAGCTAACTGACTGTGCTAAATCTTGTAACACACACACAAAATCCACTCTACTGTAAGCCATCTGGATGCATGAAGAGCTGTTCAGATGAAAAGCTGACTGAGGAACTACACAAAGTCTTTTTTTATGGAAGTCCATAGTTAGTGCACAGAATGATTGGACTACATGTCACAATTTGGACTTACGCAGCAGTGGAACACCAAAATGTAAGTCCCCTTTCTGTTGTTTAGAATTTAATAAAATATCAAATGACAAGGATATAGTTTAGCCATTATATAAAACAAACAATGAATGTTTTTATATCCTTTCAATGTAACAAATATTTAATTCAGTGAAAGCTGGAACATGGACAGCCACTTGTAAGTCATTCTCCATTTTCAGCACAAGATTTCTTGGATTACTTTGACAAGAAAATTGAAGATATTAGATTAAACATATCCCAGTATGCGCTGGTTCACCCACTGCACCCTGATATTGAGGTGGATTACCGGGGTGCCACCTAGATTTACAGTTTGATGGTATCTCACTAAAAGTGCTGACGAAACGTGCAATGTCAACAAAAGCGCAACCCACCCCAACAAAACTGTTTAAGGACCTGTGGCCTATTCTTGGGCTATGCTGGAAATTGTTTATCTTTCATTTACTTCTGGATGTCTTCCTAAATGTTTTAATTCTGCAGTGATTAAACCATTACTTAAGAAACCTAATCTTGACCCTAGTGTACTGAAAAAGTATATGCCGATATCAAATCTATCATTTTGCTCGAAAATTCTGGAAAAAGTGGTCTCGCAGCAGCTTGTGGACCATCTCACTGAGAATAATCTTTTTGAGCCACTGCAGTCTTCTTTTAGAAAATGCCAATCCACAGAGACAGCTCTTACTAACGATCTTCTGGTGAACGATCTTCTGCTTGCAATGGATACGGGCACCACTTCAGTTTTGGTGCTGTTAGATCTCAGTGCTGCATTTGATACCATGGGTCATCATGTTGTACAACCCCAATTCCAATTAAGTTGGGACGTCGTGTAAAATGTAAATAAAAACAGATTACAACGATTTGCAAATCCTATTCAACCTATATTGAATTGAATACACCACAAAGAGACAAGATATTTAATGTTCAAACTGATAAACTTTATTGTTTTTGTACAAATATTTACTCATTTTGAAATGGATGCCTACAACACGTTTCACAAAAGTTGGGACAGTGGTATGTTTACCACTGTGTTGCATCACCTTTCCTTCTAACAACACTCAATAAGTGTTTGGGAACTGAGGACACTCATGACTGTGTATAAAAGGAGCATCCCCAAAAGTCTCAGCCATTCACAAGCAAAGATGGGGTGAGGATCACCACGTTGTGAACAATTGCATGAAATAATAGTCCAGCAGTTTAAGAACAATGTTTCTCAATGTTCAATTGCAAGGAATTTAGGGATTCCATCATCTACAGTCCATAATATAATCACAAAATTCATAGAATCTGGAGAACTTTTTACATGTATGCGCTACATCTACAAGTGCAAGTTAAAACTCTACCATGCAAAGTGAAAGCCATACATCAACAACATCCAGAAATGCTGCCGCCTTCTCTGGGCCTGATCTCATTTGAAATGGCCAGACACAAAGTGGAAAGTGTGCTGTGGTCTGATGAGTCCACATTTCAAATTGTTTTTGGAAATGATGGGTGTCGTGTCCTCTGGACAAAAGAGGAAAACGACCATCCAGATTGTTACCAGAGCTAAGTTCAAAAGCCAGCATCTGTGATGGTATGGGGGTATGTTAGTGCCCATGGTATGGGCAACTTACACATCTGTGATGTCACCATCAATGCTGAAAGGTACATCCAGGTTTTGGAGCAATACATGCTGCCATCCAAGCAATATCTTTTTCAGGGATGTGCCTGCTTATTTCAGCAAGACAATGCCAAGCAACATTCTGCACGTGTTACAACAGCTTGGCTTCGTAGTAAAAGAGTGCAGGTACTAGACTGGCCTGCCTGCAGTCCAGACCTGTCACCCATTGAAAATGTGTGGCGCATTATGAAGCACAAAATACAACAATGGAGACCCTGGACTGTTGAACAACTGAAGTTGTACATCAAGCAAGAATGTTAAAGAATTCCACCTACAGAGCTTCAACAATTAGTGTCCTCAGTTCCAAAACGCTTACTGTTCTTCATGTTAGGGATATTATGAGAGGTGCCTTCTTCCATTTGTGAAATATAGTGTGGATTCGTCCCATTTTGTCCATGGCTGATCCTGAGACCCTGATTCATGCCTTTGTTTCCTCCAGATTGGATAGTCCAGTATCAGGGGTCTCCAGTTAGTTAAGAATGCTGCTGCCAGACTTTTGACATGGAACAGAAAATTTGACCATATTACACCTGTTCTGGCATTCCTCCATTGGCTACCTGTCTCTGTGAGATCAGACTGTAAACTTTTGTTGTTCGTCTGTAAAGTTGTTCATGGACTAAAGTTGTTCATTTAGCTGATCTGATTAAACCCTATGTACCGTCTTGGGCCTTTAGCTCACATGATTCAAGATTCAAAATTCAAACAATTTTATTGATCCCTAAAAAGGGTAATTCATATCACACAAAAGTCTGTTGGTTAAAGGGCCTTTTCATGTTGTGCCCCAGTACTGTGGAATGGTCTCCCAGTGTCGATAAGACAGTCCGATACTATGGAGACCTTCAAGTCAAGACTAAAGACACATTTTTTTTCCAACAGTGCTATATGATTAATATACGTAGTGTGATATTTTACTCTTGTTAATTCTTTTAAATTTTATTCTTTTAATTTTTGCTTTTTTATTGTGTTTTGAACTTGTTTTTAATTCATTTTAAATTGTTTTTGAACTGTTTTGTGTTTTGTGTGAAGTGCCTTGGGGTGATGCTCTCATGATTTTCTGCTTTATAAATTGAAAAAATTGAAATTGAATGCACAATTACTGTGATAATAAGTGGCTCATAACTTTTCATATCCACTCCAAATTAAACTGTTAGGAGAACTGCCATGCAGTCCCCAAAAACGTGATTTTTAATAAACACGAACTGAGGATATCCTGTTAGCTCTAGCTGGTTCGGACTCAAAGAGAGGGGTACGTTCAGGCTTCTTTTCTCACACAATGAGCCACCCATGCTCCACTCGGTTATGCTTTAATGAGTTCATCATGACAGAGTGAGAATCAACACTGCTGCCAACATGGCGACACCAAGATCTGATGTGTGTTGATCTGCCACAGATTGGGCTTCATACAGGTTTTCCCAGTCTCAATATAAAACCTATGGGTGACATCATGTTGAGTATATATGCAGTCTATGCTTCTCCCTTGTTTCACCCAGGGTTGCCCGGGGTCACCACAACAGATCCAAGAAGCATCTGCAAGTTGATTTACCCCTGTAGAGTTTCCTTTTTTGATACAACTCCACATTACATGGAGAATGGGTAGAGGTGACCTTGAACCAAGAACTTTCAGCAGTGGAAACAAGCACACTGAACTGCTTGGCCACCACCCCTGCCTGTACTAATTCCTGGAAAGTAAAAATATTAAAATATATTTTTAAAAAAGCACAGAATAATTTCAAATATAACTATTATTGAATCTGTAAATTGTGTTTTGTATTTTATGTAAGTTATGTACTGTATATACACTGTACTGATCATTTCCTGTGAACGTGTTCCTGGCTCTGGTTTTACATAATGAAGTAGGGAAAGTTTTCTCGTTGTACTCAGCCTCATTCACAGTCATATTCACAAATTCACCCCTGACTGCTGTCATCAGCTGTATTTTCAGTTGATGTTCTGGCCCAGATTTTGTCCAGCTGGTCCGAACTGTTACATTTCCACTGTGGTGCTTCTCTAAACTCAGCACTAACACTACCACCTGTACAGAAATGTGAAATCATGCAGCATAGAGGGACTTGGATTTTTTTTATTTATTTTTTTGCTGCCATAAGCACAAGCCAGCTTCATTAATTATAAGTTGAGCAATGATCAGACCATTGGCTCCAATTTGTCTTCTTGGTTTTCAGGTAATGAGCCTCCTATTTTGTGTTACTCAATTCACAGGAGAATGCACACACACACACAAACACACACATACTTACATAAGCATTTATAATCCATAGTTGCATACATACTATGCACATGAAGAGCCGCATGGTCTCTCTCACTCGCTCTCTCTCTCACACACGTATACACACACAGACATACTTACATAAGCATTTAAAATCCGTAGGTGCATACATGGTATGCACGTAATGAGCCACATGGTCTCTCTCACAAACACACACACACACTAACAGAAGCATTTATAATCTATACTTGCATACATGCTATGCACACAAGCATGGTCTCTCTCTTGCTCTCTGAACTGAACTAATAGGTCTTTTCAGGCTGCAGCCACTCACTGGATATAAAGTTCCTAGTTGGAGCTACATAACTTCCAACACACTGATTTTGTTTTTGAGGGGAGCAGAAGAGGAGGAGAAAATTATGACACTGGCAACAGGCTCTCACGTACAGAGTGTTACATCTCAGCTCTCTGTTTCTGTACTACAAGATAACAAAATACTGGCTTCAGACATTTGAAGAAACAGTTTTTCTGTGTATGTTAGCGAGTTGTTGGCGTGAGAAAATAAGCGTATCATAACCAAGGGTGGACAAACTAAAACACAATAACCAGCGAATAAAAACTAAAGGGAAGAAGAAATAAGTAAATAAAGCAATATGGCTTTTATTGCAGTCGATATTCTTAAAAAAACTATTGGACAGTCTAATAGTGACTACAACCTGTTTTCTGACACTGTTAGGTTTTGAATTCACATGTGAACACATTGTGAATGTGCAGACAATTGCATCCAGTGCAAGGGAGAAATAGTCTCGCATCAGGAATGTGTGTGTGTGTGTGTGTGTGTGTGTGTGTGTGTGTGTGTGTGTGTGTGTGTGTGTGTGTGTGTGTGTGTGTGTGTGTGTGTGTGTGTGTGTGTGTGTGTGTGTGTGTGTGTGTGTGTCTTGGGGGTCGGTCAATTGGGCTTACATGTACGAGACAAATTGTGAAACAATGTAGACACAAGACAAGGTGAGAGAGAAATGCTCAGATTAAATGTTGATCAAAGAAGAGAAGGATGAGTGGAGTGGGAATGAGCGTAACAGTTCCCCAGCAATCACATGTTTTACAACATTACCCCTTGCTTCGATATTTATGTGCTGTCATACAAGGCCCCCAACTGCCCACTGCGGAGCAACTGGGGGATTAAGGGCCTTGCTCAAATGAATCTTATTGATGGGAATGAGAACAAATGCTGTTCTTTCACGTTCCACACCAACATTTTTTCCTGTCCGCTAGGGTGATTGAACTCATTATCCTTTGGTCAGAAGCCTGTATTTCTAAGGGCCCTGTCCCACTGGGGAGAGGATTAATTGCGCATGAATTGAGTATACAAAGTGCGGGCATTCGTTGTCGTCCCCAACAAAAATGGTCAAAAATGACAAATGTCGCAGTATGAATTACGGATATATTAATAATATACAGCAAATATATGATGAACAATCACGGTTATACGAGGTCTGTCCATAAAGTATAGGTCCTTTTTATTTTTTTCAAAAACTATATGGATTTCATTCATATGTTTTTACGTCAGACATGCATGAACCCTCGTGCGCATGCGTGAGTTTTTCCACGCCTGTCGGTGACGTCATTCGCCTGTGAGCACTCCTTGTGGGAGGAGTCGTCCAGCCCCTCGTCGGAATTCCTTTGTCTGAGAAGTTGCTGAGAGACTGGCGCTTTGTTTGATCAAAATTTTTTCTAAACCTGTGAGACACATCGAAGTGGACACGGTTCAAAAAATTAAGCTGGTTTTCAGTGAAAATTTTAACGGCTGATGAGAGATTTTGAGGTGACACTGTCGCTTTAAGGACTTCCCACAGTGTGAGACGTCACGCTGCGCTCTCAGGCGGCGTCATCAGCCTGTTTCAAGCTTAAAACCTCCACATTTCAGGCTCTGTTGATCCAGGACGTCGTGAGAGAACAGAGAAGTTTCAGAAGAAGTCGGTTTCAGCATTTTATCCGGATATTCCACTGTTAAAGGAGATTTTTTTTAATGAAAGACGTGCGGATGGGTCCGCGCGTCGAGACGCAGCCGGCGCGGAGCGGCGGCACAGGAAAAACACCTCCATGTTGATAACCATTTGTAAAATCCAGGCGGCTTTTGATGGCTTTCAGTGGAGTGAGTATACGAGAAATTGTTTAACAGCTGGACATGTTCCAACTTGTCCTTAAGGCTTCCAACAGAGGTGTTTTTCCTGTGGCGGAGCATCGCGGCGGCTGCGAGCCGACGCGCGGACCCGTCTTTCATTAAAAAATCTCCTTTAACAGTGGAATATCCGGATAAAATGCTGAAACCGACTTCTTCTGAAACTTCTCTGTTCTCTCACGACGTCCTGGATCAATAGAGCCTGAAATGTGGAGATTTTCAGCTTGAAACAGGCTGATGACGCCGCCTGAGAGCGCAGCGCGACGTCTCGCACTGTGGGAAGTCCTTACAGCGACAGTGTCACCTCAAAATCTCTCATCAGCCATTAAAATTTTCACTGAAAACCAGCTTAATTTTTTGAACCATGTCCACTTCGATGTGTCTCACGGGTTTAGAAAAAATTTTGATCAAACAAAGCGCCAGTCTCTCAGCAACTTCTCAGACAAAGGAATTCCGACGAGGGGCTGGACGACTCCTCCCACAAGGAGTGCTCACAGGCGAATGACGTCACCGACAGGCGTGGAAAAACTCACGCATGCGCACAAGGGTTCAAGCATGTCTGACGTAAAAACATATGAATGAAATCCATATAGTTTTTGAAAAAATAAAAAGGACCTATACTTTATGGACAGACCTCGTATAACACATGTAGTGAGGAAACTGATCCGACACATTGAAATTATCACGGCAGTATGACGGGTGTATTATGAATGCATTGCGCACGTGTTGCGCATGCACGGCATCTGCATTGCGGTCATAAAATAAGTGCACTCGCTCCTTTCGGCATTAGTATTCACACCAACAATACAGCCTCTGGAGCAAGTGCTGGACTTGGACAAGTTGATCACAGAGTATTGTCATGCAAGGGTTAACTGTTCATGAGTTTGGGTGTGAGATGGTGTTTTTTTTCTGAGAGTATCACAGAAAACAGACTTCAGCATGAGTTGTGGCTAAACAGTAACTCTTCCTTTTGTTGGTGTTAAATAAAAGTCCTGGATTGCAGCAGCTACGTCTTTGTGGATCTACACAGCCGGACCGGCACTGACTGGCAGGTATGTCGCTTTCTGCCACATATAATATCAATCAATCAATCAATCAATTTTATTTATATAGCGCCAAATCACAACAAACAGTTGCCCCAAGGCGCTTTATATTGTAAGGCAAGGCCATACAATACGAGGGCTGTCAATAAAGTAACGGTCCTTTTTATTTTTTTCAAGAACTATATGGATTTCATTCATATGTTTTTACGTCAGACATGCTTGAACCCTCATGCGCATGCGTGAGTTTTTCCACGCCTGTCGGTGACGTCATTCGCCTGTGAGCACTCCTTGTGGGAGGAGTCGTCCAGCCCCTCGTCGGAATTCCTTTGTCTGAGAAGTTGCTGAGAGACTGGGGCTTTGTTTGATCAAAATTTTTTCTAAACCTGTGAGACACATTCGAAAAATTAAGCTGGTTTTCAGTGAAAATTTTAACGGCTGATGAGAGATTTTGAGGTGATTCTGTCGCTTTAAGGACTTCCCATGGTGCGAGACGTCACTCAGCGCTCTCAGGCGGCGTCATCAGCCTGTTTCAAGCTGAAAACCTCCACATTTCAGGTTCTATTGATCCAGGACGTCGTGAGAGAACAGAGAAGTTTCAGAAGAAGTTGGTTTCAGCATTTTATCCGGATATTCCACTGTTAAAGGAGATTTTTTTAATGAAAGACGTGCGGACGGGTCCGCGCGTCGGGACGCAGCCGCCGCGACACAGCCGCCGCGACGCTCCGCCACAGGAAAAACACCTCTGTTGAAAGCCTTAAGGACAACTTGGAACATGTCCTGCCTTTTAAACAATTTTTCATATACTCACTCCACTGAAAGCCATCAAAAGCCGCCTGGATTTTACAAATGGTTATCAACATGGAGGTGTTTTTCCTGTGCCGCCGCACACGTCTTTCATTAAAAAAATCTCCTTTAACAGTGGAATATCCGGATAAAATGCTGAAACCGACTTCTTCTGAAACTTCTCTGTTCTCTCACGACGTCCTGGATCAATAGAGCCTGAAATGTGGAGGTTTTCAGCTTGAAACAGGCTGACGACAGCGCCTGAGAGCGCTGCGCGACGTCTCGCACCGTGGGAAGTCCTTAAAGCGACAGAATCACCTCAAAATCTCTCATCAGCCGTTAAAATTTTCACTGAAAACCAGCGTAATTTTTCGAACCGTGTCCACTTCGATGTGTCTCACAGGTTTAGAAAAAATTTTGATCAAACAAAGCCCCAGTCTCTCAGCAACTTCTCAGACAAAGGAATTCCGACGAGGGGCTGGACGACTCCTCCCACAAGGAGTGCTCACAGGCGAATGACGTCACCGACAGGCGTGGAAAAACTCACGCATGCGCACGAGGGTTCAAGCATGTCTGACGTAAAAACATATGAATGAAATCCATATAGTTTTTGAAAAAAATAAAAAGGACCGTTACTTTATTGACAGCCCTCGTAATTACGTAAAAACCCCAACGGTCAAAACGACCCCCTGTGAGCAAGCACTTGGCGACAGTGGGAAGGAAAAACTCCCTTTTAACAGGAAGAAACCTCCAGCAGAACCAGGCTCAGGGAAGGGCAGTCTTCTGCTGGGACTGGTTGGGGCTGAGGGAGAGAACCAGGAAAAAGACATGCTGTGGAGGGGAGCAGAGATCAATCACTAATGATTAAATGCAGAGTGGTGCATACAGAGCAAAAAGAGAAAGAAACACTCAGTGCATCATGGGAACCCCCCAGCAGTCTAAGTCTATAGCAGCATAACTAAGGGATGGTTCAGGGTCACCTGATCCAGCCCTAACTATAAGCTTTAGCAAAAAGGAAAGTTTTAAGCCTAATCTTAAAAGTAGAGAGGGTGTCTGTCTCCCTGATCTGAATTGGGAGCTGGTTCCACAGGAGAGGAGCCTGAAAGCTGAAGGCTCTGCCTCCCATTCTACTCTTACAAACCCTAGGAACTACAAGTAAGCCTGCAGTCTGAGAGCGAAGTGCTCTATTGTGGTGATATGGTACTATGAGGTCCCTAAGATAAGATGGCACCTGATTATTCAAAACCTTATAAGTAAGAAGAAGAATTTAAAATTCTATTCTAGAATTAACAGGAAGCCAATGAAGATACTTTGGGTTTATGTGATGTCCACAAATCAGCTGCAAAGCAGATGTAATAAAAACACTTTATTCGTGGCCAATTTGTATGCATTCGCTACAACTTATTTTAGTTTGTGATGTGGACATGACAGGCATGCAATATATCTGTTTTACACACTGTCCAAGTCCACTGTCAAGCCGCAAATCCCCGTCAGTTGCGGATATCAGTGGTTAACGGCAGATATACAGCGCATAGAGTGAGTATGTATTGTGTATGAATTGAGTATATATGGAGTATGTAAGGCGGATGTTATCCGCATCCAGATTTTTGAGCTACTCAAAAATCCTGGCTACGGACATGCGTGCCTCTGCGGATGATCACGGGTGTGTTTGGATGACTGCCGATTCATACAGGCATGTTTCACGGATATTGCGGATGTTTGGCAAATATGGGCCAATTTTGTTCGCAATCCATACGCAAATCCTCCTAAACGCCAGTGGGACACGGCCCTAAACTGTCAATCCCATTCTCACATACACAGTTTTGTCCACAGCTGTGAATATAGCATGTCAAAATTGTTGAGTTGTTTAATCTTGAGCATATTTTGTATTAAATTAATCAACTCATGCTGAACCAAGAACCACCACGATTTAGAATGAGACCATCAAGATTATCGTAAGACTGCATAAGTTACAGCTACCAGGAAACAAGAGTGTCCACAATGCCACGCAAGTTGGGATAAAAGTAGACTCAAATACCTTACAATACCCATGATTTCCCTCTTGATGGCAGCACGACAAAGCAAGACTGCAGGACAGTAGAAAAGTTATTTTTAAAGGTTCTGGAACAGTTCATGGTAGTTAAAAAAACAGTTGCTATGGCACCATCTTAAGGCACTTTTCTACTTCACAAAAACCAGAACTACTCGGCTCGACTCGGCTCTACTTGGTTTGGTTCCAGGCGCGTCTTTTTCTACTACAAATTGTACCTCTTCAACATGGGTGGGGTCAGCAGAGCAAACTGCAGTGACGCCGTTTTATGCGCGAGATGAACATCAACAATGGTGGACTCCGTGTGTTTACTGCTCTGTGAGTTTTTAAGAGAAAGCTGCTGGTGGCGAGACGAAACATGCTTGAAAAGTACAGAAGACTTTGGGAAGTCATACAACAACATGAAGATGAGAAGATACAAGCTGCTAGAGACGAAGAGACAAAACATGACGATAAGCTAATCGTTAGCTTCCTAAGTAGCTCGTGAATAAGTAATAACTGCAGGCTGTCGCTATTAAGTATTAAAATTGTGGCTGTCAAAATATAGCGTTACTTTAGATTAATTAATTACAACACCTATCATGCCTTCAGTCACACTTTGCAATGTTTTGTTTTGACGTCAATGACTTGGTCTGTAAATAAAGTTGCGTTTCTGAGAGCAATAAATGTGTTAGATGTCAATACTTTTTATACCAAAGTAACTTGCATTGATAATTTATTGTTAATCTAAGATGTGGGAGTTTGTGCGTTTATTGACGTTCATGCACAAAATGTTGATTCGATTTTAATGACCGTTAATTAATGTCGTCACTGAACTGAACAGGCTTAAACCCCATTAAAAATGTTTGATTTGGTTTTCATTAGCTTTTAATGTTCAATGGACAAATTTAAACATGAAATCTAATAAGATAATTATTAAAGGAGTCACATTGTGCCAAAAGAATCAGCCTCCAAACTCCCACAATTCTGTTTTTATAGACATTCTATATAATACAGCCTTTTATTGTCATTGTACACATACAATGAAACTTGTCTGCATTTAACCCATCCAAATTACAGTTAGACAGTTCTCCCAATTTAAGATCAATTTACAGCTTGTTTAATTCCTGCTTGATGTGTAACAGAAATAAACCAGATCCTTTATACCAGATTATGAAATGCCCCAAACACACAGATCTGAGTTTTTTTTAAATATACCTGCAATTAAATGATTCATTTAGATTAACTAATCACAAACCCTGTGATCAATTGTGTCGCTCACACTGGACCCACTTCAGCTTCAACCTCAACATCACTCAATCGAGACAGATTCTCCTGCTGGAACAGGCTCCTTTTTCTTTTGCCTATACAATAGTGAAGATAGAAATTAGAAGTGATTAACAAAAGCAAGTTTATATATATATATATATATATATATATATATATATATATACAACCCCTGGCAATAATTATGGAATCACTGGCCTCGGAGGATGTTCATTCAGTTGTTTAATTTTGTAGAAAAAAAGCAGATCACAGACATGACACAAAACTAAAGTCATTTCAAATGGCAACTTTCTGGCTTTAAGAAACACTATAAGAAATCAGGAAAAATAATTGTGGCAGTCAGTAACGGTTACTTTTTTATACCAAGCAGAGGGAAAAAAATATGGACTCACTCCATTCTGAGGAATAAATTATGGAATCACCCTGTAAATTTTCATCCCCAAAACTAACACCTGCATCAAATCAGATCTGCTCATTAGTCTGCATCTAAAAAGGAGTGATCACACCTTCGAGAGCTGTTGCACCAAGTGGACTGACATGAATCATGGCTCCAACACGAGAGATGTCAATTGAAACAAAGGAGAGGATTATCAAACTCTTAAAAGAGGGTAAATTATTACGCAATGTTGCAAAAGATGTTGGTTGTTCACAGTCAGCTGTGTCTAAACTCTGGACCAAATACAAACAACATGGGAATGTTGTTAAAGGCAAACATACTGGTAGACCAAGGAAGACATCAAAGCATCAAGACAGAAAACTAAAAGCAATATGTCTCAAAAATCGAAAATGCACAACAAAACAAATGAGGAACGAATGGGAGGAAACTGGAGTCAACGTCTGTGACCGAACTGTAAGAAACCGCCTAAAGGAAATGGGATTTACATACAGAAAAGCTAAACGAAAGCCATCATTAACACCTAAACAGAAAAAAACAAGGTTACAGTGGGCTAAGGAAAAGCAATTGTGGACTGTGGATGACTGGATGAAAGTCATATTCAGTGATGAATCTCGAATCTGCATTGGGCAAGGTGATGATGCTGGAACTTTTGTTTGGTGCCGTTCCAATGAGATTTATAAAGATGACTGCCTGAAGAGAACATGTAAATTTCCACAGTCATTGATGATATGGGGCTGCATGTCAGGTAAAGGCACTGGGGAGATGACTGTCATTACATCATCAATAAATGCACAAGTTTATGTTGATATTTTGGACACTTTTCTTATTCCATCAATTGAAAGGATGTTTGGAGATGATGAAATCATTTTTCAAGATGATAATGCATCTTGCCATAGAGCAAAAACTGTGAAAACATTCCTTGCAAAAAGACACATAGGGTCAATGTCATGGCCTGCAAATAGTCCAGATCTTAATCCAATTGCAAATCTTTGGTGGAAGTTGAAGAAAATGGTCCATGACAAGGCTCCAAGCTGCAAAGCTGATCTGGCAACAGCAATCAGAGAATGTTGGAGCCAGATTGATGAAGAGTACTGTTTGTCACTCATTAAGTCCATGCCTCAGAGACTGCAAGCTGTTATAAAAGCCAGCGGTGGTGCAACAAAATACTAGTGATGTGTTGGAGCATTTTTTTTTTGTTGTTTTTCATGATTCCATAATTTTTTCCTCAGAATTGAGTGAGTCCATATTTTTTCCCTCTGCTTGGTCTAAAAAAGTAACCATTACTGACTGCCACAATTTTTTTCCTGATTTCTTATAGTGTTTCTTAAAGCCAGAAAGTTGCCATTTGAAATGACTTTAGTTTTGTGTCATGTCTGTGATCTGCTTTTTTTCTACAAAATTAAACAACTGAATGAACATCCTCCGAGGCCGGTGATTCCATAATTATTGCCAGGGGTTGTATATATATATATATATATATATATATATATATACGAGGTCTATTAGATAATAAACCGACCATTTTATTTATTTATTTTAACTATATGGATTTGAATGACGTGCAATTACACCAATCATGCTTGAACACTCGTGTGCATGCGTGAGTTTTTTCACGCGTGTCGGTGACGTCATTTCCCTGTGGGCAGGCCTTGAGTGAGATGTGGTCCAGCCCTCTCGGCTGAATTCCTTTGTTTCACACGCTGCTCGAGACGGCGCGCGTTGCTTTATCAACATTTTTTCTGGACCTGTGAGGAATATCCGAGTGGACACTATTCGAGAAATTAAGCTGGTCTTTGGTGAAAAGTTTAACGGCTGATGAGAGATTATGGGGTGTTTCTGTCGATGTAAGGACCTGAAAACATCCTAATTTAAGGCTTAATTCACCCAGGACGTCGTGAGAGAACAGAGAAGATTCAGAAGAGGCCGGCATGAGCACTTTATGCAGACATTCCACTGTTTAAGGACATTTTGTAATGAAAGACGTGCGCGCAAATTCGCCGAGTCATTTCCGTGAGGACTCAGCAAATCTGTGTGCGCCGCGACAGGAAAAACACCTCCGTGTTGAAAACCATTTGTAAAATTCAGGTGGCTTTTGATGGCTTTCAACAAGTGAGTAACTGAGAAATTGTTTAACAGCTTGGGCATGTTCCAACTTGCCAGTTAAGGTTTCCAACGGAGGTGTTTTTCCTGTCGTGACCCCCCGCGGTCGGGTCCAGCCCGACATGCGACTCAGCCGTTAAAATTTTTACCAAAAACCAGCTGAATTTATCGAATGGTGTCCACTCAGTTGTGCCTTACAGTTTTGAAAAAAATTTTATCAAACAAAGCAGCAGTCTCTGAGCCATTCCTAAACAATGAAAAAATCGACAAGAGGGTGGGCGACTCCTCACTCAAAGACTGCCCACAGGCGAATGACGTAACCGACAGGCGTGAAAAAACTCTCGCATGCCCACGAGGGTTCAAGCATGTCTGATGTAATCACACGTGATTCAAATCCATATGGTTTTTGAAAAAAATAATAAGGTTGGATACTTGTCTAATAGACCTCGTACAACAAAAATATAAACGCAACACTTTTGGTTTTGCTCCCATTTTGTATGAGATGAACTCAAAGATCTAAAACTTTTTCCACATACACAATATCACCATTTCCCTCAAATATTGTTCACAAACCAGTCTAAATCTGTGATAGTGAGCACTTCTCCTTTGCTGAGATAATCCATCCCACCTCACAGGTGTGCCATACCAAGATGCTGATTAGACACCATGATTAGTGCACAGGTGTGCCTTAGACTGCCCACAATAAAAGGCCACTCTGAAAGGTGTAGTTTTGTTTTATTGGGGGGGGATACCAGTCAGTATCTGGTGTGACCACCATTTGCCTCATGCAGTGCAACACATCTCCTTTGCATCATCCGTGAAGAGAACACCTCTCCAACGTGCCAAACGCCAGCGAATGTGAGCATTCGCCCACTCAAGTCGGTTACGACGACGAACTGGAGTCAGGTCAAGACCCCAATGAGGACGACGAGCATGCAGATGAGCTTCCCAGAGACGGTTTCTGACAGTTTGTGCAGAAATTCTTTGGTTATGCAAACCGATTGTTTCAGCAGCTGTCCGAGTGGCTGGTCTCAGACGATCTTGGAGGTGAACATGCTGGATGTGGAGGTCCTGGGCTGGTGTGGTTACATGTGGTCTGCGGTTGTGAGGCTGGTTGGATGTACTGCCAAATTCTCTGAAACGACTTTGGAGACGGCTTATGGTAGAGACATGAACATTCAATACATGAGCAACAGCTCTGGTTGACATTCCTGCTGTCAGCATGCCAATTGCATGCTCCCTCAAATCTTGCGACATCTGTGGCATTGTGCTGTGTGATAAAACTGCACCTTTCAGAGTGGCCTTTTATTGTGGGCAATCTAAGGCACACCTCTGCACTAATCATGGTGTCTAATCAGCATCTTGATATGGCACACCTGTGAGGTGGGATGGATTATCTCAGCAAAGGAGAAGTGCTCACTATCACAGATTTAGACTGGTTTGTGAACAATATTTGAGAGAAATGGTGATATTGTGTATGTGGAAAAAGTTTTAGATCTTTGAGTTCATCTCATACAAAATGGGAGCAAAACCAAAAGTGTTGCGTTTATATTTTTGTTGAGTATATATATATCATTCCCCAGAGTTTCATTTATCTTGGTCACTTTGCAAAAAAGTTATGTTTTTCAAAATTATCCTCCAAGAAATCAGACCATTTGAAGCATAATTTTGAAAGAACATGACTTTTATGCAAAGCGACCCAGATAACCAGAGCATGGTCCTAGACCTGACCTGATGTGACAAGCATGCACCTTGGGTGGTGGTCTTGGGAAAAAAGTATACAACATGCTTCCAGGGCTTAATTTGAGGGGGAGCAAGCCGGAGCACGCTCCGGAACCTTGGACGCGCGCTATTTATCCCTTTATCTATGGCGATGGCGCCCACGCCATATTTTCCATATGCATATGTTTTTTACTGTAACTCTGCCATAGTTTGTCCAATCTGAATGATTCAAAGTGCATTGTAAAGCTAACACCAAGGGCTTTCCAATGATATATGGTGTATTACGGTAAACGTAGCCTGTGATGTCAACACGCAGAGGAAATCATGGAAGTTTCACACTAGTGCGCCGCTGATTCTCATTACCGTAAATTCTCATGTAAGCCCTCAATCTGAAAAATTTCAACACTGACAGCAAGCCAAGAACCCGTGGTTTCCAACAGTATGCTATATGTTGCATATATTACGGTAAAGTGCGTACAGTGACTTTTGAAATGAGGGAAAAGTATGAAAAGGAGCGCAAAAGTGACAGAGTACAAAGTACAGAGACAGACAGCAAACATAAATGTAGTAATTTTTGAGGAAAAGACAGGGTGTTAGTGTCATTTGTGAAGGTGTGTGTGCGTGTTTGTGTGGGTGTGCAGTTTATTTTAAGTGTGGCGCACAACATTGTTCGCAAGCCCCCCCACCGTCCTTCTTTTTTTTTTGCACCGGAGCCACTCAACCTACTGCGCTACGGGACCTCGCACTTTACAAATTAAGCACTGCATGCTTCACCAGTACAATATCATTAAATAGTAGCAGTAGAAGTAAGTAAACCTCAAAAGCAGCAACAATTCTTTGAAAAATACAATTACTTCTGCTTCTGTTTGATTGTTTCTGCTGCTCAGGATGGAACAAAGACAGAATACAGATATTACAAATGTTGAACGATATCACACATATGAGTAATAATCCTATAAGGATGATGTATTTATTCAACACAGGTCACCCTGCAGCAGGTAAAGTGGGATTTAATTCAGTATCTCATTGTGCTTTGAAAATGTGATTGTAAAGTAACCGTGTATATGGACCACACGCACTGAGCTCCATTTATTCTGTGCACAGAGACATATGAATAGTGGGGGCACTTTACCACAGCAGCACACTGTATATCATTAAACACACAATATATTACTTAAGTCATCCATACCACAGGGTAGGTAATCCAGAGAGCTTGAGGATATGAAATTAGGATATAATATGATTAGGAAAGGTTGTGATACAGTATGTCTTAATTTGATGGAGTGGGCTCAAAGGAAGGGGGGGTATGTTCATCTCTGTGCTTCTCTACGATGTGATGGGATTAGGTTTTTCTATTAACACTGTAGTGACAACAGGTTTACAATGTCGACTGCTGGCACTGAGGCGCAACTGAAAGCTGGCGATAAGAACTTCAGTCTGCTGCTCGGCGCACCATCGCTGGGTGTCTTTCAGCGCGCAGCTCCCTCACACTTTCTCTCTGCTTTCTGTTTCCAGGGGAAGAGATAACATGCTGAGCGAGAACATTCTCTTCTTCACCTCTCCATCTCAGCGTCTGATCCCTCACTCTGTTTTTCTTATTTTTATTATAGAGTCACAAATTCATTCATTAATCAGCTTTCAGTCCTTTCTGCCTGTCTGTGGATTTATGTCTCATTCTCTCATTGTTTGTTAAGTGGACTAAAGGATGGGAGATAAGAGAAGCTTGAGTCCTGTTGCTTGAGGCAGGATGATTCTCTTTCTTGCTCATTTTCTTGCACTTTTTTTTTATTCCTGTGCTTAAATCACTTAAAAGGAAGTTTGAGATTTTACAGCAGGGGCTCTACTTTTAGACTTTTATGTGGTCATATTTACACTCAGGACAAAAACAAAATTATTCAGCACAATATCGATTTAGAATGCAAATACCAGCACGGCTAGTCAATGTAATTGCACGAGTCAAGGATCGTACGAAGGTTAACATGCAAATGTGTACTTTGTTAAATGTAGTATCAGTGGTGATTAATTATCCTCAACACTTTGTTCTCAATGACACTAAAACATTCTGGGTGGAATTTACCTTATTTAAAAAAAAAACAACTACTGTGAGCAAAGACGGGTTTTGCAATATTGGACTATTGAGCAATTGATGAAGGCATAACCCCCCCCCTCGCCAAAATAAGAAATAATCTAGTGCCACCCCTGGATGGAATCCTGTAATGAAACCTGTATTCATGATATGACATTATTTCTGGAAAAACATGAACCATATTGTTGAAAACATATTTGGACACGTTTAGATTTATTATATGACCTAAAGCTTATAGTTATAATCGACTCAGAAAGTAGGTGGTACAGTCCCAAGCAGCCAATCGGAGAGAGACAGTGGAAGAGAACAGGAAGGAAAACATTTGTGTGAGTGTGAGATCTGTACAGGGGAATATCAGACTGTGTGAAAAACACCTCAGTCTGATGTCCCTGTACAGACCCAACAAACAGGGTTAATAATTTGTTTATTACAGGGCTGTGAAAACTCCGCTGATCCAAGGAATTCCACGGATTTCATCATTGGGGGGGGGGGGGTTTAGTGTTGCACTCTGTAATTGTGGTCATCACTGAGTTTTTAAAATGCCTATCACAAAGCATTTCCTTTTTTTACGACATCGTGCAAATTTTATAAGTCCACAGAGACTGATCTGTGTGTTACAGATACAAATCTGTGTCCTCGGATCCGCGGAACTTCGCGGCGGAAAAATGGCACTCAAAGCATAGCTGTTATGGCAGTTGTCGTAAAGCGGGACTGGTTGGTTGCTGTGGCGATGCTGTGTGGCTCCTGCAAGACGCTAAAACTTTTAGAACTCTCAAGTTTTTAAAAGAACAATTTTGCAGCATGTCTGTGTCACGGAGCGACATCAGACAGAGTGAAGATGGCGAGAAAGGCGGTATGAAAAGGTCTGATAAGGACAAGAATTCGTGGAATTGTCGCTGGCTTTGTGAACACATGTGAAAGATAAACGGGACATGTGATCAGGAAAAATGCCATCAGGAAACAGGAAGAATTTGTCTCTCCCTGGAAAATAAACATTGTGCTGTTCAAACAGGATTTTAGACAAGATTATGTGACTCTTTTTTTATTATTATTAATCTAGACTTTCTTTCATTGGAAAAAAGACAATGTGGTCTTGAATGGATTTACATGAATTTACAGGCAAATGAGTTTTTATTAATGTAGACTTTTTTCATGGGAAAAAAGGACACTGGATTTACAGGAATTTACACAATATGTGACTTTTACTGTAAGGTATGTTATTGATATTTTACCATGATTTTCAAAATATTCTGCAAGCTTTAGCTGTGGTTTTTGAAATGCTTTGACACTCTTTTCAGTCTTCATGAATTTCATGTAATTTAACTGTTCTGAATGAATGCATAATTTGGTTTAACAATTACAATGAAAATCATTCCAGGTCATATTCTGTTATTTCAACATTATCATAGACAGTTTAAATGAAAGGTTGAGTCAAGAATCATTTAAATATGCACTTCTTTTGATTTTTTTCTTCCAGGAGATGCTGAAAATGTACCATTAGATACATAATTAATTTGGTTTCTGGGGCCCCGCGGGCCCCAGCCCCCGGCTCGACTTCATGCAAATTTTACTCAGATTTCACAATTTTCATTTCCCAGCCCTGTTATTATATGGCTATCATATATATAAACATGCAAACTTACAGCATCACCCAAATATGCTGCTGTCGGTGTTGGGCTAATTCATTTTCTTCACCTCCATGAAGAACTTGCTAACAGGTGGTCCGTCGTTAGCTGGTGAGCTTTCAATCTATGTTTTTTTCCGATGCTGTTTAGATATTTATGAAGTATGTTCATGTCCATCTTGGGTTTTCCAGTCATATTTTTAGCTTCCTGGTTTGTAACGAAAATACACGTTGCGGACCAATTGTCATGGTAACTGGTCCGGATATGGGAAAATATCCAACCAGTAATCAGCCAATCAGAGCACGCATAGCGTCGCAGACATATGATAATGTGGTTTATGTTTCTCCATGCAGACCAGATCCAAACTTAGAGTTTCTGCAGCATCGTCCACCTGAATGTAATATGATATGAAGCAAGCCAGCAGAATCTCAGGGCGGGTGTTGTGTGTTGGGGGGTGTGGCTGGAGGTTTTGGTGTTGTTTTCTTTTCTTTGCTCCTCAGGTGGCATGGAAGCTGATTTGTCTGTGGAAAAAAGGTGCTGGCTGAAGAATCCTCACCCTCGTCAATATCATGTGAGGCACCTGGGACTGGTGCTCACGTGCAGCCCTAAAGACTTTCAGCTGTAGCGGATAATTGGATGGCGTTCTGCTTTTAAGGCATGTGTGAACCAAGCAGAACTGCCGGGAACTCGACCTTGTGATGTTCGTTTGTGAGACGCTGAGGACCGCACCTGGGTTTGACACATTAAGCCTGTGAAGCAAGGAAGGGTGAGGACACATGCTGTCAGCACACAGTAAAGGTAATTAACTGTTGGACTAATTGTAGATAGTAACTTGATGTTTTGCTACATAGTATACGTGAAATTGTGATGAGAATGGTGTGGCTTGGTTCTCACTACTGTGGCGTGCAGGATAAGTGATCCTCCACTTATTGTGAGAAGCTGCTCATGTGCATAAAGATAAAAAGTACAGACCTTGATGTGTTGCTGATAGCATGTGTTTTGTGAAAGAAATTGCTATAACTGCTAACGTACCTCACATCTTCTGTGCTTCAACAGAGAGTCAGTTTGTCGTGTCCACCTGGGGGGTGTCTGTTTGATGGTAGTGAGTCCAGGAGCACCGGACTTCTCTCCCCATGAACACTGGAGAGCATGCCAGCAGTCACTCCTCTTGAAGGACATTGGGTTGGGGTTTTTTTGTATAATTTATTTAGGCACAGGTGAAAAATAAATTGTTTTTTGTTGATGGAACCGCTTTCTGGTTATTTTTAGTGCTGGGTTCTGTCTGACGCAGGTTCGCTCCTCAATCTGCGTCGACACATAACAGTAGTTCCCGGCCATTCCATAATGGACCCAGCGGCAGAGGCGGTTCCTATTGCCGAGAAAGTCCAAGAACACTTGGAGAAAATATGGGAGCAATTACAGCATCTCGCAAATCAAATTAAACAAACAGACGCCCGTGTTACGGAGCTTGCAGCGCAAGTCGTTCTGCTTCCTGCTGCGTCAGCTGTGGCATCAGCGATACCTGGGCAGATAACTCCGTCACCCAGGGATTCGGTGTTCGAACCGATTATCTGTCATCCGGAGCCTTATGCGGGAGATGTCTAGGCTTGTGCTTCGTTTTTGATGCAATGTTCTCTGGTTTTTGCTCAGCGACCGGCTTCCTTCTCTTCTGATGGGAGCCGTGTTTCATATGTGACAAATTTGCTCCGAGGTGACGCCTTAGCTTGGGTCACAGCGTTGTGGAGTAACAACTCGCCATTGTTAGGGTCCTTTAAGGATTTCTCCCGGGAGTTCCGACTGGTTTTTGATCATCCGGTGAAAACGAATACCGTTGCTCAACGGTTACTGAATCTTAGGCAGGGGAGGCGGAGTGCGGTGGAGTATTCCGTGGACTTTCGGATTTTTTCTGCTCGGTCAGGTTGGAATGCAGCAGCTTTGCGGGGCGTGTTTGTGGACGGGTTAAATGAGTCATTAAAGGACGAGCTGGCGGTCCGTGACGAACCAAACGATTTAGATGAGCTAATATCGTTGGTAATTCGTCTGGATGATCGGATGAGGGAGCGTGGACACGAGAGAGGACGCCCATCAGAGCGGGGTTTTTCGTCTCGGGGCTTTCCCCGACACAGGTCTGGGCCGCCTCTTCTTCGCCCCACTGAGGCTCCCCCGACGGGACCTCTGGCTCCTCCTGTCGATGAGCTCATGCAGCTCGGTCGAGCAGAGATTTCTGTATTGCCCCGACTATTAGACGTCTAAAAGAATAATGGTGATGTGACTCCAAGTGTTCTGGGACCGGCAATATAATACACATATATATAAAAAAAAAAAAAACCTAGCACGGGTAATTGTTTTTTTTTCTTCTCTCTCTTTTTTTTTTCTATTTTTGGTTGGTGATTTGTAGTTTTGTCTGGAGGGGGAGGAGTGGCTGTTCGGCGGTTGGATGTCCGCCTGGACTCTTGTCCTTATTGCTTTTTTATGTGTTTTTAGGTATTTTCTGTTTGGGCTTGTTGGGTCGTTTTCTTTTGTTGCTTTTTATTTCTCTACATTCCTAACCCCAGCCTCACTTGCCCCAAGACCGTTTGTCTAGTGGGTGGTGGGGTGGTGCAGGTTGGTCACTGAGTATTCTCAGAAGACCTCTGCACCTAGGGAGGGATGTTAGAGGCGTTTTTTTTTTTGTTTTGGTTAGGGCCCGGTTCCACTCCAGCCTCGGCCTGCCTTTGTACCGTTTGTCATTGGTGTTGCCGGGGTATGGTGCTGTGGGGACTTACCTCAGTCGGAGGGGTGGCCCGATCTGTTGCCGTTTGCCATTTCGGTGGTTCCACCCCTCCCGAGGGGCTGGGGTATGGTCGAGTTGAGGCACCGGACGTTTTTCCGGTTCTCCGCTGCGCCTTGGGGTTGGAGCCGGGCTAGTTTTTTTCCTGTTCCCTTCTCCGGCTTAGTATTGTGAGCGGTTCACTGCTATTGAGCCGCCGAAGGGCTCTGGGTGGGACCTAGGGTCTTTCGGGGTGCCGGGGAGGGTAACGGGGTTTAGAGTCATTTTACCATCCCCCGGGGTTGTTTTTGGTAGTCCTCCGGGGGTTGATTTTTGCTTTTGTTTTGTTTCCTTCCGGGTTCCGCCTCCAGGGTTGATGGGACGGTCCTCTGGGGGGGAATTGGCTTGGGGCTAACTGGCCGAGTGTGCCTGGGTCTGGGGGTCCGGGGTTGTGGGGGGGGCGCCTCCTGGGGTTGATGGTACGGTCCCCTGGGGGGCGCCGTTTTACTCTATGTACACCTGGGGACCTGTGTGGGATCTTGGTTCTGGCTGTTCCTCCTGGAACAGGCGATGAAGGCCTTCTGGGGGGGGTTGGTCTTTGCAGGTCATTCTGGGAGGGTTGTTTGTTATTTTTCTTTCGTGTATTTCTGTTTATATTGTGTTTGTGGGACTATGTTGGGTTTTGGTGTTTGGGATGTTTTTTTTCTTCCCGGGGTTTGATGGGACGTCCCCTGGGGAGGTTGTTGGGTGGGTTTTGTGTTTTTTTTGTGTGTGTTGGATTGTTGGGGTTTGTTTTGGGGCTTTTGTTGACTCCAGCCGGCCTTCCAGCTGCAGTGCCTGTCCTGCTGTCTGTGGTGGACCTTGGGAGCGTGGTGCTGTCTGCTTCCTGGTATGGACCCCGGAGGGAGGTGCTGTTCTCGGTCCTGGTCTGGTCGGTCCCCGGGGAGCTTCCCGTTGATGGGGGGGTACTGTTGTGTGTTGGGGGGTGTGGCTGGAGGTTTTGGTGTTGTTTTCTTTTCTTTGTTCCCCAGGTGGCATGGAAGCTGATTTGTCTGTGGAAAAAAGGTGCTGGCTGAAGAATCCTCACCCTCGTCAATATCATGTGAGGCACCTGGGACTGGTGCTCACGTGCAGCCCTAAAGACTTTCAGCTGTAGCGGATAATTGGATGGCGTTCTGCTTTTAAGGCATGTGTGAACCAAGCAGAACTGCCGGGAACTCGACCTTGTGATGTTCGTTTGTGAGACGCTGAGGACCGCACCTGGGTTTGACACATTAAGCCTGTGAAGCAAGGAAGGGTGAGGACACATGCTGTCAGCACACAGTAAAGGTAATTAACTGTTGGACTAATTGTAGATAGTAACTTGATGTTTTGCTACATAGTATACGTGAAATTGTGATGAGAATGGTGTGGCTTGGTTCTCACTACTGTGGCGTGCAGGATAAGTGATCCTCCACTTATTGTGAGAAGCTGCTCATGTGCATAAAGATAAAAAGTACAGACCTTGATGTGTTGCTGATAGCATGTGTTTTGTGAAAGAAATTGCTATAACTGCTAACGTACCTCACATCTTCTGTGCTTCAACAGAGAGTCAGTTTGTCGTGTCCACCTGGGGGGTGTCTGTTTGATGGTAGTGAGTCCAGGAGCACCGGACTTCTCTCCCCATGAACACTGGAGAGCATGCCAGCAGTCACTCCTCTTGAAGGACATTGGGTTGGGGTTTTTTTGTATAATTTATTTAGGCACAGGTGAAAAATAAATTGTTTTTTGTTGATGGAACCGCTTTCTGGTTATTTTTAGTGCTGGGTCCTGTCTGGCGCAGGTTCGCTCCTCAATCTGCGTCGACACATAACAGCGGGAGGACTTTAAAATCCTCTCTGTGTCCAGGCAGACTGCTTTTAATGTGTGACAGACCGGCACTCCACAAATGTGCGTGCAACAGACACTGCTCTGCACACATGCATACACGTATCCGTGTACATAGCTCAGCTTTGCCTTCGGTCAAATAGAAAAACAGGAATATCAGATGTGCTGCAGAGGGGAAAAAAGAACAAGGGCTTCTTGCAGGAACAGGGATGAAAATGGGGGCATATGGACCCTGCACTCAGCACCAATAAAACACCTCTTCTCCTGCAGTTTTTGTTATGCACATGCACTAAACAAGTCAAGGTGTTTAAATCAATAATTGCTGTTTGTCTGTTTTTTTGGTTCACGGTCACCAGAGTGGGTGTAGTACAGCAAACACAGCCCCTGACCTTCCTAAGAGGTCTCCCATTTAAGTAGTATTCAGGTATACAAAAAGCAGAGCAGCTGGCTCTCAAAATCAATATTGTACTGATTAATGAAAAGATGACCTCCAACACATCTAAAAATAAAGCATAGGTTGGAAAATCTTAAACTTCCCCTTTTATAACTTGCTAATATACAAAGCATTTAAAAATGACATAAAAAAGAAAGGTAAGCTCCCTTGATTGCGCTCAGTGTCACCACAGCAAATCCTACTTGGATCGGCGTGTTGAACTAGCACAAGTTTTATGTCAGATGCCCTTTCTGACGCAACTCCACATTTCACAAAAGAAATGTGGCAGGGGTTAGGGTTTGAACCAGGAACCTTTGCCACTGAGATAAAGATCACTAATTGCTTAGTCACCACCCCTAAAAATCACTGTCAAAAATAGAAAAGTAACATCAAGTATTACAACCCCAATTCCAATGAAGTTGGGGTGTTGTGTAAAATGTAAATTAAAAAAAGAATAAAATAGTTTGCAAATCCTCTTCAACCTATATTCAATTGAATATCACAGGTTCGCTTCCCATCTGGTCCTGTCTGTGTGGAGTTTAGATGTTGTCTACGTGTTTGCATGGGTTCCCTTCAGGTGCTCCGGCTTCCTCCTACTTTCAAAGACATGTGGGTTAGGTGCATTGGTATCTCTAAACTGGCCACAGGTGTGACTGAAATTGTGAATGTTTGTCTGTCTGTAAGTGGCCCTGTGATAGATTTGCATCTTACCCAGGGGGTGTATCCCACCTCTGACCCAATGACCACTGGGAAAGGCTCCAGCCTCTGTAACCCTTAACAGAAATAAGTGGGTTAAGAACATGAATGGATGAGAGAAATTTTAGGTTTTCTATTGCCAGGTATTTCAAAGTTGTTTCTTTGTAGCTGAGTCCAGTTTTTAGTCAGCAGATGTATGATGAACATTTCAACTCAGTGAATATGTCTTTTACTTCCACCCTAGTGGTTGCCATCCAGTGCCTGTGGTATGGAAGTGACGGTGCATGGATCTCACTTTTCCTCAATAATTCTCAGTCTTTCTACAGTTATTCTTGACAGCGTGTTTACATATTTAGCAACATCACAAGAAAAAGCTAGTCTGTTAAAGATGTCGACTGTCTTGCTTAAAGAATATGTTGCATGTTTTTGAACATCCCAGTTAGCAAGACAACATAAAAGTACTCATGATTGTAAGTCTCTCCGCACACATGTGCTCATAATTAGTAATCGCTGATGTATTTTGTTCCTCTCAGTCTGTGCGTTTGCAGGTTCATTTCTGGAAAGCGTCTCACTCTGCAATTCTCTGCATTTTCCGGCATGTGACGTACATTTTTGAAATGAGTAGAAACATCCCGATGACTGATAGACAGAGGCAAAGGAACCTGCTCTGTCCAAAAACGAAACATCTAAATTTTTGTTTGAAAGTGATGGCTCAGATTTACAGACAATTTACAGACAGGAGACGATACACTTCACCCCGAAATTCTCAACTTTTTCAGTGTGTCGCATTTTGGAACCTAAAGTGTGGTGGCACACTGTTTGTGTGGATGCTGGTTTACTGAAGCTGTGTACATGGACGTGGGGACATCTCCATGATGCTATTTTTAACTGACTGCCTGACATGGAGATGAATTTGTTACACTGGAAAAAGTCAGAACGCATTATTTCCAGGAGTTAATGGACTTTACTTAACGTGCCACAATCGGAGCTGCAGCCAGCGATCATGCATGCATGTGCATGCCTGGGTGCGTGTGCATGCCCGGGGGCTTTGATCATGTTGAGTTTACATTTGGACAGAAGTCTACTACTGGTTGAGTCTGGCATGTTCAGGATTTCCCCCTTTTGTGTTTTGTGGCAAGGTTTTTTTTTACTCTGAGTGTGAATTTGGAGCTGGAATGTGTGTGCGTGTGTGGGTGGGTGGGTGGGTGGTTGCTTTGCAGCTGATACGATGGACAGCAGCTCCTGCCGCTGTGAACATGAATATCTCCACGATGTTTTTTCCCCGGCAGCAGATGTATTTTTTAAATTTTATTGATAACAACACTCATAATTAATGGTAAATGGACTGCATTTACAGTAGTGTTCAGAATAATAGTAGTGCTATGTGACTAAAAAGATGAATCCAGGTTTTGAGTATATTTCTTATTGTTGTAGATTCAGTAGATTCTCACAAATCCAACAAGACCAAGCATTCATGATATGCACACTCTTAAGGCTATGAAATTGGGCTATTAGTAAAAAAAAAAGTAGAAAAGGGGGTGTTCACAATAATAGTAGCATCTGCTGTTGACACTACAGACTCAAAACTATTATGTTCAAACTGCTTTTTTAGCAATCCTGTGAATCACTAAACTAGTATTTAGTTGTATAACCACAGTTTTTCATGATTTCTTCACATCTGCGAGGCATTAATTTTGTTGATTTGGAACCAAGATTTTGCTCATTTACTAGTGTGCTTGGGGTCATTGTCTTGTTGAAACACCCATTTCAAGGGCATTTCTTCTTCAGCATAAGGCAACATGACCTCTTCAAGTATTTTGACATAACTGATCCATGATACCTGGTATGCGATATACGAGGGCTGTCAATAAAGTTACGGTCCTTTTTATTTTTTTCAAAAACTACATGGATTTCATTCATATGTTTTTACGTCAGACATGCTTGAACCCTCGTGCGCATGCGTGAGTTTTTCCACGCCTGTCGGTGACGTCATTCGCCTGTGAGCACTCCTTGTGGGAGGAGTCGTCCAGCCCCTCGTCGGAATTCCTTTGTCTGAGAAGTTGCTGAGAGACTGGCGCGTTGTTTGATCAAAATTTTTTCTAAACCTGTGAGACACATCGAAGTGGACACGGTTCGAAAAATTAAGCTGGTTTTCAGTGAAAATTTTAACAGCTGATGAGAGATTTTGAGGTGATTCTGTCGCTTTAAGGACTTTTCACGGTGCGAGACGTCGTGCAGTGCTCTCAGGCGGCGTCATCAGCCTGTTCAAGCTGAAAACCTCCACATTTCAGGCTCTATTGATCCAGGACGTCGTGAGAGAACAGAGAAGTTTCAGAAGAAGTCGGTTTCAGCATTTTATCCGGATATTCCACTGTTAAAGGAGGTTTTTTTAATGAAAGACATGCGGACGGATCCGCGCGTCGGGACGCAGCCGACGCGGTGCGGTGGCACAGGAAAAACACCTCCGTGTTGATAACCATTTGTAAAATCCAGGCGGCTTTTGATGGCTTTCAGTGGAGTGAGTATATGAGAAATTGTTTAACAGGCAGGACATGTTCCAACTTGTCCTTAAGGCTTTCAACAGAGGTGTTTTTCCTGTGGCGGAGCGTCGCGTCGGCTGCGTCCCGACGCGCGGACCCGTCCGCACGTCTTTCATTAAATAAATCTCCTTTAACAGTGGAATATCCGGATAAAATGCTGAAACCGACTTCTTCTGAAACTTCTCTGTTCTCTCACGACGTCCTGGATCAATAGAGCCTGAAATGTGGAGGTTTTCAGCTTGAACAGGCTGATGACGCCGCCTGAGAGCGCTGCACGACGTCTCGCACCGTGAAAAGTCCTTAAAGCGACAGAATCACCTCAAAATCTCTCATCAGCTGTTAAAATTTTCACTGAAAACCAGCTTAATTTTTCGAACCGTGTCCACTTCGATGTGTCTCACAGGTTTAGAAAAAATTTTGATCAAACAACGCGCCAGTCTCTCAGCAACTTCTCAGACAAAGGAATTCCGACGAGGGGCTGGACGACTCCTCCCACAAGGAGTGCTCACAGGCGAATGACGTCACCGACAGGCGTGGAAAAACTCACGCATGCGCACGAGGGTTCAAGCATGTGTGACGTAAAAACATATGAATGAAATCCATATAGTTTTTGAAAAAAATAAAAAGGACCGTTACTTTATTGACAGCCCTCGTATAGGCCCAACACCATAGTAGGAGAAACATGCCCATATCATGATGCTTGCACCACCATGCTTCACTGTCTTCACTGTGAACTATGGCTTGAATTCAGAGTTTGACCCAAAAAGAACAATTTTACTCTCATCAGTCCACAAAATATTCCTCCATTTCTCTTTAGGCCAGTTAATGTGTTCTTTGGCAAATTGTAACCTCTTCTGCACGTCTTTTATTTAACAGAGGGACTTTGCGGGGGATTCTTGTAAATACATTAGCTTCACACAGGCGTCTTCTAACTGTCACAGCACTTACAGGTAACTCCAGACTGTCTTTGATCATCCTGGAGCTGATCAATGGGTGAGCCTTTGCCATTCTGGTTATTCTTCTGTCCATTTTGATGGTTGTTTTCCGTTTTCTTCCACAGGTCTCTTATTTTTTTGTCCATTTTAAAGCATTGGAGATCATTGTAGATGAACAGCCTATAATTTTTTGCACCTGCGTATAAGTTTCCCCTCTCCAATCAACTTTTTAATCAAACTACGCTGTTCTTCTGAACAATGTCTTGGATGTCCCATTTTCCTCAGGCTTTCAAAGAGAAAAGCATGTTCAACAGGTGCTGGCTTCATCCTTAGATAGGGGACACCTGAGTCACACCTGTTTGTTCCACAAAATTGACAAACTTACTGACTGAATGCCACACTACTATTATTGTGAACACCCGCTTTTCTACTTTTTTTTTTTACTAATAGCCCAATTTCATAGCCTTAAGAGCGTGCATATCATGAATGCTTGGTCTTGTTGGATTTGTGAGAATCTACTGAATCTACTGGTACCTTGTTTCCCATGTAACAATAAGAAATATACTCAAAACCTGGATTCATCTTTTTAGTCACATAGCACTACTATTATTCTGAACACTACTGTATATTAGCGCTTTTCCATCTGCATCAAACGCTCAAAGCGCTTTACAAATAATGCCTCACATTCACCCTGATGTGAGGGTGCTGCCATAGAAGGCGCTCACTACACACCGGGAGCAATAGGGGAGTCATTCGGGCTGGGATTTGAACCGAGCAGCTTCTGGTCTCAAGCCCAACGCCTTAACCACTACAATCATTAATCATGCACAAAGCTGAGCCATTGTTATTGACAGGCTGCCTTTATGGCTCATTGCCACAGGTACCCTAAACCTTCTCAGAACTGTTGCTTTTACCCTGACTGCATCAAAATGAACAGTTTTCACTTAAAAATGAGTCATCATAACACGACATCAGACTTATGTAAACTTTGGAATTAATCTATGCCTCAGTTCTTAACGTTAACAGTTCCATTCTAATAGCTTCATCACCTGTTAGAAACACACGAATACTCACGAGTACATTGTTTTCAGACATCTCTGTAGCTGTTTACGGCAAATGCCATATACTTTAAAACCGGTCACGGAAGTGTACAAAGTAATCCTGGTGGATCATCGGATGGTCACTAAATTGTAATGATTTTGGTGCAACATGTCCTTTAATCCTAACAGTGCTGTCTGTACTTCTTTGTTATTTGTTCAGGCATAATAACCTTTCCTTTTGGGTTGTACATATGGCATACGTTTCTCAAAACCACTGTTAGGTCATAAATGGTTAAATTAAAATGATCATGAATCCCTAATTGATCATCCATCCATCCATTTTCTATACCAGCTTATTCCAGTTACTGGTCACAGGGGAGCTGGAGCTTTTCCCAGCAGCCACTGGGTGAGAATAGGGTACACCCTGGGGAGGACACCAGTCTATCGCATAGCCACATATAGACAGACAAGCACATGCACACCTACTGTCAATTTATGTCTAATTTACCTGACCTGCACTTTTTTGGAAGTGGGAGATAACTGGAGCACCCGGAGAGAACCATTCCTACAGTGAGGCATGGTGGTGGCAGCATCATGCTGTGGGGATGTTTTTCAGCAACAAGGACTGGGAGACTAGTCAGGATTGAGGGAAAGCTGGATGCAGCAATGTACAGAGACATCCTGGATGAAAACCTGCTCCAGAGCGCTCTTGACCTCAGACTGGGGTGAAGGTTCATCTTTCAGCAGGACAATGACCCTAAACACACAGCCAAGATATCAAAGGAGTGGCTCCAGGACAACTCTGTCCTTGAGTGGTCCAGCCAGAGCCCAGACCTGAATCTGATTGAACATCTCTGGGGAGATCTGAAAATGGCTGTGCACCGACACTCCCCATCCAACCTGATGGAGCTTGAGAGATGCTGCATAGAGGAATGGACAAAACTGCCCAAAGACAGGTGCACCAAGCTTGTGGAATCATATTCAAGAGGACTTGAGGCTGTAATTGCTGCCAAAGGTGCATCAACAACATATTGAACAAATACTTGTGATTTCTTAGTTTTTTTTATTTTTAATAAATTTGCCAAAAAAAAAAAAAAAAAAATCTGTCATGTTATTTTGTGGTGTTATGAGTAAAAGTGTGAGGGAAAAAATGAATTTACTCCATTTTGGAATAAGGCTGTTACATAGCAAAATGTGGAAAAAGTGAAGCACCGTGAATACTTTCTAGATGCACTGTATGTTACTGATTCATTTTGCAGTTACACACTTCCACAAAATAGTCACCATTCTGCTGTGGAGACGAGGTGTTTATATTCTGCTGAGGTGTTCCACTGCTTCAGTTTGTCATGTGCATGTTTATCCTTTAATTCACAAGTGACTGATGATGACACTGATAAACGATGACGGATGTAAACCAACCTGGGCTTCACTATGAAAATACAGAAAGACATTAATTAAAAGAGAACTCATTCTGATGTGCAACTACATGCAACACTAACTACAAAAACTTTTATATGTGAGAAAGTACACTTTCCACAACAGCAAAGGATGCTGACAGGTGGTTTGGGACATTTTGTTTGTTCCTGAGGCAGTTTTGAATTTGGATAAACAGAGTCAGAGGTCAGAGATGGAGTCACGTAGGACCACATGTAGACAGGTGGCAGGTCTCTGAGAAACAAGCAGCTGGAATGCTGCAGTGCAGCGAGCCATCACTCATCTTCCTCTGCATCGACATCAGCTAGTTGGAGCAGAATCTCTGTGGTACGGTGACTTTCTGTGCTGTGACCTGCTGTCCTGCACCAAGCTGTTACTGTTCAGCTTCAGCAACTTTTCCATTGAAATGTAGATTTTTCAGAGCCTGGACAAAGCTGCAGCAGTGACGAGCAAGTGAGAACATGTTTACAGATGTCTATGGCTTTATTTCTGCCGCCGACATGATTTGTCTGTCAGATGCTAAAGGACAAAAAGATTGTCTCTTCATGCTGATTAGCGTGTATCTCCAGGACACAAAACTCACCAGATGTCATTTCTTTTTCTTTCTTTTTTTTTTTTTTGAATATCCATCCCAAACTGTGAAGGTGTGATGATATACAAAAAAGATCTGACACACTCTGGAAGATAAAATCATTTGCTGTCAGAGTGAAAATATATTTGTTGCTGAACAAAACTGTAAGCTGTCTTATCTCATCTCATCTCATCTTCAACTGCTTATCCAAGATCGGGTCGTGGGGGCAACAGCTCTAGCAGGGGACCCCAGACATCCTCGGCCACATTGACTACCTCTGACTGGGGGATCCTGAGGCATTCCCGAGCCAATGTGGAGATATAATCTCTCCACCTAGTCGTGGGTCTTCCCCGGGGTCTCTTCCCAAATGGACGTGCCTGGAACACCTCCCTAGGGAGGAACCCTCCTTTCAGCACCCTGGAGGAGACTTTACCAGGAAGGCTGAATTGTGTGATGTCCATGCTTTATACCAACACTGCTGCATCTCTTTTTCATAACACAGGCTTTTCTCATTGTCTATGTTAATTAACACTAATTTTTAAAGTAAATAATATTCTAGTAATTTGGTGGAAATTTGGTGAAATGGTTTCATGGGTCACAAGTCACGTTTTGGAGTTTGGTTTGATCCCTGCTTTTTTGTATAGCTGGCATTATGATCTCTGTTATTCTACCACTGGCATTACTCTCAGTGCATTATTATTATTATTATTATCATTATTATTATTATTATTATTATCAATCAATCAATCAATCAATCAACTTTTTTCTTATATAGCGCCAAATCACAACAAACAGTTGCCCCAAGGCGCTCCATATTGCAAGGCAAGGCCATACAATAATTATGAAAAATTATCATCATCATTATCTGTGCTCTCTGGCTAATTCTGTTTTGTGGTAGATACTCTGTGGTTCTTTCAGTTGGACATTTTTTCAGGTTAATTTTGTGTAGTTTAACTTTGTGTGTCTGACCTTCCAAGCATTATAAATTAGGTTAGATGAGATTATATTATATTAGATTAGATTAGATTAGATTAGAGTCTTCCATGGCCTAATATGCATCTGTGTTAAAAATTTTGTCAAAATCCATGAAGTAATTTTGATGTAATCCTTCAAAGCCTACATAAAGTGAATCTTGATCCAGAATCCAGATCTAGATCTGGTTCACTTCCAAAATTCAGTGGAGTCCTTCATGGCCTAATATCTATCTGTGGTGGAAATTTGGTGAAAATCCGTGAAGTAGTTTTGACGTAATCCTTCAAGTGTATATAAAGTGAAATCTTGATCCAGATCTGGATCACCTTCAAAATTTAATAGAGTATTCCATGGCCTAAAACCAGTCTGTGTTACGTATCTATTTCGTCAAAATCCACGCAGTAGTTGTGACGTAATCTTGCTAACAGACAGACAGACACATAAATGCAGGTGATTTTGTTACATGCTTGGTGGATGCAACAAAAGTACAACTCTATTGCGCCGCCCACCCTGCTAGCTGTATAACCTATGGGTTTTACAGTGGTGCTCTGCCCTGTGTCCCAGATGATGCTTCTTTGACATTAAAATGTTTCAGTTGGGACACAGGAAAAAAGAGAACCAGAACAGCTTAACATATTTCCCTCACTACCTGCAGCAAAGTGAAAACAGCAGCATGGCAGTTTGAAGCTGTATTTCTTGAACATCTTTAGTCCAGTATGCTCAAGTATTGTCAAGTGATCAGTGCACTTGTTTCCAAAAAAGGTTCCTGGTTCAAAATGCATCCAGTGTAAAACCCGTGCCAAATCAACATGCAGACCCATATCGGATCTCCTGTGGCAATCCTGAGCCAAAAAATACCCCCCCCCAAAGTACATACTTACTTGAGAACTAGTCCATTGTAGCACCACAACTTTACAATTTGTCTGTGAAAGGTATAGAGTTTTAACTCAATTTTATTGACATTTGAGAAACTGGTGGACAGCATGGGGGATTAGTGGTTAGCACTGTTGCCTCACAGCAAGAAGGTAATGGGTTTGATTCCCACCTGTGGCCTTTCTGTGTGGAGTTTGCATGTTCTCCCCATGTTTGTGTGGGTTCTCTTCAGTGTGCTCTGGCTTCCATCCACATCCAAAGACATGCAGGTTAGGTGGACTGGAAACATTGTCTATATGTGGCCCTGTGACAGACTGGCGTCCTGTCCAGGGTGTACCCTGCTTCACGCACTATGACTGCTGGGATAGGCTCCAGCACCTTAATTAGAGTAAGCAGTTGAAGGTGTGTGTGTGTGTGTGTGTGTGTGTGTGTGTGTGTGTGTGTGTGTGTGTGTGTGTGTGTGTGTGTGTGTGTGTGTGTGTGTGTGTGTGTGTGTGTGTGTGTGTGAGAGAGAGAGAGAGAGAGAGAGAGAGAAACTGGTATCACATTTTTTTTAAATGCTGTAATTGAATTAATGTTGAAATTATTGCTACTTTTGTCAACATTAACATTACAGCTCTTCCCACACTCAGGAGGTGGGTCATGTAATTCCAAAATAATAAAGTAATATACTTTTATTCACTGGCATGCAGCGTTAGAGTGTGATGTATTTTAAGATGACCCCAAAGGACTGAAAAGACGGAGCCAGAGACATTTCCACACGACTTCATCCAGTGTCGGAGCTGAAGTGGAACATGTCCTGTCCCCACAACTTTCAGACAAAAAAATGTGACAGCCTCAGCAGGTCGGGGGGGGGGGGTCTGGACTGCAGGTGGATGTTAGACTGTGCTGAGAAATGTGAAAGGAGGCTTATCCTCCGCATAGGCAAACAGTCAGAGCTCTATTGAGCCAAGTATTCCTTTAACTAGTAATGACTTCATGACTTTCTTTGCTAATAAAATTTTAACTATTAGAGAAAAAATTACTCATAACCATCCCAAAGACATATCGTTCTCTTTGGCTGCTTTCAGTGATGCCAGTATTTGGTTAGACTCTTTCTCTCCGATTGTTCTGTCTGAGTTATTTTCATTAGTTACTTCCTCCAAACCATCAACATGTCTATTAGACCCCATTCCTACCAGGCTGCTCAAGGAAGCCCTACCATTAATTAATGCTTCGATCTTAAATATGATCAATCTATCTTTATTAATTGGCTATGTACCACAGGCTTTTACGGTGGCAGTAATTAAACCATTACTTAAAAAGCCATCACTTGACCCAGCTATCTTAGCTAATTATAGGCCAATCTCCAACCTTCCTTTTCTCTCAAAAATTCTTGAAAGGGTAGTTGTAAAACAGCTAACTGATCATCTGCAGAGGAATGGTCTATTTGAAGAGTTTCAGTCAGGGTTTAGAATTCATCATAGTACAGAAACAGCATTAGTGAAGGTTACAAATGATCTTCTTATGGCCTCAGACAGTGGACTCATCTCTGTGCTTGTTCTGTTAGACCTCAGTGCTGCTTTTGATACTGTTGACCATAAAATTTTATTACAGAGATTAGAGCATGCCATAGGTATTAAAGGCACTGCGCTGCGGTGGTTTGAATCATATTTATCTAATAGATTACAATTTGTTCATGTAAATGGGGAGTCTTCTTCACAGACTAAGGTTAATTATGGAGTTCCACAAGGTTCTGTGCTAGGACCAATTTTATTCACTTTATACATGCTTCCCTTAGGCAGTATTATTAGACAGCATTGCTTAAATTTTCATTGTTACGCAGATGATACCCAGCTTTATCTATCCATGAAGCCAGAGGACACACACCAATTAGCTAAACTGCAGGATTGTTTTACATACATAAAGACATGGATGACCTCTAATTTCCTGCTTTTAAACTCAGATAAAACTGAAGTAATTGTACTTGGCCCCACAAATCTTAGAAACATGGTGTCTAACCAGATCCTTACTCTGGATGGCATTACCCTGACCTCTAGTAATACTGTGAGAAATCTTGGAGTCATTTTTGATTAGGATATGTCATTCAATGTGCATATTAAACAAATATGTAGGACTGCTTTTTTGCATTTGCGCAATATCTCTAAAATTAGAAAGGTCTTGTCTCAGAGTGATGCTGAAAAACTAATTCATGCATTTATTTCCTCTAGGCTGGACTATTGTAATTCATTATTATCAGGTTGTCCTAAAAGTTCCCTGAAAAGCCTTCAGTTAATTCAAAATGCTGCAGCTAGAGTACTGACAGGGACTAGAAGGAGAGAGCATATCTCTCCCATATTGGCCTCTCTTCATTGGCTTCCTGTTAATTCTAGAATAGAATTTAAAATTCTTCTTCTTACTTATAAGGTTTTGAATAATCAGGTCCCATCTTATCTTAGGGACCTCATAGTACTATATCACCCCAGTAGAGCGCTTCGCTCTCAGACTGCAGGCTTACTTGTAGTTCCTAGGGTTTGTAAGAGTAGAATGGGAGGCAGAGCCTTCAGCTTTCAGGCTCCTCTCCTGTGGAACCAGCTCCCAATTCGGATCAGGGAGACAGACACCCTCTCTACATTTAAGATTAGGCTTAAAACTTTCCTTTTTGCTAAAGCTTATAGTTAGGGCTGGACCATCCCTGAACCATCCCTTAGTTATGCTGCTATAGACTTAGACTGCTGGGGGGTTCCCATGATGCACTGAGTGTTTCTTTCTCTTTTTTCTCTGTATGCACCACTCTGCATTTAATCATTAGTGATTGATCTCTGCTCTCTTCCACAGCATGTCTTTTTCCTGGTTCTCTCCCTCAGCCCCAACCAGTCCCAGCAGAAGACTGCCCCTCCCTGAGCCTGGTTCTGCTGGAGGTTTCTTCTTGTTAAAATGGAGTTTTTCCTTCCCACTGTCGCCAAGTGTTTGCTCACAGGGGGTCGTTTTGACCGTTGGGGTTTTTCCGTAATTATTGTATGGCTTTGCCTTACAATATAAAGCGCCTTGGGGCAACTGTTTGTTGTGATTTGGCGCTATATAAATCAAATTGATTTGATGTGATTTGATATAATTTCCACAGCTTTGCTTTAGAAGCGTTAAAGCAAGAAGGAACATGGCGATCAGTCATGCAGAGAAAATGTCTTTGCATTGACACTGCAGATGGGTTTTTTGTTGTTTTTTCTCATAGAATCACAGAGAGACAAAGTCTTTGAAGACTATTTAATGAATGAAATGCAGACGACAGCACATCCTTTGATAGTCTGTCGCGCGACGTGGTGCTCCGTATCATCTTTCACCTTCACGCTGACTTAAACAACAGCGGCTAATGAAGATGGAAGTTTCTTCTTCAGTTTTGCAGATCAATACTTTGTTACTGCTATGCATGCCTCAGTGAGGGCTGATGAGTAAACAGAGCTATATGAGAAAATATTTTTCCTCCATACATCTTGTCTGCACACCAGCTCCCTCGCCACACTTTCTGCACATTTTTAAAATAATCTGTCCTCTCTTAGTGTTCATAACCCCATCCTGTCCTGGAGAAGAGACGCCGTATTTCTGTCTGCGTGTGTCCCCTCGGCCTCCTTCATGCTGAAGCCATGGGTGAGCGAGTGTGTCAGTCAGCAGTCCACACATTTCATCTCACATTAAGCCAGCATTCTTGTGTTTTCTCACACTTATGTCCACTATATCACCACAATTGTAATAAAGCTGCTGTCACTGCTTCACTTTAACTGTTCTCCAAAGGCTTCTGTCCAGACAGGCCTCAAGGAGAGTGAGTTTGTGTTTTATGTCCATTGCTCTTACACTGAACAGTGCCTCGACCAAAGCATTATATAAGCAGAGGACTTCAACAGACACTGATTTCAAACATCATGAAACTGGACAATAACTTTTTGTTTTCATGAGTCAAAAAATGGTAAATGGACTGCATTTACATAGCGCTTTTCCATCTGCATCAGAAGCTCAAAGTGCTTCACAAATAATGCCTCACATTCACCCTGATGTGAGGGTGCTGCCATACAAGGTACTCAGTCACTACACACCGAGAGCAACTAGGGGATTAAGGACCTTGCCCAGGGGCCCTTAGTGATTTTCCAGTCAGGCTGGGATTTGGGATTTGAATCTTCTGGTCTCAAGCCCAACGCTTAACCACTAGACCATCACCTCCCAAAAAGAATGAAAAACTTTGACTAATATTTTACTGACATAAAAAATGTTTGTGTAAATCTTTTATTGCAAGCAATCGTCCTCACCAACAACATCTTGGTGTGCTACAGGAGCTGCTCTCTCAGGCAAGAAGGCTCTGGAGATTCAGGAAGTCAGCACAGAACATCATAGGTGCGCAGCTGTCCTCTCTGTCAGACATCTATAACACCAGATGTCTGCGCAGGGCCAGAAGCATCAGCTTCGATAGTTCACACCCCGGGCACAGCCTGTTCTCACTGCTGCCCTCAGGAAAGAGGTACCGGTCCACCAAGGCTCGCACATCCAGACACAACATGTTCTACCCAAGTGCAATACGAGTATTGAATGCACATTAGCCTACAGTCTGCACTATTCGTTGCATTTATTTTTATAAAGGTGAATGCAATGAACAGTACAGACTTCTATGTATATACACCTATTTATATACACCTACTGGCTCCTTTGTAAATACAAGGTCTGTTAGAAAAGTATCCGACCTTATTATTTTTTTCAAAAACCATATGGATTTGAATCACGTGTGATTACATCAGACATGCTTGAACCCTCGTGGGCATGCAAGAGTTTTTTCACGCCTGTCGGTTACATCATTCGCCTGTGGGCAGTCTTTGAGTGAGGAGTCGCCCACCCTCTCGTCGATTTTTCATTGTTTAGGAATGTCTCAGAGACTGCTGCTTTGTTTGATAAAAATGTTTTCAAAAGCTGTAAGGCACAACTGAGTGGACACCATTCGATAAATTCAGCTGGTTTTCGGTAAAAATTTTAACGGCTGATGAGAGATTTTGGTCTGGTAGTGTCGCTTTAAGGACGGCCAACGGCGATATGCGCTTTGAGGCGGCAGCGTCTCGCCATTTCAAGTTGAAAACTTCCACATTTCAGGCTCTGTTGACCCAGTAAGTCATCAGAAAACAGAGAACTTTCAGAAGAAGTCGGCATGAGGAGTTTATTCGGACATTCCATTGTTAACGGACATTTTGTAATGAAAGAACGTGCGGGCAGAGTCGCATGTCGGGCCAGACCCGACCACGGGGGGTCGCGACAGGAAAAACACCTCCGTTGGAAACCTTAACGGGCAAGTTGGAACATGCCCAAGCTGTTAAACAATTTCTCAGTTACTCACTTGTTGAAAGCCATCAAAAGCCGCCTGAATTTTACAAATGGTTTTCAACACGGAGGTGTTTTTCCTGTCACGGCGCACACAGATTCGCCGAGTCGTCACGGAAACGACTTGGCGAATTTGCGCGCACGTCTTTCATTACAAAATGTCCTTAAACAGTAGAATGTCCGCATAAAGTCCTCATGCCGGCCTCTTCTGAATCTTCTCTGTTCTCTCACGATGTCCTGGGTGAATTAAGTCTTAAATTAGGATGTTTTCAGGTCGAAACAGGCCGACGACGGCGCCTGGAAGCGCTGCGCGACGTCCCGCTCCGTGGGAAGTCCTTACTGCGACAGAAACACCCCATAATCTCTCATCAGCCGTTAAACTTTTCACCAAAAACCAGCTAAATTTCTCGAATAGTGTCCACTCGGATATTCCTCACAGGTCCAGAAAAAACGTGCGCCGTCTCGAGCAGCATGTGAAACAAAGGAATTCAGCTGAGAGGGCTGTACCACATCTCACTCAAGGCCTGCCCACAGGGAAATGATGTCACCGACATGCGTGAACAAACTCACGCATGCGCACGAGGGTTCAAGCATGATTGGTGTAATCGCACGTCATTCAAATCCATATAGTTAAAAAAATAAATAAAAGTGTCGGTTTCTTATCTAATACACCTCGTACATCTACATATTCTTATTTGTCTTTTTATATTTACTTTTACACCTTTGCACTACGGGAGTTGTCTTTTAATTTTGTTGTACCTTGTGTATAATGACAATAAAAAGCATTCTATTCTATTCTATTCTATTCTATTCTATTAAGGTGTCATATTAAACTGAAGCCAAACATTTACTGATATTGTGGAATATGCTTACAAATGGCAAATAACAGTTTTCTGTGTTGTGTTGTTGTACTGGATGACTTTGTTATGATTTTGTCTGTGTCTCTTGAAATAAATGTCTGCTTGTATGTGGATTGGGCAGTTCAGTTATTTTGATGATGCCAGGCTACAATGAAAACTAAAAATGCAATGCAGATTGTGTTATTTGTGCATTGAGTGCAGCGGTCAGTGTGTGTGCAGTTCAAAGATGTTGCTTACTGCTTTAAATCTCTGGAAATATAATGCACATCCATAATCCCATGAAAAGCTTTCTACACTCTTCAGAAGAACACATTTTTTTCAGATGTTAATATAGAAATTTTAGCTTTGTAATGTGTTGTTATAAACACACGTTATGGTTCACCCAGGAACTGACAGATTGCAAAATGCAAACACAACCTGAAGACAGGGAACGGTTCTTAGAGTTTATTTAGGTGAAATGTAGGCAAGCTAGGCTGGGGTGGTCCAACAGCAGAGGACAAGAACAGCTGACAGGGCAGGCAAAGGAGTCAGATATGAGTGAACCAAACAGGTACACTCATATTTCATAACATAATCTAGCAATGCAACGACACTGGCATTAAACATGTGGACCAAAGGGTAGTAGTTGCAGGTTTTTTTATTGACTTAAGAAAGGCTTTTGATACAATTGATCACAATATACTATTTCAAAAGTTGGAACTGTATGGGATCAGAGGAGTTGCTCTGAGTTGGATTAAAAGCTATTTACAAAACCGAAAGCAGTTTGTTAAACTCGGGGAATACTGTTCTTCATATCTGGACATCGTTTGTGGGCTACCACAAGGTTCTGTGTTGGGCCCAAAATTATTTATTTTATACATTCATGATTTATGCAAAGTCTCAGATATGATTAAAACTGTGCTCTTTGCAGATGACACAAACCTGTTTTGCTCAGGGGAAAATCTGCAACAACTATTATCTGATTTAGGAACAGAAATGATAAAGTTAAAGAGATGGTTTGATATTAACAAATTATCATAAAATTTGTCTAAAACTAAATTGATGTTATTTGGAAATTATAAAAAGACATACAAATTCAGTTAAATATACATGGGGTAAACATAGAACGTGTCAAAGAGAATAAGTTTTTAGGTGTCATTATTGATGAAAAAATTAATTGGAAAGCTCATATTCAGCATATTCAAACAAAGGTATCAAAAAGTATTGCAGTATTAAATAAAGTAAAGCATGTTCTTGATTGCAGAGCACTACATACTCTCTATTGTTCTTTGGTTGCACCCTATTTGACTTATTGCGCTGACGTTTGGGGCAACAATTACAAAACTACATTGCAGCCATTATTCATTCTTCAAAAAAGAGCATTAAGGACAATTCATAATGCAGGTTATCAAGACCACACCAACCCACTGTTCATTAAATCTCAAATACTAAAACTTAATGATATGATTTCGTTCAAGACTGTTCAATTAATGCACAAAGTGAAAAATAAACAAGTGCCATTTAGAATTCAAGAATATTTTACTGAGAGAGAAGGAAAATATAATTTACGGGGCTTGTATCATTTTAAAATTGCTGGCGCTCGAACGACCAGGAAAGGTTTCTGTGTCTCCATGTGTGGCCCTAGATTATGGAATAACCTGACGGATGACCTCAAACGATGTCCAAATATCAATCAGTTTAAAAATCAATATAAAAAAATGATGTTTTCAAGATATGAATCTAATGAAGTACGGTGAGTTTTGTGTTGTCAGTTGTAATTGTGAAATCAGTAACATTCATTTGTGTATGTATATATATATATATATATATATATATATATATGTGTGTGTGTGTGTGTGTGTGTGTGTGTGTGTGTGTATGTGTGTGTGTGTAATTATGTATGTATGTGAAGGTGTATGTTGGTGTGTGTATACTATATATGTATGTAAATATGTATGTAGACGAAGACACGGTGTTCACTTGATATGTTTATGATAATGGGATTTGAGTTTGTGTTGTTAAATGTACTTGTAGCATGGCCTAAGCAGAGGGTCACCCCTTAGAGTCTGGTCTGCTTGAGGTTTCTTCCTCAATACATCAGAGGGAGTTTTTCCTTACCACTGTTGCCTGTGTGCTTGCTCTGGGGGTAGGTAATGTGTATATATGTATATATGTATGTATGTATGTATGTATATAGGGGGTGGGCGTTTATAAGCCTTGCTTCTGCTCACCCCTTTTTGGTCACACATGTCACTGTGGAATTGTCTTGTATATCAGTCTTTGTTATTGACGAATTGTGTGCCAAATAAATAAGTTCAAGTTCAAGGTAGCTAAAGACTGAAGCAAGGCACATGGTAACTAGGATTCTGGTGAATCAGGTGTAGAGGATCTGAAGCACAGAGAAAATAGACAAACAGACGTGCAGGAAAACAACACCCAAAATACAAACCACGAAAAATCCTCTCAGACATAATGCCTAGATACCACAATGGAGACTGAAAGATCTGGCAGCATCTGGATGTCTGAGCTGCAGTTAGATACTGCAGTGGCTTGATTGGAGATAGTTTGCAGGTGAGCAGACTCAGCAGCTGCAGAGGATCAGATGGGCAGGGTGGTGGAGGGAACCCAGAGTCCACCCCCAGCAACACAGAGACAGACTGAGAGATCTATAACACACCAAGGGAGGAAAAACGACAAGAAAGACAAGGAAAGGGAAAGACTAATGGAGCCCTCTGGCCACCCACCACCCACCAGGTGGTCGTGGATAGGAGCAGCAAAACTCCCCCAACAGATGTGTGTCCAAAATGAAGGAACGAGAAGCCCGACAACCAGATATTAGAGCCCTCTGCCATGCTGAGGGACATCCAGAAGGCAGCAGACAGAGAAAGCAGGATGGCCATCGACAAGCCGGGGGGGGGGCTTGGCCGGATTCACAGAGGACTGTCAACAACAGGTTTGAGCTGGGAAACATAGAAGGTAGAGTGGCTCTGCAGTGAACTGGGGAGTAAGTAAGTAAGTAAACTTTATTTGTATAGTGCTTTTCACAGACAGTAGTCACAAAGTCCTTCACAGCGGTGAACGCAGATACATTAGTCAGACCAAATGGCATCACTAAATATTGAAAATGACAGAGTGTTGAAGGCAGTCTTCCATTCATCTCCATCTCTTATGTGAACCAGATAGTAAGTGTTCCTTAGATCCAGCTTTGTGAATATGGTGGGACCTTGGAGAGGCTCAAAAGCAGAAGTGAGTAACTGTAGGAAATACTTATTCTTTATTGTGATTGTCATGTCCGTCTTAGCCACAAAGAAGAAACAGGCACCAAGAGGGAAGGAGGAAGGGTGGCTGGCAGAGATTCTGTGATATACTTCTCCATGGCCTCTCTTTAGGGTCAAGACAGGTTATACAAGTGAATGGAAGGCAAAGAGGCACTAGGGAGATCAATGGCACAGTTGTATGGTCTATGGCAGGGGTGGGTAATCATGTACCATGAAGGGCCAAGACACTGCAGGTTTTCCTTGCTATCAGTCACCTCAGCAGGTCATTTCATTAATGATCAGGTGTCTCAGCAGATGATTTCATTGAAGATCAGTTGTTTATGTTCAGGGAAGAAGCTCATTAGCAACCCACCTGCTGAGTTACCTTGCCGAAGATTCAACAGGCAATATATACATTGCCTTGACAGTTGGGATGGTAAAAACACAGCTTCTTTTTTTTTAGAACAAAATTCACATACAACCAGGTTCCTACCAATTGCTTTGAAAAAAATACCTCTGCCCAAGCCAAAGCTCTTCCTCTTGATATTCCTAGCAAATATTGTATCTTAGGTCCCCTTCACACATAGTGCGAAGTTTGGTTGAAGTGCGCACAAAGCAGGAATTTTATGCAAAACGTGTTGAATCGTCCCTGCCTCTAATGCCTCCTACACCTGTTGCTACAAATATTTGCACACACCAGCGGCTGAAAGACAGAGTGTGCTCTGTGCGAACCCATTGTACCCTCTCGTGGCAGGTGTCGGCGAAATTCCAGGTGACGTGCACGAACATCTAACACCACTCACATGGCACTTAGAAAATGTGTGGTGGCCAGTCGCACTCTTCACACAACAACAGATTTCAGGCGACCACTGTCGTACTGCTGTGAAATTTGTCTAAGTGCCCCATGAGTGTGACTTTGCAAACACTCACACTGACACCTGGGTGTGTGCGCTCCACTTACAAGAGGCGTGGCTTCCAACAGAAGCAGCTGTGAGAATCTGTGGTTTTGGACATTCCAGGTAGACAACACCTACTGTGTTTGGACAGAGATGAACTAACAACTGTCCACTGTGAGGGGCGTATGTCTGATTGCTGTACTTACATGGACATAAATAAAAATATATAATGCTGTGGCGACACGCATAATGAGCGAACACACACGGAGCAGACATTGACAGGCCGTCAGGTTGAAATGGACTATCAGATCAGAGCATGCAGCGGGCAATCTGACCATCACGTCACCCACGTGAGCTCTGTTCCACATGACGTGGTGTCAGTGCTGTGGTGCGCCATCCACAAGACACACGTGTCGGGCAGACAGGACCAGAGAACACTGCTTCTCATTCATGTCATTTCATGACTGTATGTCTGTGACCTTGGATCATCTGCAGAGGAACAGGCAGTTCATATTTGTATTGCTTACTTGATAAATGTGATGTTTTGTGATTTAAAATTTTTTTGTAATACTTCCATGTCCTTCCTGATATGAGGGAGATTCCCACAGCTTCCAAAGAACAGCTCTGTAGCTCAGTGGCAAAGTTGCTGACTGGTAATCAGAGCTTTTGGAAGGCGTGGGTTCACATCCAGTGGGGTGGTATGTGTTTTTCTGCCCGCGTTAACCTGTTTTAGACATAAGCCAAATGCCAATCATGTTAATCAAAACAATTGCCCAACATTTGTTTTTGTAATGCTGATGTCTTATAAATATAATAGTTAATGGGCTAAAGTTTGTCCAGCAGAACTATAAGAGGTGGACTCCCCAAACTAAGTGGAAATACTTGGTTAAAAGACAAACACATTTGAAGTCCTTCATGCAGACTTTGTTTTGCAATCAAATTTATAACAAAATTACACACAAAAGGTAGGTAACAGTAAATGTACATAAATATCAATTAATCAAAATTGAGGTAGTGGTGTATTTCACTATTTTTACATTGCAATTTTACAAACATAAAATTAATGTATTCAGACAGGAAGGCAAACTGGATTGTACAGGACAGTCAGGTGCTTAACAGTTGAGAACATAAAGTAGCTGAAGGAAGGGATTAAATAAACAGAGATGGCCAACACATATACAGGGCTGGAAATTTGAATCTGCCTGGTCATACCCACAGCCGTCTATTTTGGTGGGTAATTTTCAGTTCAACTTTTTAAAAAATGGTACCAGTTTGTTCCCCATGTCATGAGGTTTCAGAATATATATAGTTTTTAGTGCTACATATTATAGTTTGGGAGTTTATCCTGGACAGACACAAAGACAGAAGTGGCAGCATGAAAAGCACATGGTACAACACTGTATGGTCTTACATAAATGGCTGTTTTGGCGGTAATTTTCAGTTCAACTTTTTAAAAAATGGTACCAGTTTGTTCCCCATGTCATGAGGATTCAGATCCAGATCTTTCTGTTATGGTTGATCCAGGTACTGACAGATAGGACCCAAAATACAGACACAACCTGGTCCGCAAAGAAGAAGCATGAGATTGTCACCCCTGACTTCACTGAGGAACAGGAGCAGGAAATGGTGGACTGGCTCCAGGACCCAGAGCAGGAGTTCCTCCTGAACAAAAGGCACCCACATAATATCAGGAAGGGGCTGAAGGAAGCACTGTGGGAGGCCAGGGAGATGGGCAAAGGTGGAGACCACCTAAAAAAGTGGTATGCTAACATGTGGATGAGGTTTGGGAAGCTGAAGCAGGCTTGCTCAGGTGCAGGATCCATGGAGCTGACTGCGGGGGACCGCTGGATCCTGCGCCACTTCGAGTTTTTCAGGCCTCACCTCATTGTCCAGGCCAAGAGGAGTGTCACTGTCAGTGTAAGTATGTCACTAGGTTATCCCCATGTGTGCATGTTGTGTGTTGTCCCCCATGCGGCTGGAGTGAAAGACACAGGAGCACGGGATGCGCGTTGGTTGCTACTATGTTGCCGTATAACAGTACTAATCCATATGTATTGATATCTAACACAAAACTGTAAAAAGGGTGAATAAACATAGGTATAAAAATGGTATAAAAATGAAGGAGTATGTCATCAGAGCAGTAAAATGATGTCCGCATGAATGCCACATTGACTCACTACAAGATGTCAATTGACAGCAGCGATCTGCAACCTGCAGTGGATAAAAAAAAAAAAATTTAAATGAAGATTCAGTCATCAATGGGTCAGTGGGATTAAATATTGTTTCATCCTCAGTGTTCTTCCTCGAACACTCAAGATAAATATTACAAAATAATTTGAAAGTGATTGATTCTGAATACATATGTACTGAACAAATTCTTTAGGTGTGCTTTATTTTGTATACAACATAGTTTTTGTTTCTGAGATGTCACCATGTGGAGGGTGGGTGTTTTATTTCTTTGGGTTTGCTTTATTTTGTACATAACATAGCTTTTGTTTCTGAGATGTCACCGTGTGGAGGGTGGGTGTTTTATTTCTTTGGGTTTGCTTTATTTTGTACATAACATAGCTTTTGTTTCTGAGATGTCACCGTGTGGAGGGTTGGTGTTTTATTTCTTTGGGTTTGCTTTATTTTGTACATAACATAGCTTTTGTTTCTGAGATGTCACCGTGTGGAGGGTGGGTGTTTTATTTCTTTGGGTTTGCTTTATTTTGTACATAACATAGCTTTTGTTTCTAAGATGTCACCATGTGGAAGGTTGGTGTTTTATTTCTTTGGGTTTGCTTTATTTTGTATATAACATAGCTTTTGTTTCTGAGATGTCACCATGTGGAGGGTGGGTGTTTTATTTCTTTGGGTTTGCTTTATTTTGTACATAACATAGCTTTTGTTTCTGAGATATCACCATGTGGAGGGTGGGTGTTTTATTTCTTTGGGTTTGCTTTATATTGTACATAACATAGCTTTTGTTTCTAAGATGTCACCATGTGGAAGGTTGGTGTTTTATTTCTTTGGGTTTGCTTTATTTTATATATAACATAGCTTTTGTTTCTGAGATGTCACCGTGTGGAGGGTGGATGTTTTATTTCTTTGGGTTTGCTTTATTTTGTACATAACATAGCTTTTGTTTCTAAGATGTCACCATGTGGAAGGTTGGTGTTTTATTTCTTTGGGTTTGCTTTATTTTGTATATAACATAGCTTTTGTTTCTGAGATGTCACTGTGTGGAGGGCGGGTGTTTTATTTTTGGGGGTATGCTTTATTTTATATATAACATAGCTTTTGTTTCTGAGATGTCACCGTGTGGAGGGTGGGTGTTTTATTTCTTTGGGTTTACTTTATTTTGTACATAACATAGCTTTTGTTTCTAAGATGTCACCATGTGGAAGGTTGGTGTTTTATTTCTTTGGGTTTGCTTTATTTTGTACATAACATAGCTTTTGTTTCTGAGATGTCACTGTGTGGAGGGCGGGTGTTTTATTTTTGGGGGTTTGCTTTATTTTATATATAACATAGTTTTTGTTTCTGAGATGTCACCGTGTGGAGGGTGGGTGTTTTATTTCTTTGGGTTTGCTTTATTTTGTATATAACATAGCTTTTGTTTCTAAGATGTCACCATGTGGAAGGTTGGTGTTTTATTTCTTTGGGTTTGCTTTATTTTGTATATAACATAGCTTTTGTTTCTGAGATGTCACTGTGTGGAGGGCGGGTGTTTTATTTTTGGGGGTATGCTTTATTTTATATATAACATAGCTTTTGTTTCTGAGATGTCACCGTGTGGAGGGTGGGTGTTTTATTTCTTTGGGTTTACTTTATTTTGTACATAACATAGCTTTTGTTTCTAAGATGTCACCATGTGGAAGGTTGGTGTTTTATTTCTTTGGGTTTGCTTTATTTTGTACATAACATAGCTTTTGTTTCTGAGATGTCACTGTGTGGAGGGCGGGTGTTTTATTTTTGGGGGTATGCTTTATTTTATATATAACATAGCTTTTGTTTCTGAGATGTCACCGTGTGGAGGGTGGGTGTTTTATTTCTTTGGGTTTGCTTTATTTTGTACATAACATAGCTTTTGTTTCTAAGATGTCACCATGTGGAAGGTTGGTGTTTTATTTCTTTGGGTTTGCTTTATTTTGTATATAACATAGCTTTTGTTTCTGAGATGTCACCATGTGGAGGGTGGGTGTTTTATTTCTTTGGGTTTGCTTTATTTTGTACATAACATAGCTTTTGTTTCTGAGATATCACCATGTGGAGGGTGGGTGTTTTATTTCTTTGGGTTTGCTTTATTTTATATATAACATAGCTTTTGTTTCTGAGATGTCACCGTGTGGAGGGTGGGTGTTTTATTTCTTTGGGTTTGCTTTATTTTGTACATAACATAGCTTTTGTTTCTAAGATGTCACCATGTGGAAGGTTGGTGTTTTATTTCTTTGGGTTTGCTTTATTTTGTATATAACATAGCTTTTGTTTCTGAGATGTCACTGTGTGGAGGGCGGGTGTTTTATTTTTGGGGCTATGCTTTATTTTATATATAACATAGCTTTTGTTTCTGAGATGTCACCGTGTGGAGGGTGGGTGTTTTATTTCTTTGGGTTTACTTTATTTTGTACATAACATAGCTTTTGTTTCTAAGATGTCACCATGTGGAAGGTTGGTGTTTTATTTCTTTGGGTTTGCTTTATTTTGTACATAACATAGCTTTTGTTTCTGAGATGTCACTGTGTGGAGGGCGGGTGTTTTATTTTTGGGGGTTTGCTTTATTTTATATATAACATAGTTTTTGTTTCTGAGATGTCACCGTGTGGAGGGTGGGTGTTTTATTTCTTTGGGTTTGCTTTATTTTGTATATAACATAGCTTTTGTTTCTAAGATGTCACCATGTGGAAGGTTGGTGTTTTATTTCTTTGGGTTTGCTTTATTTTGTATATAACATAGCTTTTGTTTCTGAGATGTCACTGTGTGGAGGGCGGGTGTTTTATTTTTGGGGGTATGCTTTATTTTATATATAACATAGCTTTTGTTTCTGAGATGTCACCGTGTGGAGGGTGGGTGTTTTATTTCTTTGGGTTTACTTTATTTTGTACATAACATAGCTTTTGTTTCTAAGATGTCACCATGTGGAAGGTTGGTGTTTTATTTCTTTGGGTTTGCTTTATTTTGTACATAACATAGCTTTTGTTTCTGAGATGTCACTGTGTGGAGGGCGGGTGTTTTATTTTTGGGGGTTTGCTTTATTTTATATATAACATAGTTTTTGTTTCTGAGATGTCACCATGTGGAGGGTGGGTGTTTTATTTCTTTGGGTTTGCTTTATATTGTACATAAGATAGCTTTTGTTTCTGAGATGTCACCATGTGGAGGGTGGGTGTTGTACCTCTTTGGGTTTGCTTTATTTTGTACATAACATATCTTTTGTTTCTGAGATGTCACCATGTGGAGTTTGGGTGTTTTATTTCTTTGGGTTTGCTTTATTTTGTACATAACATAGCTTTTGTTTCTGAGATGTCACTGTGTCGAGGGCGGGTGTTTTATTTTTGGGGGTTTGCTTTATTTTATATACAACATAGCTTTTGTTTCTGAGATGTCACCGTGTGGAGGGTGGGTGTTTTATTTCTTTGGGTTTACTTTATTTTGTACATAACATAGCTTTTGTTTCTAAGATGTCACCATGTGGAAGGTTGGTGTTTTATTTCTTTGGGTTTGCTTTATTTTGTATATAACATAGCTTTTGTTTCTGAGATGTCACCATGTGGAGGGTGGGTGTTTTATTTCTTTGGGTTTGCTTTATATTGTACATAAGATAGCTTTTGTTTCTGAGATCTCACCATGTGGAGGGTGGGTGTTGTACCTCTTTGGGTTTGCTTTATTTTGTACCTAACATAGCTTTTGTTTCTGAGATGTCACCATGTGGAAGGTTGGTGTTTTATTTCTTTGGGTTTACTTTATTTTGTACATAACATAGCTTTTGTTTCTAAGATGTCACCATGTGGAATGTTGGTGTTTTATTTCTTTGGGTTTGCTTTATTTTGTATATAACATAGCTTTTGTTTCTGAGATGTCACTGTGTGGAGGGTGGGTGTTTTATTTTGGGGGGTTTGCTTTATTTTATATATAACATATCTTTTGTTTCTGAGGTGTCACCATGTGGGGGGTGAGTGTTTTATTTCTTTGGGTTTACTTTATTTTGTACATAACATAGCTTTTGTTTCTAAGATGTCACCATGTGGAAGGTTGGTGTTTTATTTCTTTGGGTTTGCTTTATTTTGTACATAAGATAGCTTTTGTTTCTGAGATCTCACCATGTGGAGGGTGGGTGTTGTACCTCTTTGGGTTTGCTTTATTTTGTACATAACATAGCTTTTGTTTCTGAGATGTCACCATGTGGAAGGTTGGTGTTTTATTTCTTTGGGTTTACTTTATTTTGTACATAACATAGCTTTTGTTTCTAAGATGTCACCATGTGGAATGTTGGTGTTTTATTTCTTTGGGTTTGCTTTATTTTGTATATAACATAGCTTTTGTTTCTGAGATGTCACTGTGTGGAGGGTGGGTGTTTTATTTTGGGGGGTTTGCTTTATTTTATATATAACATATCTTTTGTTTCTGAGGTGTCACCATGTGGGGGGTGAGTGTTTTATTTCTTTGGGTTTACTTTATTTTGTACATAACATAGCTTTTGTTTCTGAGATGTCACTGTGTGGAGGGTGGGTGTTTTATTTTGGGGGGTTTGCTTTATTTTATATATAACATATCTTTTGTTTCTGAGGTGTCACCATGTGGGGGGTGAGTGTTTTATTTCTTTGGGTTTACTTTATTTTGTACATAACATAGCTTTTGTTTCTAAGATGTCACCATGTGGAAGGTTGGTGTTTTATTTCTTTGGGTTTGCTTTATTTTGTACATAACATAGCTTTTGTTTCTGAGATGTCACCATGTGGAAGGTTGGTGTTTTATTTCTTTGGGTTTACTTTATTTTGTACATAACATAGCTTTTGTTTCTGAGATGTCACCATGTGGAAGGTTGGTGTTTTATTTCTTTGGGTTTGCTTTATTTTGTATATAACATTGCTTTTGTTTCTGAGATGTCACCATGTGAAGGGTGGGTGTTTTATTTCTTTGGGTTTGCTTTATTTTGTACATAACATAGCTTTTGTTTCTGACATGTCACCATGTGGAGGGTGGGTGTTTTATTTCTTTGCATTTTTTATTTATTTTGTATATATAACAGCTTTTGTTTCTGAGATGTCAACATGTGGAGGGTTGGTGTTTTATTTCATTGTTTTTTTTATTTTTTATTTTGTATATAACATAGCTTTTGTTTCTGAGATGTCACCATGTGGAGGGTGGGTGTTTTATTTCTTTGGGTTTGCTTTATTTTGTATATAACATAGCTTTTTCTTTCTGAGATGTCACCATGTGGAGGGTTGGTGTTTTATTTCTTTGGGTTTTTATTTATTTTGTATATAACATGGCTTTTGTTTCGGAGATGTCACCATGTGGAGGGTGGGTGTTTTATTTCTTTGGGTTTGCTTTATTTTGTATATAACATATCTTTTGTTTCTGAGATGTTACCACATGAAGGGAGGGTGTTTTATTTCTTTGGGTTTACTTTATTTTGTACATAACATAGCTTTTGTTTCTGAGATGTCACCATGTGGAAGGTTGGTGTTTTATTTCTTTGGGTTTTTATTTATTTTGTATATATAACAGCTTTTGTTTCTGAGATGTCAACATGTGGAGGGTTGGTGTTTTATTTTGTTGTTTTTTTATTTATTTTGTATATAACATTGCTTTTGTTTCTGAGATGTCACCATATGGAGGGTGGGTGTTTTATTTCTTTGGGTTTGCTTTATTTTGTATATAACATAGCTTTTGTTTCTGAAATGTCACCATGTGGAGGGTAGGTGTTTTATTTCTTTGGGTTTTTTATTTATTTTGTATATAACATAGCTTTTGTTTCTGAGATGTCACCATGTGGAGGGTGGGTGTTTTATTTCTTTGGGTTTGCTTTATTTTGTACATAACATAGCTTTTGTTTCTGAGATGTCACCATGTGGAAGGTTGGTGTTTTATTTCTTTGGGTTTGCTTTATTTTGTATATAACATAGCTTTTGTTTCTGAGATGTCACCATGTGGAGGGTGGGTGTTTTATTTCTTTGGGTTTGCTTTATTTTGTATATAACATAGCTTTTGTTTCTGAGATGTCACCATGTGGAGGGTGGGTGTTTTATTTCTTTGGGTTTGCTTTATTTTGTATATAACATAGCTTTTGTTTCTGAGATGTCACCATGTGGAGGGTTGGTGTTTTATTTCAATCAATCAATCAATTTTATTTATATAGCGCAAAATCACAACAAACAGTTGCCCCAAGGCGCTTTATATTGTAAGGCAAGGCCATACAATAATTACGTAAAAACCCCAACGGTCAAAACGACCCCCTGTGAGCAAGCACTTGGTGACAGTGGGAAGGAAAAACTCCCTTTTAACAGGAAGAAACCTCCAACAGAACCAGGCTCAGGGAGGGGCAGTCTTCTGCTGGGACTGGTTGGGGCTGAGGGAGAGAACCAGGAAAAAGACATGCTGTGGAGGGGAGCAGAGATCAAGCACTAATGATTAAATGCAGAGTGGTGCATACAGAGCAAAAAGAGAAAGAAACACTCAGTGCATCATGGGAACCCCCCAGCAGTCTAAGTCTATAGCAGCATAACTAAGGGATGGTTCAGGGTCACCTGATCCAGCCCTAACTATAAGCTTTAGCAAAAAGGAAAGTTTTAAGCCTAATCTTAAAAGTAGAGAGGGTGTCTGTCTCCCTGATCCGAATTGGGAGCTGGTTCCACAGGAGAGGAGCCTGAAAGCTGAAGGCTCTGCCTCCCATTCTACTCTTACAAACCCTAGGAACTACAAGTAAGCCTGCAGTCTGAGAGCGAAGCGCTCTATTGGGGTGATATAGTACTATGAGGTCCCTAAGATAAGATGGGACCTGATTATTCAAAACCTTATAAGTAAGAAGAAGAATTTTAAATTCTATTCTAGAATTAACAGGAAGCCAATGAAGAGAGGCCAATATGGGTGAGATATGCTCTCTCCTTCTAGTCCCCGTCAGTACTCTAGCTGCAGCATTTTGAATTAACTGAAGGCTTTTCAGGGAACTTTTAGGACAACCTGATAATAATGAATTACAATAGTCCAGCCTAGAAGAAATAAATGCATGAATTAGTTTTTCAGCATCACTCTGAGACAAGACCTTTCTAATTTTAGAGATATTGCGTAAATGCAAAAAAGCAGTCTTACATATTTGTTTAATATGCGCTTTGAATGACATATCCTGATCAAAAATGACTCCAAGATTTCTCACAGTATTACTAGAGGTCAGGGTAATGCCATCCAGAGTAAGGATCTGGTTAGACACCATGTTTCTAAGATTTGTGGGGCCAAGTACAATAACTTCAGTTTTATCTGAGTTTAAAAGCAGGAAATTAGAGGTCATCCACGTCTTTATGTCTGTAAGACGATCCTGCAGTTTAGCTAATTGGTGTGTGTCCTCTGGCTTCATGGATAGATAAAGCTGGGTATCATCTGCGTAACAATGAAAATTTAAGCAATGCTGTCTAATAATACTGCGTAAGGGAAGCATGTATAAAGTGAATAAAATTGGTCCTAGCACAGAACCTTGTGAAACTCCATAATTAACCTTAGTCTGTGAAGAAGATTCCCCATTTACATGAACAAATTGTAATCTATTAGATAAATATGATTCAAACCACCGCAGCGCAGTGCCTTTAATACCTATGGCATGCTCTAATCTCTGTAATAAAATTTTATGGTCAACAGTATCAAAATCAGCACTGAGGTCTAACAGAACAAGCACAGAGATGAGTCCACTGTCTGAGGCCATAAGAAGATCATTTGTAACCTTCACTAATGCTGTTTCTGTACTATGATGAATTCTAAAACCTGACTGAAACTCTTCAAATAGACCATTCCTCTGCAGATGATCAGTTAGCTGTATTACAACTACCCTTTCAAGAATTTTTGAGAGAAAAGGAAGGTTGGAGATTGGCCTATAATTAGCTAAGATAGCTGGGTCAAGTGATGGCTTTTTAAGTAATGGTTTAATTACTGCCACCTTAAAAGCCTGTGGTACATAGCCAACTAATAAAGATAGATTGATCATATTTAAGATCGAAGCATTAAATAATGGTAGGGCTTCCTTGAGCAGCCTGGTAGGAATGGGGTCTAATAGACATGTTGATGGTTTGGATGAAGTAACTAATGAAAATAACTCAGACAGAACAATCTGAGAGAAAGAGTCTAACCAAATACCGGCATCACTGAAAGCAGCCAAAGATAACGATACATCTTTGGGATGGTTATGAGTAATTTTTTCTCTTTTTCTCTCTTTTAGCAAAAAGAGTCATGAAGTCATTACTAGTTAAAGTTAAAGGAATACTCGGCTCAATAGAGCTCTGACTCTTTGTCAGCCTGGCTACAGTGCTGAAAAGAAACCTGGGGTTGTTCTTATTTTCTTCAATTAATGATGAGTAGTAAGATGTCCTAGCTTTACGGAGGGCTTTTTTATAGAGCAACAGACTCTTTTTCCAGGCTAAGAGAAGATCTTCTAAATTAGTGAGACGCCATTTCCTCTCCAACTTACGAGTTATCTGCTTTAAGCTGCGAGTTTGTGAGTTATACCACGGTGTCAGGCACTTCTGATTTAAAGCTCTCTTTTTCAGAGGAGCTACAGCATCCAAAGTTGTCTTCAGTGAGGATGTAAAACTATTGACGAGATACTCTATCTCACTTACAGAGTTTAGGTAGCTACTCTGCACTGTGTTGGTATATGGCATTAGAGAACATAAAGAAGGAATCATATCCTAAACCTAGTTACAGCGCTTTCTGAAAGACTTCTAGTGTAATGAAACTTATTCCCCACTGCTGGGTAGTCTATCAGAGTAAATGTAAATGTTATTAAGAAATGATCAGACAGAAGGGAGTTTTCAGGGAATACTGTTAAGTCTTCAATTTCCATACCATAAGTCAGAACAAGATCTAAGATATGATTAAAGTGGGGGGTGGACTCATTTACATTTTGAGCAAAGCCAATTGAGTCTAATAACAGATTAAATGCAGTGTTGAGGCTGTCATTCTCAGCATCTGTGTGGATGTTAAAATCGCCCACTATAATTATTTTATCTGAGCTAAGCACTAAGTCAGACAAAAGGTCTGAAAATTCACAGAGAAACTCACAGTAACGACCAGGAGGACGATAGATAACAACAAATAAAACTGGTTTTTGGGACTTCCAATTTGGATGGACAAGACTAAGAGTCAAGCTTTCAAATGAATTAAAGCTCTGTCTGTGTTTTTGATTAATTAATAAGCTGGAATGGAAGATTGCTGCTAATCCTCCACCTCGGCCCGTGCTACGAGCATTCTGGCAGTTAGTGTGACTCGGGGGTGTTGACTCATTTAAACTAACATATTCATCCTGCTGTAACCAGGTTTCTGTAAGGTAGAATAAATCAATATGTTGATCAATTATTATATCATTTACCAACAGGGACTTAGAAGAGAGAGACCTAATGTTTAATAGACCACATTTAACTGTTTTAGTCTGTGGTGCAGTTGAAGGTGCTATATTATTTTTTCTTTTTGGATTTTTATGCTTAAATAGATTTTTGCTGGTTATTGGTGGTCTGGGAGCAGGCACCGTCTCTACGGGGATGGGGTAATGAGGGGATGGCAGGGGGAGAGAAGGTGCAGAGAGGTGTGTAAGACTACAACTCTGCTTCCTGGTCCCAACCCTGGATAGTCACGGTTTGGATGATTTAAGAAAATTGGCCAGATTTCTAGAAATGAGAGCTGCTCCATCCAAAGTGGGATGGATGCCGTCTCTCCTAACAAGACCAGGTTTTCCCCAGAAGCTTTGCCAATTATCTATGAAGCCCACCTCATTTTTTGGACACCACTCAGACAGCCAGCAATTCAAGGAGAACATGCGGCTAAACATGTCACTCCCAGTCTGATTGGGGAGGGGCCCAGAGAAAACTACAGAGTCCGACATTGTTTTTGCAAAGTTAAACACCGATTCAATGTTAATTTTAGTGACCTCCGATTGGCATAACCGGGTGTCATTACTGCCGACGTGAATTACAATCTTACCAAATTTACGCTTAGCCTTAGCCAGGAGTTTCAAATTTTCTTCAGTGTCGCCTGCTCTGGCCCCCAGAAGACAATTGACTATGTTTGCTGGTGTCGCTAACTTCACATTTCTCAAAACAGAGTCGCCAATAACCAGAGTTTGAGTTTTAAATATGAGTTTGATCCTCGGCGACACACCCGCCGAGGATCAAACTCATATTTAAAACCCATATTTCTTTGGGTTTTTTTATTTATTTTGTATATAACATATCTTTTGTTTCTGAGATGTCACCATGTGGAGGGTGGGTGTTTTATTTCTTTGGGTTGGCTTTATTTTGGACATAACATAACTTTTGTTTCTGAGATGTCACCATGTGGAGGGTGGGTGTTTTATTTCTTTGGGTTTGCTTTATTTTGTTGATAACATAGCTTTGTTTCTGAGATGTCACCATGTGGAAGGTTGGTGTTTTATTTCTTTGGGTTTTTTATTTATTTTGTATATAACATAGCTTTTGTTTCTGAGATGTCACCATGTGGCGGGTGGGTGTTTCATTTCTTTGGGTTTGCTTTATTTTGTACATAACATATATTTTGTTTCTGAGATGTCTCCATGTGGAGTGTAGGTGTTTTATTTCTTTGGGTTTGCTTTATTTTGTCAATAACATAGCTTTTGTTTCTGAGATGCCACCATGTGGAGGGTGGGTGTTTTATTTCTTTGGGTTTTTTATTTATTTTTTATATAACATATCTTTTGTTTCTGACATGTCACCATGTGGAGGTTGGGTGTTGTGGACATTTGGTTGCCAGCTACATCACACATAATTCATGTCTCACATCAGTATACAAGTCCACTCAGCAACATGCAGTGTGTGTGTGTGTGTGTGTGTGTGTGTGTGTGTCCAGGGGTGCAGCTACCTGGACATCAAAAATCATCTCGCTGATCACCAAACCCATGTCCATTGTAATAATTGGATGTTACGTCATTGACGTGGTGTCTTCTCTGCCCCATGACACATAAGACATGTCCATCCACTGCCCCCCAGTGGATGGACATTACAGGATGTATTATATGCTATCACTTGGTACCCAGGGGCAGATCTAGGTTACCATGGGGTAACTCCCCTTGTGTCTGGAGTAGTTTTCTGTGCCTCCATGAGGGGGGGTGCGGTGTGGGAGGTGCATTCTGGCTCCGCCTTGGCTGTTCCCCTGGCAGTTCATCGGGCTGCCCTGGTGGATGCCCTTCCTAGCCCCTGGGCCCTTCTACTGTCCTTTTTCTCCTTGTTTCTAGTGGGGCATGGCATCCTGGACCCCTTTCCATCGAGTTGCATGCAATCATCCACATGGCTCCTGGCATGCCGGAGTGGTCCATGTCATATGGTAAGCTTCTGTACTTTTGTCTTGGCACAACACACCAGCCACAGTAGTGATCAAATATTTAGCTGTGATCTGGGTTTCTGTGTGTGGATGGTTAGGTGTTTGTGGCCGTCACTACAATTTTTTTTTCGGTGTACCCGTGGTTATGCGTTCCGCATAATCATGGGTACACCAAAATCAAAAGTCTATAATTGTATACAATATGCAAGGAACTGAAGGTATTTTTTCATGATCACTTGGAGGTGTGACACTACAGTTAACTTTGTGAATCCCAAAATAAAGACAACACAAAAAGACAGTTGTTCAACCATTCAGATGTTGTTATTTACAGTGATGGTCCCAAAAACCATTCTTATCCTCTGAAACACAAAGGCTTATACTGCAATGTCTGTTTATTGCCTTTGTTAGTAATCAGAATTTAATAGTACAACCCCAATTCCAATGAAGTTGGGACGTTGTGTGAAATATATAAATAAAAACAGAATACAATGATTTGCAAATCCTCTTCAACCTATATTCAATTGAATACATCACAAAGACAAGATATTTAATATTCAAACTGATAAACTTTATTGTTTTTGTGCAAGTATTTACTCATGTTGAAATGGATGCCTGCAACATGTTTCAAAAAAGCTGGGACAGTGGTATGTTTACCACGGTGTTACATCACCTTTCCTTCTAACAACACTGGGAACTGAGGACACTAATTGTGAGTGTCATGATTGGGTATAAAAGGAGCATCCCCAAAAGTCTCAGCTGTTCACAAGCAAAGATGGGGCGAAGACCACCACTTTGTGAACAACTGTGTGAAAAAATAGTCAAACAGTTTAAGAACAATGTTAATTGTTCAGTTACAAGGAATTTAGGGATTCCATCATCTACAGTCCATAATATGAGGGATGATGACTCAGCTCTGAGTCATTGAAGATCTGAACACCTGACATACGACCACATGACCCTATCTCCACCCAGAGGAAGTTGTAGTCCCAATGTACGAGAAGAACTACCACCGAGCCACTCCTGGCTGGTTTCCTGATGGCCACATGCATCCCATCCAGGGCACCCATTGCATGAGGGATGTGCCACCTGGTTCGCAAGACCTCCTCAATCAAATGCCATCCCTCCAGTGTGGTGGGGCAGGCAATGACCTCATTTATATACTCATCTACAATGGCTTGGCAGACCAAGAGGATTATCAGGTTGATGGTGTTGCGCATCACACGGAAGCTGTACATCAAGCTGGGGTATTTGTCATCTGACGTCAGGTACCTGGCAGTGATGGCCAGCTTCAGTCCTGCAGGAAGCGCCTTCCTCAAACGGGTGTCTTGCCTCTGGATCCTTGGCCCCACTCTCTTCACCAACTTATTGTACATGGCAGGCTCCACCCACAGGTAGTTGTGAAAGGCCTGCAGGTCCTCCACTTGGAGCTCATCCATCAGCCTGGTGTAATGACCGTACAGCGTCCTCCTCTCCTCTACCAGCCATGGTCAGGTCGGGTAATGTCTGTGTGTCCTCATCCTCCTTATCATCCTCCTCCTGGCCACCACAGTCTGCTCCAGCAGCTGTTGCTGGAGGGCAGGGATTTGCAGCAGCACTACATGGTCCACGGAGTCCATCCCGTCAGTTGTCTGGGAATGATGAATCAATGGACAGCCTTTTATACCCTGGCGGGGACATTTCTGCCACCACTCGTTGTATACTCTAAACATTTACGCCACAGTCTGGGTGCATTCCTGTTATTCGGAGTGCATTCCCTTTGTGTTGTTAGACATTTGACACACATTTGGCACACATTCCAGGAGTGTTCTGGCCACCTTTGAGGTCCATTCATACAGCATTCGTGGTGCCTTCCGTGGGGGGCTCGGGTGTTGGTTGGACAGTGTTCGGGCCTCTGTTGTACAGCATTCAGGATGCATTCTGCATATTCATGATGCATTCAGCTGGCATTGTAGGTATTCGTTGTGTTCTGGGTGCATTCGATCTGTATTCTGGATGACTGTACTCTATTTCGAGTACATTCAACCTGCATTTAGGAGCTGCTGCACACGGACTGTGCGCGAATCATGCGTGCCGGCTTCGGCCCATATTCTAGGTCAGGGTTGCCCAAGTTTGGTCCTCGAAATCTACCTTCCTGGCACTCTTAGTTGTCTCCCTGCTCCAACACACCTGAATCCAATGAAAGGCTCATTAAAAGCCTGCTAACGAATTCAGGTGTGTTGGAATAGGAAGACAACTAAGAGTGTCAGGAAGGTAGATCTCGAGGACCAAACTTGGGCACCCCGTTCTAGGTATATGAACGGCATTCATACAAAGCTGTCCAAATATCTGTCCCTCCCGACTGTGTCTTAAATTTGGGCTTTTTTACTTCTCTCTTCATCTGCAATAGCTCCCATTCTATGAGGTCAAAGGCACTGTGACCTTCATATTCTGGAATCATGAAATAACATGCTTAAACTTGGAGGTGGCACTCTCAAAGATTGACGGCAGGTTGTGACACATTTTCGCATATCAGTGACTGTAAGAATGTAGCAGAAAAACACAGACTGGCCAAACAAATAATGAAATGCTCTAAGCTTAATAAATGATCAGAACGTGCTGAAGTGGGGATATAAAGTTAATGGACACATCAGAACTGTGGCCAGACATGTCTAGCAGCCCACAGCTTAACCTCTCGTCTGTCTCTCTTTATGTGGACTATTTTTATCATCCTCCTTAAACCCTCGCACTTTGATGAGTGGGCTATGGATTGGATTTTTTTTTTTAGGTGACAGAAGAAAAAACACTTGTTAGGGAAAGTCCAACCTCATTACGTTACTTATGCAGACACAGAAACAGAAAGAGTCATGAGGAAACAACATCACTGCAAACTCTCACATTCCTCCAGCAGCAACTCATTTAGCACTAATCAAGCTACTGTCTGTCGCTGAGGCTAATCACTGGATTAAAAGAACTAACAATATGAGGTTGATATATATATATATATATATATATATATATATATATATATATATATATATATATATATATATATATATATATATATATATATGCACACACAGAGAGAGAAAGCACAAGCATGTGGAAGTTCTCTTGCACTGAATAGCTTGGTCCACGAAAGAAATAATAGACTTCTTAAATCTGCACGTCTGATACATGTAGTACAGCTTAGAGTTATAATTAATCAACATTTTTGCAACATATTTTGCAAGCAATACCAAATAGTTTCAGAACTTTAATTTGGAGAGTTAATGAAAGAGGGCAGCAGCACGGTAGAAGTTCAACCAAAGCGATTTAAAGAAGTAAAAGTAAGAAGACATAAAAGGGATTACTGCTTGCTTAGATCTCAGCCTGTGAATCTACAGTATGTGCTGTGATTAAAGCCAACCATGCTGAACGAATAAAACTTTTATGGACCTCAGCATTCCCCTTGTGTAGTTAGTCAGGGTGTCTGATGTAATTTCTGTTGTGCTAAAACAAGTTAGAAGGGCAAAGAAATTATTCAGCAAGTATTTGTAAAATGACTTTTGGTGACAGAGCAGCTCACAGCACTTCTTCTTTGTCTTTCGGCTGTTCCCGTTAGGGGTCGCCACAGCAGATCAATCGTATCCATCTCACCCTGTCCTCTGTATCTTCCTCTGTCACACCAACCACCTGCATGTCCTCCCTCAGCACATCCATAAACCTCCTCTTTGGTCTCCCTCTTCTCCTCCTGCCTGGTGGATCCATCCTCAGCATCCTTCTCTCTATATACCCTGGGTCCCTCCTCTGCACACGTCCAGACCATCTCAATCTCGCCTCTCTGACTTTGTCTCCAAACCGTCCCACCTGAGCTGTCCCTCTCATATGTTCATTCTTAATCTTGTCCATTCTCATCACTCCCACAGAGAATCTCAACATCTTCAGCTCTGCCACCTCCAGCTCTGCCTCCTGTCTTTTTGTTAGTGCCACCGTCTCTCAACCATACAACATAGCTGGTCTCACTACTGTCTTCTAAACTTTCCCCTTCACTCTTGCTGATATTCTATGGTCACAAATCACTCCTGCCACCTTTCTCCATCCACTCCACCCTGCCTTGCACTCTTTTCTTCACTTCTTTACTATACTCTCCATTACTTTGAACAGTTGACCCAAATATTTAAACTCATCTACTTTGACCACTTCTACTCCTTGTAACTGCACTATTCCACTGGGCTCCCTCCCATTCACACACATGTACTCAGTCTTGCTTCTACTGACTTTCATTCCCCTTCTCTCCAAAGCATATCTCCACCTCTCCAGACTAGACTCAACTTGCTCTCTACTCTCACTACAGATCACAATGTCATCTGCAAACATCATAGTCCGTGGGGACTCCTGTCTGATCTCATCCGTCAATCTGTCTATCACCACTGCAAACAAGAAAGGACTCAGAGCTGGTCCTTGGTGTAATCCAACCTCCACCTTGAATGAGTCTGTCATTCTGACTGTGTATCACTGCTGTCACACTATTCTTGTACATGTACTTAAGTACACTTTTTAGGTATCTATACTTTACTCCTTTACTTATTTTTCTGCCTACTTCTGACTTCTACTCATTACATTTTCACACAAGTATCTGTACTTTCTATTCCTTACATTTTTAAAACAAACAGCCTCGTTACTCTTGGCTTCAGTTTAATGTTTATATATATATATATATATATATATATATATATATATATATATATATATATATATATATATATATATATATATATATTTCACGTCATGTGCGCCTGTAATCAACTTTTCTGCAGCGCGGCTTTGCTTTGAACCGTGAACCAATCCAAGCAGTGGTTCGCAGATTGAAGCAATGCTTCGACCTATTGCTTCGTTTATTCTTTCTTTCTTTCGCTTAATTTTCCCCCGCTAAAACCCTAAAGAGCATACGTCTGTGAGTATTATTTACCTTTTCTATGTTAAACCGACCTGTTATGATCTTCTGAAACAGTTGATAGATGTATTTTATAACTTAAAAACGGGAGCGACGCTAACGCGTTAGCATGTCTACGGCATTTTCAATGTTAAAACTTAGCATTAAGCAGTTGCAGCTCTCATAACGTTCAGGTGCATTTGTTTTCAAATTGTAATTTCTTAAATTTATTTTTGTTTATATATTAATAATCTAATGATTATTATATACAATTTTAGAGAAAGAGGCAAAAAGAACCTGAATAGAAACACAACAGAAAATATAAAAGCAACTAACAATGAACATACATAAATAAATACATACATAAATAAATGTTTCCTGTGAACACCTAGTGACTCTTACTCCTCCACTTCATCCCTGTCTTATTTAATGACAGTTTGTTTCGGTCAAACCATATTTTCAGTTTGTTAATTTCTTTAGTGATTTCCTCCAGAACTATCTGACAAACTAGAAAACTGCTACATCCTAGTAAGAGCAGAATCCTACTGGAATGAATCTGAATAAAGAAAGTTGTTTTTTCTCACTAAATGGATGCTGCACTCACTGCAGTTTATTGTCTGGAATAGTCCCAGATTGCATTTCAGAGCTTCTAGAATTGAAACATTTTCGTGCAGGTGGTGTTGGGGGTAATTTGGGGTTTTGGGTCTTGGGCCACATGTAGAATGAATCAGTTTTTAAATTAAGCTTTCAATTCATCTAGTGGCATCTACTTTTTTTTTTTTTTTAAGGTTACTTTATACTTTTATACTTTAAGTAGGTTTTGGAGCACATACTTTTTCACTTTTACTTGAGTAAAGAGGTCAAGTTGATACTTCAACTTTTACCAGAGTGTTTTTAAACTGCAGTATCTATACTTCTACTTAAGTAACAAATGTGTGTACTTTTGACAACACTGGTCCTGCACTACCCTAACATACTTCTCAGCCACTCCAGACTTCCTCATACAATACCACAGCTCTTCTCTTGGCACCCTATCATAAGCTTTTTCTAAGTCCACAAACACACAATGTAACTCTTTCTGGCCTTCTCTGTACTTCTCCAACAGTATTCTCAGAGCAAACATTGCATCTGTAGTGCTGTTTCTCGGCCTGAAACCATATTGCTGCTCACAGATCTTCACCTGTTTTCTAAGCCTAGCTTCTACTACTCTTTCCCATAACTTCATGCTGTGGCTGAACAACTTTATGCCTCTGTAGTTACTGCAGCTCTGCACAGCACCCTTCTTCTTGAAAATAGGAACCAGCACACTTTGTCTCCACTTCTCAGGCATCCTCTCATTTTCCAAGATTTTATTAAACATTCTGGTTAGAAACTCTACTGCCATCTCTCTTAGACATTTCCATGTCTCCACTGGAATGTCATCTGGACCAACTGCTTTTCCACTCTCCATCCTCTTCATAGCAGCCCTCACTTCTTCCTTACTAATCTCTTGTACTTCCTGATTTACTGTCACCACATCATCCAGCCTTTTCTCTCACTCATTTTCTTCATTCATCAGCTCTTTAAAATATTCCCTCCACCTTCTCAGCACACACTCCTTATTTGTCAGCCCATTACCATGTGCATCTTTTACCACGCTAACCTGTTGCACATCATTTCCAGCTCTGTCCCTTTGTCTGGCCAATCGGTACAAGTCCTTTTCTCCTTCCTTACTATTCAACTTCTTGCACAGCTCACGATATGCCTTTTCCTTCACTTTTGCCACTTCTCTTTTCACCTTATGCCACATCTCATTGTACTCTTGTCTACTTTTTTCATCTCTCCGAGTATCCCAAAACTTTTTTGCCAACCTCTTTCTCCTTATGCTTTCCTGGACCTCTTCATTCCACCACCAAGTCTCCTTGTCTTCTTCCACTGTCCAGATGTCATACCCAATACTGTCCTAGCTGTCTCCCTCACCACATTTGCAGTACTTTTCCAGTTGTCCAAAATTGCTTCCCCTCCAACCAGTGCTTCTCTCAAGTGCTCACGAAATTTCGCGGATGTTGTTAACTCGGGCCTCGACCGATCCGGTATGGAAATTTGATTCTTAGTCTGCATAGTTGGGTTGACTAACTAACTGACACTGCTAATTCTTGTAAGATATACACACACGCACACACAAAACAAATCCACTGCGCTGTCTGTTAGCAGGAAGAGAAAAAGAAAACCTGAACTCATTTCTGACGTGACTTTTTTTTTTCGCTGCACTGAGGAGGTACACAGCTTGACCAAGCCAGTTGCGTGTGTGCGCGCATGTGACAGCGACATGATGAGTTAACTGACACTGCCACACACACACACACAAAATCCACTCCGCTGTAAGCCCTCTGGATGCATGAAGAGCTGCTAACATGAAACGCTGATGTGATTTTTGGCTGGACTGAGGAACTACACAAAGTCTTTTTTAATGGAAGTCCGAAGTCAGTGCACAGCATCACTGGACTACATGTCACAGTGGAACACCAAAATGTAAGTCCCTTTTCTGTTGTTTATAAATGAATAAAATATCAAATGACAAGGATCTATTTTATCTGTTATATAAAACAAATAATGAATGCTTTTACATTCTTTCAATGGTACGAATATTTCATGAGGTGAAAGCTGGAACATACCATTCATTATTTGTATACAAGTGCATGGATTGATATGACATATTGCACAGCTGTTGATTATCCTCACAGGATAAACCTTTTATTCATTTTTTTCAACCATTGACTGCATATATTATTTTAACTGTCTGGGATCCAAGGGCATTTTCTTGATTTTACCATTTCCCATTGTACCATTGTGTTAATTGCATATACAACCCCAGTTTCAATGAAGTTGGGACACAACACTCAATAAGCATTTGGACACTAATTGTTGAAGCTTTGTAGGTGGAATTCTTTCCCTCTTCTTGCTTGCTTGATGTACGACTTCAATTGTTCAGTCCGGGGTCTCCGTTGTTGTATTTTGTGCTTCATAATGAACCACACATTTTCAATGGGCGACAGGTCTGGACTGCAGGCAGGCCAGTCTAGTACCCGCACTCTTTTACTACGAAGCCACGCTGTTGTAACACATGCAGAATGTGGCTTGGCATTGTCTTGCTGAAATAAGCAGGGACGTCCCTGAAAAGATGTTGCTTGGATGGCAGCATGTGTTGCTCCAAAACCTGGATATACCTTTCAGCATTGATGGTGCCATCACAGATGTGTAAGTTGCCCATGCCGTGGGCACTAACACACTCCCATACCATCACAGATGCTGGCTTTTGAACTTAGCGCTGGTAACAATCTGGATGGTCTTTTACCTCTTTTGTCCAGAGGACACAATGCCCATGATTTCCAAAAACAATTTGAAATGTGTTCTCATCAGACCACAACACACTTTTCCACTTTGCATCTGTCCATTTCAAATGAGCTCAGGCCCAGAGAAGGTGGTGGTGTTTCTGGATGTTGTTGATGTATGGCTTTCACTTTGCATGGTAGAGTTTTAACTCCCACTTGTAGATGTAGTGACGAACTGTGTTAACTGTTAACTGGTTTTCTGAAGTGTTCCTGAGCCCACGCAGTAAGATCCTTTACACAATGATCTCGATTTTAATTTTAATGCAGTGCTGCCTGAGGGATCGAAGGTCACGGGCATTCAGTGTTTGTTTTTGGCCCTGCCGTTTACATGTAGAAAGTTCTCCAGATTCTCTGAATTTTCTGATTATATTATGGAATGTAGATGATGGAATCCCTAAATTCATTGCAATTGAACATTGAGAAACATTGTTCTTAAACTGTTTGACTATTTTTTTCATGCAGTTGTTCACAAAGTGGTGATCCTTGCCCCATCTTTGCTTGTGAATGGCTCAGATTTTTGGGGATGCTCCTTTTATACCCAATCATGAGCATCCTCAGTTTCCAAATGCTTATTGAGTGTTATTAGAAGGAACATATCTCTTCTTTGTGGTGTATTCAATTGAATATAGGTTGAAGAGGATTTGCAAATCATTGTATTCTGTTTTTATTTACATTTTACACAACATCCCAACTTCATTGGAATTGGGGTTGTACTTAATAATAATGTTCAAGTGTTGCATGTCATAATGTTCACAACAGTCTGTTTTGTGAATGTGAGACATATACAGTAATATCGCTCTAACGCTGCAAAAAACAATTCTGTTAATAGAAATGTTTCCAGTGCCCCACCCCCCACCCCCAGATAAGCATTTTCTCACAAAAATGGGATTGTTGGAAGATGCATTGGTTCTTTGTGAATGTAATATTTAGAAGAAGAAGAAGAGCCTTTATTGTCATTGTACATACGTATATACAATGAAATTTGAACTCTGCATTTAGCACATCCTTATTACAGTTAGGCACAATCCAACCACTAGGAGCAGTAGGCTGCCACAGTCTCCAGATGTGGAGATGCTGCTTTGATCAGGCGCAGAGAAAGGAGCAGACCCGAAATAAGCATGTTTTTTGTTTGTGGGAGGAAACCAAAGTGCCTGGAGGAAACCTATGCAGACAGAGAGAGAACATGCACACTCCACACAGAAAGGGCAGGAAGGGATTCCACGACCTTCTTGCTATGAGTGCTAACCACTAAGCCACCATGCTACTGAAACTAAGCATGTCCCTGAAAATAAAGTTAGGAGGTGGTATGGTTTTCTTTGATCAGAAACTTAAAAAAAAAAAAGTTGTACAATAACATAATATCCACTGTGGACATGTAAAGGTGATGCTGGGAACCGTTAACAGTGTGAAAACAAGAAATCATCAGAGTGATGTGCACATCAGCGACACACATGAACAATTAACATACCCACATGTTTGCAGTTATATTGGTGGATATAAAAGCGTGCAAAGTGATGCATAAAATGACACTAACAATGGCCGTGTTAGCGTTGTTAGAGGACCTTGCAAATAGTGCAATCTGACATGAGTGTTTATTCAGAGAACGCAAGGATTTTCTTGCAAGTGACGATAATTGGCTCACAAGCTGATGTCAATTACCAAGGCCACTGATACTGGGGTTGCGCACACAACTGCACCCAGCCCAGAGCACAATATGGCGAGGAGCCAGGAGCTGTCTGTGCCCACACATGTGCTGACCATGCTGCACTTCCTGGTAACAGGGGCATTTCAGTGTGAGCTGACCGATCAGTCAAAAGTCTGCCTGTTAACCTTGCTCCGAGCCATGCCAGCTGTGTGGAACGCAATCATCTGAATGTCATCCAGGTACATCACATTTAAACATTAAAGCGCCATTTGCAGAGAGAGACAGTTTCTCAATGTGTTTCACCCTGTTTGTAGTTCTGAGTTTTTCCCCCAGATGGCGCATTCAGAGCCGAATCATACCTGCTGCGCATCATCGCAATGCGCCTGCCATGCATGAGTGGCTGATGAGGAGCAGGCTATATAAATCCAGGCTTTCAACAACAACGTGTAGATAAACTTGAACAATTCACTAGAAAACATGATGTTATAATATCTGGACTAGAAACAAGGCATCGGACATATGCAAGGGTGGTGGATTCTGGTGGAACCAGTGGGGAGGATGCACCACCTGAAGAACGACAATCATTGGAACAGCAAGTTACAAACTTTTTATATCAAAATGGTGTAGACATCCATCAAGACACAATATCAGACTGCTATACTGTTCCAACTAAAGATAGAAAAAATAAACTGTCTAACATTGTTATACGATTTACAAGCAGAAAATATAAAAATGAAGTATTAAGACAGGAAAAGAATTTGAAAGGAACAAGTGTCTATATAAATGAGCATTTAACAAAAAAAAATGCAGATATTGCTAGGGAAGCAAGACTATTAAAAAAAAACAGAAGCACATTGTTGCTACATGGGTCTGGAATTGTAGAGTGTGGATTAGAGTAAAAGAAGGAACAAACGGTATACAAATCAAAAACATGGAGGACCTTACGAAATACAGACCTGAATAGACAATCAAATATGACGTCTGTTGGTAATTGGACCAACAACAAAAAAATCTGATCAAACATGGAAATAGATGATAAAATATATGACATAGACACTAATATTGATGAAAGTATATTTGACTTAAAAACGATTGGTTGTGAGTATTATACGGTAGAACAGCTAAATAGTGAAAAAATTGCAGAAGATACCCTGTCACTCTTACATATAAACAGTCGAAGCTTGTATTGTAAAATGTCACAAATAAAAGATTATTTAAATCAGTTTAAAAATAGATTTAGTATTGTTGCAATCACTGAATCTTGGCTTAATGATGATCTCATGGCTGATGTTCAAATAGAGGGATATGAGCTGTATTTTGTGAACAGAAGAGATAAAAGGGGCGGTGGTGTTGCTCTGTACATAAAGGCAGATCTGATATGTACAATTGTAGAAGAAATGACAACTGTGGATGACATCATAGAAATTGTAACAGTGGAACTTGTACATGAAACATCTAAAAATATTTTAATCAGTTGTGTATACAGAGCACCAGACACTTGTGTTGTGAAATTTACAGATAGAATAATAGAGTTATTCCATCAAATTAAAAACAAAACGCTTTTTATATGTGGAGACTTTAACATTAACATAGAGAGCTCCAGTTGCCAAAGAATAAGTGATTTTGTGAATTCAATGTATAGTTTGGGGTTATTCCACTTGATAACAAAACCAACCAGAATCACATCGCAAAGTGCAACGGTAATCGACAATATATTTACAAATAGAACAGATGAAATTATCAGGAATGGGATCTTGATGACAGATGTTAGTGATCATTTAGCAGTCTTTTTAATATTTAAATATAAAAATAGGTACAAGAAAAAAAACTGTTATAAACTTTAAAAGAGACAAGTCAGTAAAAGCCTTAGAGGCATTAAAATATGATCTTAAAAATCAAAATTGGGAAGAAGTTTATGTCAGTGATGTTAATGTAGCATATAACTCATTTATGAAAATATTAATGAAATCATATAATAAAAACTGTAAATTAATAGAAATTAGTAAGAAAAGAGTAAATAAACCATGGCTGACAAAGGGAATAAAAAATGCTTGTGCAAAGAAAAACTATTTATACAGGTGCTTTTTAAAAATGCAAACAAAGGAAACAGAACACAGATACAAAAAATATAAAAATAAACTATTGACAATAATTAGGAAACAAAAAAAGATTATTATAGTGAACAATTAAATAAGAGTAAAGATAATATGAGGGCAACATGGGGAATTATAAAAAGTGTGATTGAAAGTGATGGAATGAAAGCAACTTTTCCAAATTACTTTGTCAAAGAAAATAAAGAGATATATGACATAAAAGAAGTGGCAAATGGGTTTAATGATTATTTTTCAAATGTAGGATCAAGTCTGGTGGGAAATAAACCAATAGTAGAAGATACATTACATACACTTGTAAATACGGTCAATAGTATTTTCCTGGACAATGTGGAAAAAGATGAAATAAGAAATATTGTAAAAAACTGTGTAAGCAAAAGATCAACTGACCATGAAGATTTAGACATGATGACTGTAAAAAGTATAATAGAAACTGTTATTGAACCATTTACTTATATTTGCAATCTGTCTCTGTCAACAGGGATTTTTCCAGATGAAATGAAAATTGCCAAGGTAGTCCCATTATATAAAAATGGAGACAAACATAAATTCTCTAATTACAGGCCAGTATCATTGCTTCCACAGTTTTCTAAAATTATGGAAAAAGTTTTTGTGACAAGGTTGGATAAATTCACTGAGAAACATCATATTTTAAATAATGCTCAGTATGGATTCAGAACAAAACATTCGACAGCTATGGCAATTATGGAATTAATAGAGAAAATATCAACAACAATAGAAAATAAGGATTATTTTGTAAGTATTTTTATTGACTTGAAAAAAGCTTTTGATGTTATTGACCACTCAAGATTGCTTCACAAGTTACAACAATATGGAATAAGAGGTATTGCACATCAGTGGGTAAAAAGCTACTTAGAAAACAGAAAACAGTTTGTTCAGATAAATAATATCAAATCAGAATTGTGTAATATTGCTTATGGAGTACCACAAGGATCAGTACTTGGACCCAAACTGTTTATTTTGTATATCAATGATTTTGTGAATGTATCTAATGTGCTTGGTAGCATTTTATTTGCTGATGATACAATGCTGTTTTACTCTGGATCAGATATACAGGAAGTAGCACATGTGATAAAAACAGAATTGGAAAAGGTTAAGCATTGGTTTGATATAAACAGACTGTCACTAAATATTAATAAGACAAATTTCATATTGTTTAATGACAGAGCAAAAAAAATAACGTGTCATTACAAATAGATGGAATGGATATACAAAGGGTAAAAGAAATGAAATTTTTAGGAGTCATAATTGATGAAGATCTTACATGGAAGTCACACATAAATTACATAAAAGGAAAAATAGCGAAAGCCATTGCTGTTTTGCATAAAGTAAAATATTCATTAAATAGTTATGGTTTATTAACATTGTACAATTCATTGATTTTCCCATATTTAACTTATTGTGTAGAAATCTGGGGATCAACATATACAACTTATATACAACCTTTGTTAATTCTGCAGAAAAGGGCTTTAAGGGTGATTAGCAACAGTGGTTTTAGAGATCCATCTAATCCATTGTTCATTAAGTACAGGGTACTTAAATTTCGTGATTTGGTCGATTTGAAAATATTACAAACAATGTACCAAGCTAATAAAAATGCTTTACCAACAAACATTCAAAATATGTTTGAGAAAAGAGTAAGTAGTTATAAACTGAAAGGAATAGAAGTCTTTAGAAAACCAAGATACAGAACCAGAGTAAAAGAACGGAGTATTGCAGTAAATGGTGTAAAATTATGGAACAATCTCAGCAAAGAAATTAAAGAATTAAGGTCGCATAAATTATTTAAAAAACGTATTAAACTAGATGTATTAAGTAAGTATGAAACTATAAAATAAGTTAGTGGGCTGTAAGGAAGTAAAAAAAAAATGTAACTTGTTAATAATGTATAAAATGTTTTAAGTTTAAAAATGTAACCTGTCAGAGATGTAATCTATTTAATAATGGTCATAATTATGAAATAAGTCAGTGGTATGTGACAAGTTTAAAGAAATACAATCTGTTAAATAATGTTGAAAAATGACGCTGGATATTGAAAGATTGTATTGTAAAAAGGGGCAGAAAATATAAGACTTGTTCTTCTCTCTGCTCCTTTTCATTCTGGTAATGGAGATGCTTTATTTCTGCTTTTCTGGGTTTTTTTTTTTTTCTTTTAAATGAATGAAATAAATAAATAAATGAAATGAAATGAAATGAAATGAAATGTTTTGCCGGATTCTTGTGTGGTTTTCCATGAAGCCAGTGGTTTTCTCTGTCCGTGCCATGAAGCCAGATTCTCTGCATGAGATTCCATCACCTTGACCTCGTCTTTCCTGTCGCTCCCACACACTTTTACAATGAAGCTTCCCACAGCTATATTCAAGGAAACCTTGCCAGCTCTGTAATTCCAGTACTAGAGCGTATGGTCTTTCCTGGTGTTCCAGATGTGTGCGGTGTACCAAGAACTATCTCCAAGAACTGTTTTCCAAGAACTGTATGAACTCTGATGTTGAACCAACTGAGAACTTTTCAAGTCGTTTCTAAAGTCAAGTCCTGCTTAATTGGAACTGCGTCACAAGACGTGCAGCACTTGACCTCTGAAAATAACTCATGAACTGTGAACGATTCCTGAACAGCAAACCTTAATTCCTAAACTGTGAACAATATTCCCAGAACTGTGAACATTCCTGTATTGAGCCTTCAGTGAACTGTCTGGTGTTTCAGTGTAAGAGTGCAGTCACTCACCTCTCCTGTCCTCTCCTCTCATAGTTCCCGTCCTTGGCTCTGTGCGCCCACCTGGCCCCAGGATTCCAGTTTGTGCTCAGACTCCCAAATCTGTCCATGTGTGCACTGCAGCATCCAGAAGTTCCACCACTTACAAGCGGGTCCTGTTTGGCTCATCTAACCAGCACAGTATTGTTCTTAGTTTATTGTAAATTGATCTCTTTTCATTCATAACCCATTCTATTCCTTACTTCCTACATGTAAGTCCATTGGCAAGTACTGGTCCCGTCCGTCCGAACCTCTAACACAGGGATGGCCAAGTTCGGTCCTCGAGAGCCACATTCCTGACACTCTTAGTTGTCTCCCTGCTCCAACATACCAGAATCCAATGAAAGGCTCATTAAACATCTGCTAACGAGTCTTTCATTGGATTCAGGTGTGTTGGAGCAGGGAACTAAGAGTGTCAGGAATGTGGCTCTCGAGGACCGAACTTGGCCACCCCTGCTCTAATATAACACACTCACGCATCTTCAACCGCTTACTCCAAATAAGAGTTGGGGGGGGCTGCAGCCTATCCCAGCAGTGCATTCAAATATGTTTTTGTTATTATTATTAAAGTCTTTTTTTATGTTGAGAGCTGCAGAGCTTCTTAACAGCCCCCAGATTGGCTTCCTGTGTACAGTATTTGTCAAGAAATGCATGTGTAAAGTTATGAATGTCACACTGTCACCAGCAGAAGCGCGCCTCACCTTTTTAACTTCAGTGTGTGTGCTGTTCTGAGCCGACAGTGTGTAGCCCTCACGCACACACGCTACGTTGCTCACATGAACATTTTCCAATTTCATCATTAATGTGTTTAACAGCGTATCGAGTGAATTAACACTGTGTGTCTCCATGTAATTTTCAGTCATCTGTAGTATAATTTCTTTTCTGTGTTCACGTTGTCTGATGTGACGTTGTGGGGAATCGATGCTCAAAGGGCCTATATTTAAATTGGGGCGTGGCCAGGGAGGAGTTTGGTGTGTGTGCATGTTAAGTGGGGTGTACAAATGGAACGTGTGTGGATCCATGCCAATGACTTTGATACATCTGGATATTTTTGTTCTTACGCCACTGTCTGGGTTTTATACTGATCTCTACATAACACTGGATCACTCATTGGCCAATAATGTGAGCTGATTGATGCATGGATGGGTGACTGCCTGTGGGAGTGGCTCAGAACTGCATGCAGTCCTTATTAGGTAAAAGAAGGATGCGAGTGATTGAAGACTGCACTGCATGCAGGACAAGAAGTGGACCAATCAAGAAGGAATACAGCATCTTAGCATAGTGATGCAATGTCTAGAACAGAAAAAAAAAAAAAAAAAAAAAAAAAAAAAATATATATATATATATATATATATATATATATATATATATATATATATATATATATATATATATATATATATATATATATATATATGGGTTCAGGAAGCGACAGACGGAGTTCAGCTCAGAGCGCCTGACAATACCACAGACTCTGTCTGATTGCTAGGGCAAACTAAGCATGAATCCAGAGACTCTCTGTTACTATTTACTTTGGCTCATTCTCTGTAATAAAGGTGAGGTCAACTGAGAAATAGACTGAATCCTGGTCATCCTTCTTCCATCAACGATCACACAGGGAAACTGAAAGGTATCTTCTGATTCATTGATTTACAAATGCAAGTGGTGCTTCCAAGGTGACATTTTTACAGGACTCAACAGGGGTTTCCCGAACATTTGGAGGAGTAAAGGTGAGGCTTCAAATCTAAGAACACTGCACAAACTGGGAAGCATGGTAATGGTAGTTTTGCTGCCAGTGGTATTGGTGCATTGCACAGACTGGATGGAATAATGAAGAAGCAGGACTACCTCCAAACTGTTCAATTTCACCTCAAATCAACAGCTAGACAGTTGAAACTTAGCCACGATAGGGTGTTCCAACAGGACAATGATCCCAAACACACATCAAAATTGGTTGTAGGTTGGATAAAGCAGGATAAAATTAGGCTTCTGGAACTTCCTTCCCAAAGCCCTGACCTCAACCCTATTGAAAATGTGTGGACTCCACTTAAAAGCTGGGTCCATGCCAGTACATCAACCAATTTAATGGAACGTCCCCAATTCTGTCAAGAAGAGTAGTGAAATATCCAGCTAGAATTATTCCAGAAGCTTTTTGATAGCTACCAAAAGCATCTGGTCAGCTTCATAAGGTGCATTTAACCAATTATTAGTGGGGGTGTATGTATATATTTGAGCCAATATGTATTATGCTGATCCTCTGTGGATTAGAGAAGCTCCAGAATACATTTAAACTTGTGCTCTCAATTCTTCTTTTTTGAAGTCATTAATGATGCATTCCATCCATCCATCCATCCATTTTCTTCCGCTTTATCCGGAGTCGGGTCGCGGGGGCAGCAGCTCAAGCAAAGCCGCCCAGACCTCCCGATCCACACACACCTCCTCCAGCTCCTCCAAAATAACAGTTTAAAGAAATCATTGAAAGCCCAAAATTACCATGACATTCATTCCTGTAATTAGTGTATGTAAACATCCTACCATAACTATGTGTACAGATATGTGCAGGACTAATATTTTTGGAGAAACAACGATTATTAGCTAACAACACTGAACAATGGATGTTGATAATTATATTCTGGACTCACACATGAATCCAGCAGAGGGTGGTAAAGTCTGTGTGGGTGAGTGCGTGATTTTATTTCGTAAGTTCAAGTACATAATATATTTGTAAATATGTTAAAAATACATGGATGCTGGGGTTTAGTTCTGTGATGTTTCTCTGTGTCTTTTTGTATCGTTTTGGTTGCCATTTTGTGTGTCTTGTGTTTGTCGAGTCCCCTCAGTGTCGTGTGTGAGTGTCTATGTCCTGGCTGCCTCCCAAGTATGCATGTATGGGGGTGTGTGATGGGATGAGTGCGTGTGGTTGCCCCTCACTGTCACTCATGTGGATGAGTGTGTGTGTGTGTGTGTGTGTGTGTGTGTGTGTGTGTGTGTGTGTGTGTGTGTGTGTGTGTGTGTGTGTGTGTGTGTGTGTGTGTGCGCACACCTGTCAGTCTACTGCCTGTTTCCAAGTCAGCTGTGATGCCTGTCTCCCATGAGGTGCAGGTGTGTGTGTGTGTGTGTGTGTGTGTGTGTGTGTGTGTGTGTGTGTGTGTGTGTGTGTGTGTGTGTGTGTGTGTGTGTGTGTGTGTGTGTGTGTGTGTGTGTGATTCAGGCCCGTGTCTGTGGTTTCTCTTATGTGTATGTGTGTGCATGTGCTTCAGTTCTCTTGTTGCATGTGTGTGTGGGGGGGGGGATTTTTGTATCAGTCTTCTGTGTTTCTGGCCATTATTTTTTCCCACCCTCAGGTCTTTGATTATTCATGCTGTTCTATTGTTTAAGTTGCTCTTAGGAATATTCTTGGGTCCCTCGTGATTACTTTGCCCCAGTGTGAGTTCCATATTTACTCCTGTGTGTTTCATCCTAACATGAGGTTGTTCTGTTGGAGTCCAGTCTGGTTTGATTACCTTGGTGTTGATCACCAAGTCTTCACCACCAAGTTCATCACCAAGTTCCAGTCTTCCCCAGTCTTGGTTTTTGCATTTTATTTCCTGATGGGTTTGTCCTGGTTTTGCTGCCCTCTTGTGTTCATTTTAGTTCTTCACATGTCTTTGTCTGTCATTTCACCTGTCACTGATTGATCTCGTTATTTAGTCATTCGCATTCGGTTCTTCACTGCCGATCAGTTGTGATCTGTTTGTCTCCAAGTAATCATGCCCTGTCGTTGGGCACCTGTGTTGTCTTCATTGTAAATGTCCTTCTCACTGTCGGTTTTTTGACAGTGGGCTTTGGCTTTTTACATCGGTTGTTTTTCACTTTGACTGCTGCAGCATTTTGGATTTTTCTCACTTTGGTTTTCTTGTGTCACTTCGATTACAGACTCTGGTAGCTGGTTTGGGGTTTTGTTTGTCACTTTCGATTTTTGTGTCACATACCAAAGACTATAATTGCTGTATGTATTCTGTCACCTGGAATTGTTCACTCTTCTCTGCACTGTCACCTTAGAAGAAAACATCAGACTTTTTGCACCCAACTTCTCGTGTCGGCCACATACATCCCGGGGTCCAATCCTCATGTTCAAGTGGTTCTTACCGTAACAATGGATGACACAAGAAAGTGAAAACCCTTATTTCCATTGTAGTCCATTTAAAAATTTTATGACAAAATAGAAGTAATAATAAAAAAATAATAATAGTACTGATGATAATGCCAATAATAATAACAACAATAACAATAATAATAATAACAGTGTGTATATGATACAACCTAAACAATTTCTAAATACATTAAGACAGTCAGTTAACATAAAAACTTTATGTAATTAACAGGAAACAAGAGCAATAAAGAGATTTCTGATGTCCACCAATCCAGATCCGGATCACCGGATTAGAGAAATCTTGATCCACAATCTGGATCCAGATCTGGCTCACCTCCAAAATTCAGTGGCGTCTTCCATGCCCTAATATTTATCTGTGGTGCAAATCTGGTGAGAATCTGTGAAGTAGTTTTGATGTAATCTTTTAAAGCCTATATAAAGTGATAGCTTGATCCAAATCCGCATCCAGATCCAGATCACCAGCCAATGTTTAATTGAGTCTTCCATGGTCTAATATGTATCTGTGGTGAACATTTTGTCAAAATCCTGGCAGTAGTGTTGATGTAATCCTGCTAAAAGTCAGACAGACAATAAATAAACATTGATGATTTTATTACATCCTAGGTGGATGTAATAAAGGGGCTGAGTTCTTCTTCTAAAAACTGTTGGTGTATAAGTTTCTAAAAACTTTCTGGACTCACATGCCATTCCAACTCATTATAGAAACTTTGCATAATTTATTACCACCCTTGCAAAATGTCAGCTACCTATTTTATAAACACTAACCAATCCAGAGACAGTGGATCCCCACATGCAATGCACTAATGTCCTTTAAATGGCTTCTTACCTGCACTGGTAGCAGCACAGGGATCAGAGGAGTAGATGAGTGAATTAGTCCATCCCAGCCTCTTGTTACTCACCAAATTAAGATACAGTGAGGTCAAACCATTTCATCTGATGAACTTTTTTGTTCCACACTGATTGGAAAGTGAAACTTTGTTTTGCCTGTGTATATACACTGCCACCTTCTGGATGGGTCGTTGAGGCATCAGCCTTCACAAGCATCAGTTAACAAGTTACGGTTGATTCGTGCATGTTGGAGAAATTGTCAGCTGTTGTTAAAACTCACAAGTAGTCTGTCTGCTTTCTGAACATTGGACACGCTGTTTGCTTCTTGCTGTACTCCAGCCAGCTAACAAGCTATCAGATGTAGGGGAACATGATGCCCACTGTGGACGAATACTACACAAAATACACAACAGAACAGGAAAGTAAAATTGGAATGAATAAAGTGAAACAATTGTGTGGCTAGGGACACTGCTGAAACTTTTCTTTCTCTAAATTAGTCACACTAACTTGAAACATTGTTCTCGAATATTTTGAAACATCTTTCAAACATTGTTTGTGAGTCTGTATTAACACCATATTAACATATCACAGTGTGGGCATATATGAAATATTGCAAAAGAAAGGGAAATTAAAAGCCAAAATTAAATAATAATTACAACACACATTATGCCTCAAAACGTTTCATTGGTACTATAAATTACTGATGCTAACTTGAAGTACTGCTCTAGAATATTTTGAAATGTGTTTCCAACATTGTTCTGGCGTCCGTATCAAAAGGAAGACATCACACAAGTAGTAAGTAGTAAATCCTATATAGGTCCTGAGGTCTTTCGGTGCCAGTACAGGTTCCTTAGTGTCTTGCAGGTGAAAGTCTACAAGTCCCCTCGGATGGGATGCCAGTGCAATGCAGGTCACTTCCCCAGTCAAAGCTGGGACCCAGCTGAGTTTACACCTGGGTGACTGAGACACAGACAGGTGGTGTGATCAGGACCGGGTGACTCATGTAGAAAGACTTGTGTAGATTTCCTACTTAAACATGGCGTACTCCAAAACCCAGAAACTGCAGTCCTGCTGCACGCGTCGCTCCACATCACAGCTGACCATCTGCGCAACGCGAAGCTGGGGACACATATTGTCACATGTGCTCCACTCATCCACGTGCAAGGCGCAGTACTGCACATGTCTGCAAACAATGACGACATGGGGAGAAATAAAACAAACTGGATCCCCTCAACCACGTCTCAGCGCGCACGCTAAAGACCATGCAGTCAAAGCTGAACTTGACCACTGTGTCATCTCTACTCAAAGCTGGAGAACACATTTCATGTGATGCAGAACGTCACAAGACACCACCGCGAGGTGCGTGCATCAGCGAGCTCTTCTCACATTGTACTCAATAAAAACACATATCATCTTTGGAACGCGGTCACCAGCGCTTCAGTGTGCACTGGACAGACAGCGCCGGCTCATGTATTTATGATAGGAGCTAGAGGATGACATTTTTCGAGAATTCCCGTGGGTCACGTGATTCCTGCAGGATTCCTGCGGGATTCCTGCGGGATTCCCGCGGGATGGGAGTCAAAATTTTATTAATCCCATGATTGGGAATGAACGGGCAGGAGCGGGAATGCCAAAAATAGATGATGATTTTCATCTATTTAAAACAACCAAAACGCATTCACACCGGGCGCGCCTCCTTCACCCGGAAATTCACCCCATGTGTCATCAAATAGGAGGAGCTTCCATTCCGCTCGCCGGCTCCAGTTGTCAGTCAAGTTAACATGACAGACCTTGATCACACAGAGCAAGTTTGTGGAAAGCTCCCAATACAGAGAGTATCATTATTTGCTGCAGGAGCTGTGTCTGGATGACGGCCACTTTCAGCGGTCCTTCCACCTCTGCAGGACCCAGTTTGAGGACCTCCTGTCCCGTTCATGCGCGCACATGTAACAATAAAAAGAAAAAAGAAAGAAAATCTGCTGCCTGCTGTGGTACTGCAGCTTGCTCTTCCCCCCAAAACTCTGTCATAATTGTGTTAGAAACCAGTCACCATTTGTTTTATTATACATCTGTGTAGTTAATTAATAAATATTCTCCACAGACGATTCGCTCACATGCGCACGTAATATAAAAATAGAAAGAAACTCCGCTCCCGCTGCTGGGGCTGCTGCTCGCTCCAAAAACTCTGTCATATTTGTAAAATAAAGGACAAAAGAGACATAAATGTCACAGTGGTCTTTTTCAGTTGGGGTTTATTCTTTATGGTCCCTCAATTATTTGAGTTTTTTTTATTTGTGTGTTGTGTCTATTTGAACAGGTTTTTTTGTATGTACTTGCTTGTAGTGTTTTATTGGGTTGTTATTAGTGGTAGGTGTTTATTTGGATTGCAGTTGGGAGAAACTGGACTAATTGAATGGCTCCTCCCTCACTGAACTTTATTGGCTGATTTCAAAGTTGGAGGCTGGTAAAAGAGGGGTGGAGGGTGCAGGAGGGGGGACCTGGTCAAAGGGAACCAGGAAGTGGCTGTACGGGAGGAAGGTGTGAAGACAGAGATGTGAGGAGACGGCGCAACTCAGGAAATCTCACGCTATGATGAGCTAAGTGAAAAGGGATGTCGTTTTGCAGCGCGCAGATTTGGTTGTGTGGTCTAACGTTGTTTGAGTTAGGCCGCTAAAAGTTGTCTCTTTTTGTAGCGTGCGTCTCCGTCGGCTTCCTGGATATCGGGCCGGAGCATTTTTTTCCCCTGATTCATCGGCGGTGCAGGCAAGGACAACCACACTTGGAGGCGGGGCCCCAGAGAGCGATCCAGACTCGAGGTGGAGAGAGGATTTGACGCTCCATAAGCTAAGTAAAAAAGGGACGTCGCCCTGCTAAAGCCAATTGTGTGTGTGGGGGGGTTTAACATTGGGCCAGGACACTGAACACCCCCTTCTCTTTTTTCTTCTCCCTCTCCCTCTGTGTGCTGGAAGTCGAACCCGTGGCGACGGAAGAAGGCTTCCTCCTTTCCTCCCCTCTACAAAAAAGGACAATGCAACTGGTGTTTTAGTGCATTGGACACTTTTGGGACTCTGTTAGTTGTTGTTTGGTTTTATCATTAGTCCTTTTTTTTCCTCTTTCTTTTCTCCAAGTACAGATTATCTATCTAGTTTTATTGCTGTGAGTTATTTTCTTTTATTGGGATTCTTTATAACTGAGTTTTATATCTATTTGTACTTTTTTGATTCTATTAAAATTTGTTTAGTATTTGATATTGTTGACATCATTTCCAACATTTGGTATCTATGAACTTGACATAAGTCCAGCTCACAGGCTGCTACCAGATACAGGACATGTTCACATCTTCAGTCAAACTCCAGACATCTCCACGTCACTACATATTCAGTCCCTGATTGAGCATCACTGCGCGAGACATACGGGAGTGGGATGAGAGTGGGACTGATTTTGAGCGGGATGGGAGTGGGAGTCATCTTTACAGGAGTGGGACGGGATGGGATTTATTTTTTTACTCCAGTCCAGGATTGGGACAGGAGTGGATTTTCACTCCCGTGTCATGCTCTAATAGGAGCGCATCAGGTCATTCATGCAAAAAATAAAAGGAGGAAAAACTCCATAATGTCAGTTCATCACTTCCTGGTGTATGTCTAGGAGGAGGATGATTTTTGTATTGTGTGCACAGGAATTAAATATTATAGAAAATGTGGTGTTTTGTTTTTTCTTTTATAGTGAGAACAGATTCATGGCCAGTAAGATGATTCAGAACAGTACATTCATTGTTCATATAATGTACTGAATCTGTGCTGTCACATTAATTTTGTGCTTAAACATTTTCGTTCATTTATGTGCAGCATCTCATTGCTCCACTGCTGTGTCAGCATGACTTTCCACATGCTCGCACCTGTGTTTGTGTGCTCATGTGTGAAACTGTTGCCACTGGCTCATTCACGCCTGTACAACTGTGTCGGTCCCTCAGCAGGTGGAAGTTTTCACGGATCGCCCATTCGTTTTTTTTTCTGCTCTTTTTTGGACGGTTTCTGCTTCTTTCACCCAACTTTGTGTTATGTGTGAAGGGGCCCTAAAATTGACCTTTTTAAATACATATGAACTATTTCACAATAACTACAAACTGGAGATAAAAGTAAGATTAAAAGAAGCATTCACTGAGGCTATGTCCCACACTGAATGTGAGAATTCTGAATGATCCTCCACTGGTTGAAACATCTTCACAAACTGGAGGCTGACACTTCACTCAAAATTAGTGTGCGAGTATACCAAATAGTTGTGCAGGTCAGTCAAGCAAGCTCACAGTACTATGGAAGCAGTGGGATGAACTGTTTTTGAGTTGAAAAACCACTTAATAAATCAGAGTCCAGGAACTGGTGTAAAAGGACGGGAGCAAGATGGTACAGTAATTGCTCCTGTGTGTCCCTGAGATTATGGTTACAATATGACAAATTGTTTTGGAGGTAAGAGAAAAAAAAAAAAACTGAAATGAAAATATTCAACAATCAAATAATGCTCACGCCTAACACTTTTATTTCAAGAGGTGTCATTTTTGCGGAACAGAAAATATGCCATGACCCCAATATTGCCTGAATTATGACTTTATAGTTTACTTTTAGAACATTATTGTACAAATACCTTCAAGTGTTATGTTATACGGAAATGTTTATTCAGCAATACTCAAACTCATATTTATGAAGCTATGCTGCTCTGACCAGCTGTGTGCACAAATAATTAGATTATAAGGCAACCCAAATATATGTTTCAAAGGATTAAACATCATATTGAATTTGCGGTTGTGACCCCAAGAAAAAAGGAAGGAGCTGATTGAAAAATGAGCCTTTATGATAATGTACCAATTTTTGATAATAGTTTACAAATAATGAATGTTTATGAGTTCAATGGTACAAATATGGAACATTCCCGCTTTCACCAAATTAAATATTCATTCCAATGAAAGAATGGAAAAATGTTGACATGAAAAGAACAAGAGGTATTGATATGGGAATCGATAAAGAATCAGATCAATAGCACAATCGATAATGGCACCGATATTCATATGATCTTATCATACCCATCCCTAATCGTATAGCACCAAATCGAATTGTGAGGAATTGAATCACCATCAAATACATATCAAATGGGGAACAGGGGTGAATTGTATCGTATTGCTGGTAGCGTATCAAGGTGTGTATCAAATTGTTGTCAGAGATGAGATTCACATGCCAAATACACATGGAATGTGCACGAATCAGTCGAGGTGGGATCTGCCCACATCATAAGTAGTCCAACTGCATTCTGACACAGCTGTTGGAATATCTGTCCCTCTCGACGTGTCTCAAATTTTGTTTTGTTTTTTTTCCCCATTGTGGCTGATTCGGCTTGATTTCTGCTCATTCATGCTAAGTGTAACGGGCCCTCAAAAGTGCCCTGTTGATGTAGAGATCTGTTTCCATTCTCCCAGAGGGAAGTTCAGCTTACAGAACTTCTTTGGAAATGAATCAAAGAAATGGATGAAGCAGATGGATGAAACAGATAATTGTATTGTCATCGTCATGACCTCATTAGTGTAATGAAACTGGTTTCAGACTCAGCTTCACAGAAATCAAAATACATTAAAGTTCTCCTTTTTCAAAGAAGTAGAGAAGCTTGAATGTTCGACTGGACTGGGTTGCTTGACCGCGAGGACGTTTTGCTTCAAATTGCAGAAGCTTCCGCAGCTAAAATTCTGCTCTGGTGGTCTGACTTCTGTCTTGACTTTTGTAGAGAAGAATAATCAAGAAGTCACAAAAGCTGGAGTTTTAAACCTAACCAGACCCCTCCTACCGAGAGGCAGACTGCTATAGGCTAGTGACTAACAATAGCTCTAATTAGCACCTACTGTGCTCTCATTAGCACCCTCCTAATGATGGGACGGACCCTCTCCTAATGGCTCCCTTGACGACTCTGCTGATGATGACTCATTACCATGAACAAAAGACTGAAACTGCTTTGACCTGAGTACCTCATTGTAAACAGGGGATAAAGCGTGTCTCAGACCCCCTCTCCCTTATTTAGCAGGAGTAGGGGAAAAACTACAGAGGATCTTCAGACAGCACAAAATCCCAGTTTACTTTAAACCGGTTAACACCTTGAGACAGAAATTAGTTCACCCTAAGGACAGGATCCCTAGTTACAAACAGAGCAATGTAGTGTATTCTATCAGATGTCAGGAAAAGTAAGGAACACTACATAGGTGAGACTAAGCAACCTTTACACAAAAGGCTATACCAGCACCGCAGAGAGGGCGCCAGTTGACCTCAATCTGCAGGTCATCTCCACCTTAAAGACACTAACCACACGTTTGAGGACAAGGAAGTTAAAATATTAGCCAGAGAAAAGAAATGGTTTGAGAGAGGGGTCAAGGAGGCATTCTTTGTGAAATGTTTGAAACCCAGCCTTAACCGGGGGGTGGGTCTGAGACACACTTTATCCCCTGTTTACAATGGGGTACTCAGGTCAAAGCAGTTTCAGTCTTTTGTTCATGGTAATGAGTCATTCATTTCATCAGGAGAGTCATCAAGGGAGCCATCAGGAGAGGCGTCCATTCCATCATTAGGAGGGACAGCGGCCCTGTCATTAGGAGGGTGCTAATGAGAGCACAATAGGTGCTAATTAGAGCTATTGTTTAGTCACTAGCCTATAGCAGTCTGCCTCTCGGTAGGAGGGGTCTGGTTAGGTTTAAAACTCCAGCTTTTGTGACTTCTTGATTATTCTTCTCGACAAGAGTCAAGACAGAAGTCAGACCACCAGAGCAAGAATTTTAGCTGAGGAAGCTTCTGCGATTTGAAGCAAAACGTCCTCGCGTCAAGCAACCCAGTCCAGTTGGGTTACGTGATGGACTCGTGGAGGAGATGGCAGGTCATGTGCCTTTACATGCTTTCTGTGGAGGATGTTGAAGATGTGTGTATATATTTGGCTTGGTGGTGACCGGCTTTCTGCTGTGTGGAGCGGGCATGGCGCTGGTTTACCGGAAAATCAAGAAAGTGGAAGCAGCTTTGATTGGGCCTTCCAGGCTGCCCTACATGATTGATTCGATTGGGAAGGCAGTGGCTGCGCAGTCGGGGGTGTTAACCGCACGCTGGAAAACATCTCGGTAGTAGGATTGCAGCTCTGGAAACCCGCTTTGACCGTCTGTGAAGACCACATTCTGCATTGAGAGCCACTCTGTTCTCAGAACTGTGGAATCTTTCAGGCATCTGCTAATCTAGATATTCATTTGGCCTCCCCAACACAGCTGCACTTCAAGGCCGCTGTGATAAAAAACCTCAAGAAGCAACACTTAAGCCTCGCTCCCTGGTCATCCCCCCTCCCCTCAGCTTCTCCAGCTCTGACATTGACTGTGGCAGTGGACTGCTCAGGGCTGAGCCCCTCCCCCTCCAGGATTGTCGGACAAGGCCGTTGACAGCGCCAAATAGGCTGCCTCCGGAGTGTTCTGATAAACTGGACCTTCAAATCTCGGTTGTCGTCCTGTGTCCTTGTTTTGTCTGTATGATTATTGTTTTTCTGTGCTGATGGGGATTTTTTTTTCTCCTTTTCCCTCGTGTTTTGCTTTTCAATATGTTTATGTACCGGGCCGGCCTATGTGTGTTGTGTGTTATGTGTGTGTCGTTTGTTATTGGTCGGTCTTGGTTTGCTCAGCCCTGCTGTTGACCAAGGCAGGGATGTACATCTGGAGCTGGTCCCCAGGCCTAATGGCGGCTTCTGCTCCTACTGGCAATTAGGATGGGTTAAATGCAGTAGACACATTTCATTGTGCAGGGAACATGTTCTTCTGTGCATATGACAATAAAATTCCTTTGAATCCTTGAAGATTCAAGCTTTTCTACTATGGAAACCACCTGGACAACTGAGAGCCTACACAGAAATAAGACTCCACTGAATTTTGGTGGTGATCCGATACGGTTTCTGGATCAAGATTTCACTTTATAGGTTTTGAAGGATTTTGTCAAAACTACACGGATTATCACCACATTTGCAACACATACAGATATTATGGCATGGAAGACTCCACTGAATTTTGGAGGTGATCTGGTGTCACTGACTGAAAGGCCCCCTCTAAAAATTTGTTTGCTCTGACTTCCCTGCTTTTGCATCATTTCAGAGCGTCGGCAGCAATTCACTGATTATCACCTTGTTTCTACTTAAAACTGCACTCCAGTCATCATCTTTCTCAGCAATAGATATCTGAAGCATTTGTACAACAATTGTTTCTAAATAAATTCAACATTATTTCATAATGAAAGACAGGAGAATGATCATAACACCACAGGAGTGCGTCTGAGACTATCTAAATCTGACTCTCTATACCCAAAGCAATATAAGATAATATGATTATTAACAATCAGATGACAAAGTAAAACCTCTTAAATCATTCTAAAGTCAGTTTTAAGCAGAAACAAGGCTGTTTAAGCAGAAACGAGGTGATAATCGGTGAAATATTGCTGACGCTCCGAAATGAAAATCAGAGCGCCACAGAAGCACATTTGAGGCCGACGTGCTCTGATCAGTCACCTGTCTTTTTTTTTATGCTGAAATTATGTGGAAATGATTGTTTTACAAAAGCTTCATTTATCTGTCGCTGAGATAGATGATGACTGGAGTGCAGTTTGAAGCAGAAACGAGGTGATAATCTGAATTACTGCTGACGCTCCGAAATGACGCTGCTGACACTCCAAAATGACACATGCACAGTGAAGGCAGGATGGACCGATTTAAGGGGGGACCGTTCAGTCGGCGACACCAGATCCAGATTGGCGGACATCAGAAATCGTGGGTTGCTCTTGTTTATTTATTTATAGGTCTCTCTGTCTGTTAGCAGGATTATGTCAAAACCACTGCACAGATTTTGGCAATATTGGCCATCACCACAGATACGTTTTGGCCAAAGACCATTAAATTTGGAGGTGATCCAGAACCGTTTGTAGATAAAATTTTCACTTTATATAAGTTTTGAAGGATTACGTCATTACCACTTCATGGATTCTCACCAAATTTGCACCACAGATAGATATTTGGGCATGAAAGACTCCGCTCACTTTTGGAGGTGATCCTAATCCAGGTTCTGGACCAGATTTCACTTTATATAGGCTTTGAAGGATTATTTAAAAACTGCTCATGGTTTGTCACCAAATTTTCACACAGATAGATTTTAGGCCATGGAAGATCATCAAATTTTGGAGGCCATCTGGATTCTGGATCAAGATTTCACTTTTATATCGGCTTTTAAGGATTACGTAAAAAGAAACCTACTTCACAGATTCTTACCAAATTTGCACCACAAACAGATATTAGGGCATGGAAGACTCCACTGAATTTTGGAAGTGATCTGGATCCAGATTGGTGGACATCAGAAATCTCTGACTGTGCTTGTTCTCTTTAAATTCTAACGTCGTCCTTTCAATGTCTTATTTTTAACAGACTGTCTCGGTAATAAAACTATAAATCATTATTCATATTCTCAAAATGCCAGTCACCAATGTTTCTCTGTATATGGGTAAATAAATGTCTAAATATTACACCAATGGTTTTATTGTTTCAGTTCAAAGGTTTGATCAGTCATATCAGGAACTTATGACTTTCAAATCAGAGACTGATTAATATTAATATTGTTTAACCTGATGCCCAGCTCATCTGAAAATTAAGCAGGTGGTGCCCTTTTTCAAGGTTTAATTAAATCCCATATTGTCTTAACTATTATTAATATCTCAATTTGTTACAATATATATTAGTGCCTGTGTGGCCCAATAATTTAATTTTATTCATATTTATTACATATTCTGGTGCTTCCATGTGAGGCATATTCAAATTAAATGTGAATAAAATATTTAAATTCTTACATTATTTTGGTGCCCCGTGTGGTGCAATATTACTAATATTTAACTCTGTTACATTATTTTGGTGCTTCCATGTGAGATACATTTGATATTATGTAATAATTAAAATTTGTTACAAGGCAGGCATGAAACATTGAAGGATGCATCACCATGGTGGCCAGTTCACCAAAATTTATTTAATCACCTCTAGAAATGCTATGTGCCACAATAGGTGGTCATTCTGTATTGTCACATGGTGTGCTGTCTTCAACAGCTGCTGCTGGAGTGAGTGCAACATCATTCAACTTGGTGGGAGAATCAGTGGGTCTACGTTCATAGTCTTCACATGGTGCATTGGTTTCAAGGTCTGCTTCTGGTGTGGTGCATCATCACGTCAAGTGACCTGCTGACTCAGGGGTTGGTTGATCTGTATCTTCTTCTGTTATGAATACATCCTGTATTTGTGGTTGCGCGTTCAAGATCTTCCATTGCACTCCAAAGCTCCGCACAGGCTGTCTAGTTAATGTTGTCTGTTACAGTTTGCCCAGATGGAATCGAACCCAGAATGCAGGGAACAGAGATGACCCACAGGATTTATTACACAAATGAAGGACAAAATGCCACAAAATTAGAATACTGGTAGGTGGTCTGAGGAGAGGAGACACGGCCACACTGTCCAGGGCGAAGCGAAGTGCAGATTGATCCGTGATCGGGGCCAGGTGGTTGTCCACAGAGCCGACGGAAACTAGAAGGGAGATGACAGGTAAGTGATGAGCAGGTGGCACGTCAGCACAATAAGAGCAACAGAGCGCTCACAGCAATCAAATTAGCTAACAGAGAGCTACAGAAATGTTTTGACACCCAAGGTGAAAGGCAGACCAAACCTGCATAGGAACGCACAAAAAACTCTATACAAACTGATAGAGAGGCCGGGTTACCATGTCGAGGAAACTGAGCTTCTGGGTCAGGTGGATGTGTTGAACCGGGTTAAATATTCTGCACAGTGATGAGTGGCAGGTGTGACAATCCCCAGTCAGCTCCCTGTCCAACCACCTGGAGAGAGAGAGAGAGAGCAAAAACCACGCAGGACCCAAGGAGACGCACCACAGTTCTCTTTAAAATACTGAGAAAGGCAAGTGACAACATTCAGGTGTTACCAACGTGGATGATGTAATGTAGGTGTGCAGGAAAACTGTGACACACCTGTCAAAAAGATGAACATTTAAAATATTTGACTCCACCTATCAGAGACAGCAGCTGTCTCATCCTGGATAATGAGAGCAGCTCCACTTTAAGTATATTCCCATTACTTGTCTGTTCTCCCAAGAGCCTAGTTAAGAGTGCTTCGGTCACCATTAGCTGATGAGATCCAATATGAGTTGGAGTCAGAGAAAACCATATTGGCCACTACTTTTCAATCTAAAACTATTGGGAAATGATATGCTGAAATGGATTATTATGTGCCTGAAAGCGAAACTTGCAATCAGGATGAAATATGAGAGGATGGAGAACTAATGGTGCTCTTCTTATTTCAGTGGTATTTGGAAATCATGCTGGAAAGGAGGCGCTGAACACAGAAATGTCATCAATAGACCACTTACAAGGATCCTGTGTGTTTTCTTGGAGTTATGTGCATGCAGCCAGAAGACTAAAATGTGCACAGAGAAGATGGGAAGCTGCTGGTTAAACCATTTCAAAACTGTGGCTGTTCAACGGAACAATGGTGGGATATGAACCCACACTGCTGCAGAAACTGGAGTCTCATCCATCAGGAGAGAAATTATGACATCACGTGTTGTTCCATCATTCATCCTTCCAGCAGGGCTACAGGTGCAAAGCATTTCAAGACTTCTTCTTCAAAAGGTTATTCCTCATTAGAGTGTGTCAATTAATCCTCTGGGGCCGACGCCATCGTACATGATGGCTGAGACCAAGTTTTACTAAATTATAAATAACTTTTTAATGATATGAGATAGAAACTTACTTTTTTGCTGAAAAGTTAACTCCGTGGACTTTCGAGCCAGCCGTCCACCATCTTTGTACTCTTCATAGAAGCTGTGTGATGACGTGCACAATGTGAGTGTCCAATTGGAATTGGTTCACTGTCACATGGTTTTCCAAAATTCAATCGTAGGGCAGATTTGCCTCACGTGATAAAAAAGATTGTTTTAGCAGTGATGTGTTACAAGTTAGCCTGTTTGAATAGCCCCCTGGCTGAGGGCTCCAATGTGCCCTGTGCCATTACGCACGAGCGATCAGTGAAAGTCATTAGAGGGATCAGACAGAGGGGTCTCTCATACAATCTCACGTGCTCAAACACAGAGTGTGAGTTTCAGAGATGCTCTACCAGTCATTGCCTGTGAATGTTATGGAATAAGCCTGTGGCAAGCTCTCTCGCCGGCATAAAGCACCGTTTACACATCAATGGAGCGAGGGGGGAGAGGCTGCTCCTCAGAGTGTAAGGCGCCAAAGTGGGACAAAGTGTGAAAGCTGCTTTCAGAGCAGGACAGAACACTCCAAAACACAGTAAAAGTAGAAGTTTGTGATGTGACCTTTGTGTAATAGCAGACAGAAATTGCTTTGAGATGGAGAAACAAAACGCATAGACCATTTTGTATATATGTTCAAAATGTGCATTGTGTTTATTGTTAAAACCTTTTTGTTGTACAGTTTTACACAAGACCCCAAATTACCTTTATAAAGTGTCAAAACAGTTGTTTATTATAGTTTGCTGTGTGTTTTGAATAAATGTGTGTGGAAAATTATTTTCCCGCTTTACTTTTTCCTTTCTTATTTCTGATTGTAAACATTTATTACACTTATAAAACACCACTATAGCATATATATTCTGAAAGTGCAGGTGGTCCTGAAAAAACAGACATAAAAGTTGATTGTGGGATGCAGGGAGAGCTGTTAACAGAAGTAATAAAACATTTATGCCAGGCGAGTGAACTGTCCAAAAAATGTCCTCAGACCCAGAAGGTAAAAAAAAAATTGAAATGTAAAAGGCCTCAGCAATAAAATAGTGGATTTTGGGGTGCTGAGCTCAAATATGACATTTATTTTGAAATACAAATAAGTCGAACTTCCGACATGTTCAACTGAAAATTGGAAAAATTGGATTTTTAACGTGATTTTGTAGAAAAAGGCAAAATCAAAATTTAGCAAATTGAAAAAGCCTTATTGATGAAATAGTGTATTTTAAAGCCATAAATTAGAATATGGCACTGATTTTTAAGTATAGCTAGTGCTAGACAATAGCATTTTGCTTTGAAAAATCATAAAAAAATGTCCCTGGGCACCTCTCCCCGGGGCTCGGGTCATATGTGGCCCTCCGTGCCCCTGCTTCTCCCTCTGGGTTTGTGGGGCCCGCCTGTCTCCCTATGGCTCCTCAGCTGCCCCTGCCGCTCCAGGGTCTCATCTCGCGCCTTCCATGGTTTGGGGACCGCCAGCGGGTGGCCCATCCATCTCCAGTTCCCTGGCTCCCTGTTTCCCCTGTTGGTTTGTTCCTCCCCTGGGCTTCCGGTGCTCCTACAGGGCTGCCCACCTCTCTTCCATCTCGGGATTCCCTGACGCCTCCGGCGGGTCTGGGGTTGGGCTGCAAGGCCCGGTGTATATGGCTCGCACCGTGTCTCTCCTTACGCTGGCTGCTTGGGGTTGGGCCTCACATGTCACACCTTTTAATGGACTTCACCAGCTTAGTACATGCACACACATCATATTGGGTTTTAAGTAGCACATTATAGGGTTCAAATAGTTTTGCAGTCAAGTGTGGGGATGGGTTTGCAGGGCAGTCTGTGGCACAGCCGTCCACTGCAGCCTCCCACTGCAGCCTCCCACTGCGATCTCCGTAAGCCACTCCTGCCCTGCCATTTAATGCACACACTTTTTCTACACATTTAGTAAGCACATTCACTAATTTAGATTCAGGGTCACTAGGCAGTGGTGGGTTTGCAGGGCAGGCTGTGGAGCAGCGGTGTGCCGCGGCCTCCCACGGCAGTCTGCCAACTGCCATCTCCTGCCCTGCTTTTAATGCAACACGTTATCTTTGCTCACTTAGGGGGTCGCACACAGCAAGGGAGATTAACTATAACAACTATGGGGGGGTAGGTAGGGTGAGTGTGGCATGTGGGGTTGGCCCTGGGTGGCTGTGGATGTCTGGGGCTCTGGGGTGGAGGGGTCTGCCTCCCAGGTTCTGCTGTGGTCTCGGGGCCCTGCTCTGGGGCTGTGACACCCGGGGTCCCGCAGCCCATTGGGGGTTGTGGGTGGTGGAGGTGGTGTGCGGGTGTTGGCACTGGGGGGTGGATGGCAGCTGGGGGTTTGGGGGCTGTGGTCTCCGTGGGGTGTGGTGTTGCCCACTCTTGCTTGGGCGGTCTCGTGATCTTGGGCTTTGGTGTTTGGGGTGGGGTCTGGGGTGGGGGCTGGATTGGGACTGGGAGGGAGTTTGGAGGGGTCTTGCTGGCTGCGCCGGGGGGATCTTGGGTGTTGGGGGACCTCGTGTGGTTCCTGGCCCGGGGTATTGGGCCTCACCCTCGTACGGCTCGGTGGTCCCTGCCCGTGCTTTGGATTCGGTTGCGGTGGCTCCTTTGCCCCCTGTCCTTGCTGCTGCTCGCTCCTGCCTTTGGGGGCCATTGGCTCTGGCCCCCCCCCCATTGGTGGGCCCATGCCGGCGCCCTGCGTACTTCCCTTGGGTATGGGGCTGCTCCTGTGCCTCCGTGAGGGGGAGCAGTGTTGGGGGTGCGTTCCGGCACCGGGCCACTGTTGGTTCATCATGCTGCCCCAGGGCCTTGCCTCCTGGACCCATTTCCGTCATTGCTTGCGGTCGGCCGTATGGCTTTTGACGTGCCGGAGTGGTCCATGTCATATGGTAAGGTTCTGTACTCTTGTCTTGGCCCCACACCAGCCACAGTAGTGATCAGATATAATCCTACTGGAATGAATCTGAATAAGGAAAGTTGTTTTTTCTCACTAAATGGATGCTGCACTCACTGCAGTTTATTGTCTGGAATAGTCCCAGATTGCATTTCAGAGCTTCTAGAATTGAAACATTTTCGTGCAGGTGGTGTTGGGGTAATTTGGGGTTTTGGGTCTTGGGCCACAGTAGAATGAATCAGTTTTTAAATTAAGCTTTCAATTCATCTAGTGGCATCTACTTTTTTTTTTTTTTTAAGGTTACTTTATACTTTTATACTTTAAGTAGGTTTTGGAGCACATACTTTTTCACTTTTACTTGAGTAAAGAGGTCAAGTTGATACTTCAACTTTTACCAGAGTGTTTTTAAACTGCAGTATCTATACTTCTACTTAAGTAACAAATGTGTACTTTTGACAACACTGGTCCTGCACTACCCTAACATACTTCTCAGCCACTCCAGACTTCCTCATACAATACCACAGCTCTTCTCTTGGCACCCTATCATAAGCTTTTTCTAAGTCCACAAACACACAATGTAACTCTTTCTGGCCTTCTCTGTACTTCTCCAACAGTATTCTCAGAGCAAACATTGCATCTGTAGTGCTGTTTCTCGGCCTGAAACCATATTGCTGCTCACAGATCTTCACCTGTTTTCTAAGCCTAGCTTCTACTACTCTTTCCCATAACTTCATGCTGTGGCTGAACAACTTTATGCCTCTGTAGTTACTGCAGCTCTGCACAGCACCCTTCTTCTTGAAAATAGGAACCAGCACACTTTGTCTCCACTTCTCAGGCATCCTCTCATTTTCCAAGATTTTATTAAACATTCTGGTTAGAAACTCTACTGCCATCTCTCTTAGACATTTCCATGTCTCCACTGGAATGTCATCTGGACCAACTGCTTTTCCACTCTCCATCCTCTTCATAGCAGCCCTCACTTCTTCCTTACTAATCTCTTGTACTTCCTGATTTACTGTCACCACATCATCCAGCCTTTTCTCTCACTCTTTCTTCTTCATTCATCAGCTCTTTAAAATATTCCCTCCACCTTCTCAGCACACACTCCTTATTTGTCAGCCCATTACCATGTGCATCTTTTACCACGCTAACCTGTTGCACATTTCCAGCTCTGTCCCTTTGTCTGGCCAATCGGTACAAGTCCTTTTCTCCTTCCTTACTATTCAACTTCTTGCACAGCTCACGATATGCCTTTTCCTTCACTTTTGCCACTTCTCTTTTCACCTTATGCCACATCTCATTGTACTCTTGTCTACTTTTTTCATCTCTCCGAGTATCCCAAAACTTTTTTGCCAACCTCTTTCTCCTTATGCTTTCCTGGACCTCTTCATTCCACCACCAAGTCTCCTTGTCTTCTTCCACTGTCCAGATGTCATACCCAATACTGTCCTAGCTGTCTCCCTCACCACATTTGCAGTACTTTTCCAGTTGTCCAAAATTGCTTCCCCTCCAACCAGTGCTTCTCTCAAGTGCTCACGAAATTTCGCGGATGTTGTTAACTCGGGCCTCGACCGATCCGGTATGGAAATTTGATTCTTAGTCTGCATAGTTGGGTTGACTAACTAACTGACACTGCTAATTCTTGTAAGATATACACACACGCACACACAAAACAAATCCACTGCGCTGTCTGTTAGCAGGAAGAGAAAAAGAAAACCTGAACTCATTTCTGACGTGACTTTTTTTTTTCGCTGCACTGAGGAGGTACACAGCTTGACCAAGCCAGTTGCGTGTGCGCGCATGTGACAGCGACATGATGAGTTAACTGACACTGCCACACACACACACAAAATCCACTCCGCTGTAAGCCCTCTGGATGCATGAAGAGCTGCTAACATGAAACGCTGATGTGATTTTTGGCTGGACTGAGGAACTACACAAAGTCTTTTTTAATGGAAGTCCGAAGTCAGTGCACAGCATCACTGGACTACATGTCACAGTGGAACACCAAAATGTAAGTCCCTTTTCTGTTGTTTATAAATGAATAAAATATCAAATGACAAGGATCTATTTTATCTGTTATATAAAACAAATAATGAATGCTTTTACATTCTTTCAATGGTACGAATATTTCATGAGGTGAAAGCTGGAACATACCATTCATTATTTGTATACAAGTGCATGGATTGATATGACATATTGCACAGCTGTTGATTATCCTCACAGGATAAACCTTTTATTCATTTTTTTCAACCATTGACTGCATATATTATTTTAACTGTCTGGGATCCAAGGGCATTTTCTTGATTTTACCATTTCCCATTGTACCATTGTGTTAATTGCATATACAACCCCAGTTTCAATGAAGTTGGGACACAACACTCAATAAGCATTTGGACACTAATTGTTGAAGCTTTGTAGGTGGAATTCTTTCCCTCTTCTTGCTTGCTTGATGTACGACTTCAATTGTTCAGTCCGGGGTCTCCGTTGTTGTATTTTGTGCTTCATAATGAACCACACATTTTCAATGGGCGACAGGTCTGGACTGCAGGCAGGCCAGTCTAGTACCCGCACTCTTTTACTACGAAGCCACGCTGTTGTAACACATGCAGAATGTGGCTTGGCATTGTCTTGCTGAAATAAGCAGGGACGTCCCTGAAAAGATGTTGCTTGGATGGCAGCATGTGTTGCTCCAAAACCTGGATATACCTTTCAGCATTGATGGTGCCATCACAGATGTGTAAGTTGCCCATGCCGTGGGCACTAACACACTCCCATACCATCACAGATGCTGGCTTTTGAACTTAGCGCTGGTAACAATCTGGATGGTCTTTTACCTCTTTTGTCCAGAGGACACAATGCCCATGATTTCCAAAAACAATTTGAAATGTGTTCTCATCAGACCACAACACACTTTTCCACTTTGCATCTGTCCATTTCAAATGAGCTCAGGCCCAGAGAAGGTGGTGGTGTTTCTGGATGTTGTTGATGTATGGCTTTCACTTTGCATGGTAGAGTTTTAACTCCCACTTGTAGATGTAGTGACGAACTGTGTTAACTGTTAACTGGTTTTCTGAAGTGTTCCTGAGCCCACGCAGTAAGATCCTTTACACAATGATCTCGATTTTAATTTTAATGCAGTGCTGCCTGAGGGATCGAAGGTCACGGGCATTCAGTGTTTGTTTTTGGCCCTGCCGTTTACATGTAGAAAGTTCTCCAGATTCTCTGAATTTTCTGATTATATTATGGAATGTAGATGATGGAATCCCTAAATTCATTGCAATTGAACATTGAGAAACATTGTTCTTAAACTGTTTGACTATTTTTTTCATGCAGTTGTTCACAAAGTGGTGATCCTTGCCCCATCTTTGCTTGTGAATGGCTCAGATTTTTGGGGATGCTCCTTTTATACCCAATCATGAGCATCCTCAGTTTCCAAATGCTTATTGAGTGTTATTAGAAGGAACATATCTTCTTTGTGGTGTATTCAATTGAATATAGGTTGAAGAGGATTTGCAAATCATTGTATTCTGTTTTTATTTACATTTTACACAACATCCCAACTTCATTGGAATTGGGGTTGTACTTAATAATAATGTTCAAGTGTTGCATGTCATAATGTTCACAACAGTCTGTTTTGTGAATGTGAGACATATACAGTAATATCGCTCTAACGCTGCAAAAAACAATTCTGTTAATAGAAATGTTTCCAGTGCCCCACCCCCACCCCCAGATAAGCATTTTCTCACAAAAATGGGATTGTTGGAAGATGCATTGGTTCTTTGTGAATGTAATATTTAGAAGAAGAAGAAGAGCCTTTATTGTCATTGTACATACGTATATACAATGAAATTTGAACTCTGCATTTAGCACATCCTTATTACAGTTAGGCACAATCCAACCACTAGGAGCAGTAGGCTGCCACAGTCTCCAGATGTGGAGATGCTGCTTTGATCAGGCGCAGAGAAAGGAGCAGACCCGAAATAAGCATGTTTTTTGTTTGTGGGAGGAAACCAAAGTGCCTGGAGGAAACCTATGCAGACAGAGAGAGAACATGCACACTCCACACAGAAAGGGCAGGAAGGGATTCCACGACCTTCTTGCTATGAGTGCTAACCACTAAGCCACCATGCTACTGAAACTAAGCATGTCCCTGAAAATAAAGTTAGGAGGTGGTATGGTTTTCTTTGATCAGAAACTTAAAAAAAAAAAAGTTGTACAATACAAATATCCACTGTGGACATGTAAAGGTGATGCTGGGAACCGTTAACAGTGTGAAAACAAGAAATCATCAGAGTGATGTGCACATCAGCGACACACATGAACAATTAACATACCCACATGTTTGCAGTTATATTGGTGGATATAAAGCGTGCAAAGTGATGCAAAATGACACTAACAATGGCCGTGTTAGCGTTGTTAGAGGACCTTGCAAATAGTGCAATCTGACATGAGTGTTTATTCAGAGAACGCAAGGATTTTCTTGCAAGTGACGATAATTGGCTCACAAGCTGATGTCAATTACCAAGGCCACTGATACTGGGGTTGCGCACACAACTGCACCCAGCCCAGAGCACAATATGGCGAGGAGCCAGGAGCTGTCTGTGCCCACACATGTGCTGACCATGCTTCCTGGTAACAGGGGCATTTCAGTGTGAGCTGACCGATCAGTCAAAAGTCTGCCTGTTAACCTTGCTCCGAGCCATGCCAGCTGTGTGGAACGCAATCATCTGAATGTCATCCAGGTACATCACATTTAAACATTAAAGCGCCATTTGCAGAGAGAGACAGTTTCTCAATGTGTTTCACCCTGTTTGTAGTTCTGAGTTTTTCCCCCAGATGGCGCATTCAGAGCCGAATCATACCTGCTGCGCATCATCGCAATGCGCCTGCCATGCATGAGTGGCTGATGAGGAGCAGGCTATATAAATCCAGGCTTTCAACAACAACGTGTAGATAAACTTGAACAATTCACTAGAAAACATGATGTTATAATATCTGGACTAGAAACAAGGCATCGGACATATGCAAGGGTGGTGGATTCTGGTGGAACCAGTGGGGAGGATGCACCACCTGAAGAACGACAATCATTGGAACAGCAAGTTACAAACTTTTTATATCAAAATGGTGTAGACATCCATCAAGACACAATATCAGACTGCTATACTGTTCCAACTAAAGATAGAAAAATAAACTGTCTAACATTGTTATACGATTTACAAGCAGAAATATAAAAATGAAGTATTAAGACAGGAAAAGAATTTGAAAGGAACAAGTGTCTATATAAATGAGCATTTAACAAAAAAAATGCAGATATTGCTAGGGAAGCAAGACTATTAAAAAAAAACAGAAGCACATTGTTGCTACATGGGTCTGGAATTGTAGAGTGTGGATTAGAGTAAAAGAAGGAACAAACGGTATACAAATCAAAACATGGAGGACCTTACGAAATACAGACCTGAATAGACAATCAAATATGACGTCTGTTGGTAATTGGACCAACAACAAAAAAATCTGATCAAACATGGAAATAGATGATAAAATATATGACATAGACACTAATATTGATGAAAGTATATTTGACTTAAAAACGATTGGTTGTGAGTATTATACGGTAGAACAGCTAAATAGTGAAAAATTGCAGAAGATACCCTGTCACTCTTACATAAACAGTCGAAGCTTGTATTGTAAAATGTCACAAATAAAAGATTATTTAAATCAGTTTAAAAATAGATTTAGTATTGTTGCAATCACTGAATCTTGGCTTAATGATGATCTCATGGCTGATGTTCAAATAGAGGGATATGAGCTGTATTTTGTGAACAGAAGAGATAAAAGGGGCGGTGGTGTTGCTCTGTACATAAAGGCAGATCTGATATGTACAATTGTAGAAGAAATGACAACTGTGGATGACATCATAGAAATTGTAACAGTGGAACTTGTACATGAAACATCTAAAAATATTTTAATCAGTTGTGTATACAGAGCACCAGACACTTGTGTTGTGAAATTTACAGATAGAATAATAGAGTTATTCCATCAAATTAAAACAAAACGCTTTTTATATGTGGAGACTTTAACATTAACATAGAGAGCTCCAGTTGCCAAAGAATAAGTGATTTTGTGAATTCAATGTATAGTTTGGGGTTATTCCACTTGATAACAAAACCAACCAGAATCACATCGCAAAGTGCAACGGTAATCGACAATATATTTACAAATAGAACAGATGAAATGATCAGGAATGGGATCTTGATGACAGATGTTAGTGATCATTTAGCAGTCTTTTTAATATTTAAATTAAAAATAGGTACAAGAAAAAAACTGTTATAAACTTTAAAAGAGACAAGTCAGTAAAAGCCTTAGAGGCATTAAAATATGATCTTAAAATCAAAATTGGGAAGAAGTTTATGTCAGTGATGTTAATGTAGCATATAACTCATTTATGAAAATATTAATGAAATCATATAATAAAAACTGTAAATTAATAGAAATTAGTAAGAAAAGAGTAAATAAACCATGGCTGACAAAGGGAATAAAAAATGCTTGTGCAAAGAAAAACTATTTATACAGGTGCTTTTTAAAAATGCAAACAAAGGAAACAGAACACAGATACAAAAAATATAAAAATAAACTATTGACAATAATTAGGAAACAAAAAAGATTATTATAGTGAACAATTAAATAAGAGTAAAGATAATATGAGGGCAACATGGGGAATTATAAAAAGTGTGATTGAAAGTGATGGAGCGAAAGCAACTTTTCCAAATTACTTTGTCAAAGAAAATAAAGAGATATATGACATAAAAGAAGTGGCAAATGGGTTTAATGATTATTTTTCAAATGTAGGATCAAGTCTGGTGGGAAATAAACCAATAGTAGAAGATACATACATACACTTGTAAATACGGTCAATAGTATTTTCCTGGACAATGTGGAAAAAGATGAAATAAGAAATATTGTAAAAAACTGTGTAAGCAAAAGATCAACTGACCATGAAGATTTAGACATGATGACTGTAAAAAGTATAATAGAAACTGTTATTGAACCATTTACTTATATTTGCAATCTGTCTCTGTCAACAGGGATTTATCCAGATGAAATGAAAATTGCCAAGGTAGTCCCATTATATGAAAATGGAGACAAACATAAATTCTCTAATTAATTTAAGGCCAGTATCATTGCTTCCACAGTTTTCTAAAATTATGGAAAAAGTTTTTGTGACAAGGTTGGATAAATTCACTGAGAAACATCATATTTTAAATAATGCTCAGTATGGATTCAGAACAAAACATTCGACAGCTATGGCAATTATGGAATTAATAGAGAAAATATCAACAACAATAGAAAATAAGGATTATTTTGTAAGTATTTTTATTGACTTGAAAAAAGCTTTTGATGTTATTGACCACTCAAGATTGCTTCACAAGTTACAACAATATGGAATAAGAGGTATTGCACATCAGTGGGTAAAAAGCTACTTAGAAAACAGAAAACAGTTTGTTCAGATAAATAATATCAAATCAGAATTGTGTAATATTGCTTATGGAGTACCACAAGGATCAGTACTTGGACCCAAACTGTTTATTTTGTATATCAATGATTTTGTGAATGTATCTAATGTGCTTGGTAGCATTTTATTTGCTGATGATACAATGCTGTTTTACTCTGGATCAGATATACAGGAAGTAGCACATGTGATAAAAACAGAATTGGAAAAGGTTAAGCATTGGTTTGATATAAACAGACTGTCACTAAATATTAATAAGACAAATTTCATATTGTTTAATGACAGAGCAAAAAAATAACGTGTCATTACAAATAGATGGAATGGATATACAAAGGGTAAAAGAAATGAAATTTTTAGGAGTCATAATTGATGAAGATCTTACATGGAAGTCACACATAAATTACATAAAAGGAAAAATAGCGAAAGCCATTGCTGTTTTGCATAAAGTAAAATATTCATTAAATAGTTATGGTTTATTAACATTGTACAATTCATTGATTTTCCCATATTTAACTTATTGTGTAGAAATCTGGGGATCAACATATACAACTTATATACAACCTTGTTAATTCTGCAGAAAAGGGCTTTAAGGGTGATTAGCAACAGGGTTTTAGAGAATCCATTCTATCCATTGTCATTAAGTACAGGGTACTTAAATTTCGTGTATGTTGGTCGATTTGAAAATATACAAACAATGTACCAAGCTAATAAAAATGCTTTTACCAACAACACATTCAAAATATGTTTGAGAAAAGAGTAAAGTAGTTATAAACTGAAAGGAATAGAAGTCTTTAGAAAACCAAGATACAGAACCAGAGTAAAAGAACGGAGTATGCAGTAAATGGTGAAAATTAGGAACACTCTCAGCAAAGAAACTTAAAGAATTAAGGTCGCATAAATTATTTAAAAAAGTATTAAACTAGATGTATTAAGTAAGTATGAAACTATAAAATAAGTTAGTGGGCTGTAAGGAAGTAAAAAAAAATGTAACTTGTTAATAATGTATAAAATGTTTTAAGTTTTAAAAATGTAAACCCTGTCAGAGATGTAATCTAGTTAATAATGGTCATAATTATGAAAAAGTCAGTGGTATGTGACAAGTTAAAGAAATACAATCTGTTAAATAATGTTGAAAAATGACGCTGGATATTGAAAGATTGTATGTAAAAAGGGGCAGAAAATATAAGACTTGTTCTTCTCTCTGCTCCTTTTCATTCTGGTAATGGAGATGCTTTATTTCTGCTTTTCTGGGTTTTTTTTTTTTTTCTTTTAAATGAATGAAATAAATAAATAAATGAAATGAAATGGAAATGAAATGAAATGTTTTTGCCGGATTCTTGTGTGGTTTTCCATGAAGCCAGTGGTTTTCTCTGTCCGTGCCATGAAGCCAGATTCTCTGCATGAGATTCCATCACCTTGACCTCGTCTTTCCTGTCGCTCCCACACACTTTTACAATGAAGCTTCCCACAGCTATATTCAAGGAAACCTTGCCAGCTCTGTAATTCCAGTACTAGAGCGTATGGTCTTTCCTGGTGTTCCAGATGTGTGCGGTGTACCAAGAACTATCTCCAAGAAACTGTTTTCCAAGAACTGTATGAACTCTGATGTTGAACCAACTGAGAACTTTTCAAGTCGTTTCTAAAGTCAAGTCCTGCTTAATTGGAACTGCGTCACAAGACGTGCAGCACTTGACCTCTGAAAATAACTCATGAACTGTGAACGATTCCTGAACAGCAAACCTTAATTCCTAAACTGTGAACAATATTCCCAGAACTGTGAACATTCCTGTATTGAGCCTTCAGTGAACTGTCTGGTGTTTCAGTGTAAGAGTGCAGTCACTCACCTCTCCTGTCCTCTCCTCTCATAGTTCCCGTCCTTGGCTCTGTGCGCCCACCTGGCCCCAGGATTCCAGGTTTGTGCTCAGACTCCCAAATCTGTCCATGTGTGCACTGCAGCATCCAGAAGTTCCACCACTTACAAGCGGGTCCTGTTTGGCTCATCTAACCAGCACAGTATTGTTCTTAGTTTATTGTAAATTGATCTCTTTTCATTCATAACCCATTCTATTCCTTACTTCCTACATGTAAGTCCCATTGGCAAGTACTGGTCCCGTCCGTCCGAACCTCTAACACATGGGATGGCCAAGTTCGGTCCTCGAGAGCCACATTCCTGACACTCTTAGTTGTCTCCTGCTCCAACATACCAGAATCCAATGAAAGGCTCATTAAACATCTGCTAACGAGTCTTTCATTGGATTCAGGTGTGTTGGAGCAGGGAACTAAGAGTGTCAGGAATGTGGCTCTCGAGGAACCGAACTTGGCCACCCCTGCTCTAATATAACACACTCACGCATCTTCAACCGCTACTCCAAATAAGAGTTGGGGGGGGCTGCAGCCTATCCCAGCAGTGCATTCAAATATGTTTTGTTATTATTATTAAAGTCTTTTTTTATGTTGAGAGCTGCAGAGCTTCTTAACAGCCCCCAGATTGGCTTCCTGTGTACAGTATTTGTCAAGAAATGCATGTGTAAAGTTATGAATGTCACACTGTCACCAGCAGAAGCGCGCCTCACCTTTTTAACTTCAGTGTGTGTGCTGTTCTGAGCCGACAGTGTGTAGCCCTCACGCACACACGCTACGTTGCTCACATGAACATTTTCCAATTTCATCATTAATGTGTTTAACAGCGTATCGAGTGAATAACACTGTGTGTCTCCATGTAATTTTCAGTCATCTGTAGTATATTTCTTTTCTGTGTTCACGTTGTCTGATGTGACGTTGTGGGGAATCGATGCTCAAAGGGCCTATATTTAAATTGGGGCGTGGCCAGGGAGAGTTTTGTGTGTGTGCATGTTAAGTGGGGTGTACAAATGGAACGTGTGGGATCCATGCCAATGACTTTGATACATCTGGATATTTTTTGTTCTTACGCCACTGTCTGGGTTTTATACTGATCTCTACATAACACTGGATCACTCATTGGCCAATAATGTGAGCTGATTGATGCATGGATGGGTGACTGCCTGTGGGAGTGGCTCAGAACTGCATGCAGTCCTTATTAGGTAAAAGAAGGATGCGAGTGATTGAAGACTGCACTGCATGCAGGACAAGAAGTGGACCAATCAAGAAGGAATACAGCATCTTAGCATAGTGATGCAATGTCTAGAACAGAAAAAAAAAAAAAAAAAAAAAAAAAAAATATATATATATATAATATATATATATATATATATATATATATATATATATATATATATATATATATATATATATATATATATGGGTTCAGGAAGCGACAGACGGAGTTCAGCTCAGAGCGCCTGACAATACCACAGACTCTGTCTGATTGCTAGGGCAAACTAAGCATGAATCCAGAGACTCTCTGTTACTATTTACTTTGGCTCATTCTCTGTAATAAAGGTGAGGTCAACTGAGAAATAGACTGAATCCTGGTCATCCTTCTTCCATCAACGATCACACAGGGAAACTGAAAGGTATCTTCTGATTCATTGATTTACAAATGCAAGTGGTGCTTCCAAGGTGACATTTTTACAGGACTCAACAGGGGTTTCCCGAACATTTGGAGGAGTAAAGGGTGAGGCTTCAAATCTAAGAACACTGCACAAACTGGGAAGCATGGTAATGGTAGTTTTGCTGCCAGTGGTATTGGTGCATTGCACAGACTGGATGGAATAATGAAGAAGCAGGACTACCTCCAAACTGTTCAATTTCACCTCAAATCAACAGCTAGACAGTTGAAACTTAGCCACGATAGGGTGTTCCAACAGGACAATGATCCCAAACACACATCAAAATTGGTGTAGGTTGGATAAAGCAGGATAAAATTAGGCTTCTGGAACTTCCTTCCCAAAGCCCTGACCTCAACCCTATTGAAAATGTGTGGACTCCACTTAAAAGCTGGGTCCATGCCAGTACAATCAACCAATTTAATGGAACGTCCCCAATTCTGTCAAGAAGAGTAGTGAAATATCCAGCTAGAATTATTCCAGAAGCTTTTTGATAGCTACCAAAAGCATCTGGTCAGCTTCATAAGGTGCATTTAACCAATTATTAGTGGGGGTTGTATGTATATATTTGAGCCAATATGTATTATGCTGATCCTCTGTGGATTAGAGAAGCTCCAGAATACATTTAAACTTGTGCTCTCAATTCTTCTTTTTTGAAGTCATTAATGATGCATTCCATCCATCCATCCATCCATTTTCTTCCGCTTTATCCGGAGTCGGGTCGCGGGGGCAGCAGCTCAAGCAAAGCCGCCCAGACCTCCCGATCCACACACACCTCCTCCAGCTCCTCCAAAATAACAGTTTAAAGAAATCATTGAAAGCCCAAAATTACCATGACATTCATTCCTGTAATTAGTGTATGTAAACATCCTACCATAACTATGTGTACAGATATGTGCAGGACTAATATTTTGGAGAACAACGATTATTAGCTAACAACACTGAACAATGGATGTTGATAATTATATTCTGGACTCACACATGAATCCAGCAGAGGGTGGTAAAGTCTGTGTGGGTGAGTGCGTGATTTATTTCGTTAAGTTCAAGTACATAATATATTTGTAAATATGTTAAAAATACATGGATGCTGGGGTTTAGTTCTGTGATGTTTCTCTGTGTCTTTTTGTATCGTTTTGGTTGCCATTTTGTGTGTCTTGTGTTTGTCGAGTCCCCTCAGTGTCGTGTGTGAGTGTCTATGTCCTGGCTGCCTCCCAAGTATGCATGTATGGGGGTGTGTGATGGGATGAGTGCGTGTGGTTGCCCCTCACTGTCACTCATGTGGATGAGTGTGTGTGTGTGTGTGTGTGTGTGTGTGTGTGTGTGTGTGTGTGTGTGTGTGTGTGTGTGTGTGTGGTGTGTGTGTGTGTGTGTGTGTGCGCACACCTGTCAGTCTACTGCCTGTTTCCAAGTCAGCTGTGATGCCTGTCTCCCATGAGGTGCAGGTGTGTGTGTGTGTGTGTGTGTGTGTGTGTGTGTGTGTGTGTGTGTGTGTGTGTGTGTGTGTGTGTGTGTGTGTGTGTGTGTGTGTGTGTGTGTGTGTGTGTGATTCAGGCCCGTGTCTGTGGTTTCTCTTATGTGTATGTGTGTGCATGTGCTTCAGTTCTCTTGTTGCATGTGTGTGTGGGGGGGGGGATTTTTGTATCAGTCTTCTGTGTTTCTGGCCATTATTTTTTCCCACCCTCAGGTCTTTGATTATTCATGCTGTTCTATTGTTTAAGTTGCTCTTAGGAATATTCTTGGGTCCCTCGTGATTACTTTGCCCCAGTGTGAGTTCCATATTTACTCCTGTGTGTTTCATCCTAACATGAGGTTGTTCTGTTGGAGTCCAGTCTGGTTTGATTACCTTGGTGTTGATCACCAAGTCTTCACCACCAAGTTCATCACCAAGTTCCAGTCTTCCCCAGTCTTGGTTTTTGCATTTTATTTCCTGATGGGTTTGTCCTGGTTTTGCTGCCCTCTTGTGTTCATTTTAGTTCTTCACATGTCTTTGTCTGTCATTTCACCTGTCACTGATTGATCTCGTTATTTAGTCATTCGCATTCGGTTCTTCACTGCCGATCAGTTGTGATCTGTTTGTCTCCAAGTAATCATGCCCTGTCGTTGGGCACCTGTGTTGTCTTCATTGTAAATGTCCTTCTCACTGTCGTTTTTTGACAGTGGGCTTTGGCTTTTTACATCGGTTGTTTTTCACTTTGACTGCTGCAGCATTTTGGATTTTTCTCACTTTGGTTTTCTTGTGTCACTTCGATTACAGACTCTGGTAGCTGGTTTGGGGTTTTGTTTGTCACTTTCGATTTTTGTGTCACATACCAAAGACTATAATTGCTGTATGTATTCTGTCACCTGGAATTGTTCACTCTTCTCTGCACTGTCACCTTAGAAGAAAACATCAGACTTTTTGCACCCAACTTCTCGTGTCGGCCACATACATCCCGGGGTCCAATCCTCATGTTCAAGTGGTTCTTACCGTAACAATGGATGACACAAGAAAGTGAAAACCCTTATTTCCATTGTAGTCCATTTAAAAATTTTATGACAAAATAGAAGTAATAATAAAAAAATAATAATAGTACTGATGATAATGCCAATAATAATAACAACAATAACAATAATAATAATAACAGTGTGTATATGATACAACCTAAACAATTTCTAAATACATTAAGACAGTCAGTTAACATAAAAACTTTATGTAATTAACAGGAAACAAGAGCAATAAAGAGATTTCTGATGTCCACCAATCCAGATCCGGATCACCGGATTAGAGAAATCTTGATCCACAATCTGGATCCAGATCTGGCTCACCTCCAAAATTCAGTGGCGTCTTCCATGCCCTAATATTTATCTGTGGTGCAAATCTGGTGAGAATCTGTGAAGTAGTTTTGATGTAATCTTTTAAAGCCTATATAAAGTGATAGCTTGATCCAAATCCGCATCCAGATCCAGATCACCGCCAATGTTTAATTGAGTCTTCCATGGTCTAATATGTATCTGTGGTGAACATTTTGTCAAAATCCTGGCAGTAGTGTTGATGTAATCCTGCTAAAAGTCAGACAGACAATAAATAAACATTGATGATTTTATTACATCCTAGGTGGATGTAATAAAGGGGCTGAGTTCTTCTTCTAAAAACTGTTGGTGTATAAGTTTCTAAAAACTTTCTGGACTCACATGCCATTCCAACTCATTATAGAAACTTTGCATAATTTATTACCACCCTTGCAAAATGTCAGCTACCTATTTTATAAACACTAACCAATCCAGAGACAGTGGATCCCCACATGCAATGCACTAATGTCCTTTAAATGGCTTCTTACCTGCACTGGTAGCAGCACAGGGATCAGAGGAGTAGATGAGTGAATTAGTCCATCCCAGCCTCTTGTTACTCACCAAATTAAGATACAGTGAGGTCAAACCATTTCATCTGATGAACTTTTTTGTTCCACACTGATTGGAAAGTGAAACTTTGTTTTGCCTGTGTATATACACTGCCACCTTCTGGATGGGTCGTTGAGGCATCAGCCTTCACAAGCATCAGTTAACAAGTTACGGTTGATTCGTGCATGTTGGAGAAATTGTCAGCTGTTGTTAAAACTCACAAGTAGTCTGTCTGCTTTCTGAACATTGGACACGCTGTTTGCTTCTTGCTGTACTCCAGCCAGCTAACAAGCTATCAGATGTAGGGGAACATGATGCCCACTGTGGACGAATACTACACAAAATACACAACAGAACAGGAAAGTAAAATTGGAATGAATAAAGTGAAACAATTGTGTGGCTAGGGACACTGCTGAAACTTTTCTTTCTCTAAATTAGTCACACTAACTTGAAACATTGTTCTCGAATATTTTGAAACATCTTTCAAACATTGTTTGTGAGTCTGTATTAACACCATATTAACATATCACAGTGTGGGCATATATGAAATATTGCAAAAGAAAGGGAAATTAAAGCCAAAATTAAATAATAATTACAACACACATTATGCCTCAAAACGTTTCATTGGTACTATAAATTACTGATGCTAACTTGAAGTACTGCTCTAGAATATTTTGAAATGTGTTTCCAACATTGTTCTGGCGTCCGTATCAAAAGGAAGACATCACACAAGTAGTAAGTAGTAAATCCTATATAGGTCCTGAGGTCTTTCGGTGCCAGTACAGGTTCCTTAGTGTCTTGCAGGTGAAAGTCTACAAGTCCCCTCGGATGGGATGCCAGTGCAATGCAGGTCACTTCCCCAGTCAAAGCTGGGACCCAGCTGAGTTTACACCTGGGTGACTGAGACACAGACAGGTGGTGTGATCAGGACCGGGTGACTCATGTAGAAAGACTTGTGTAGATTTCCTACTTAAACATGGCGTACTCCAAAACCCAGAAACTGCAGTCCTGCTGCACGCGTCGCTCCACATCACAGCTGACCATCTGCGCAACGCGAAGCTGGGGACACATATTGTCACATGTGCTCCACTCATCCACGTGCAAGGCGCAGTACTGCACATGTCTGCAAACAATGACGACATGGGGAGAAATAAAAACAAACTGGATCCCCTCAACCACGTCTCAGCGCGCACGCTAAAGACCATGCAGTCAAAGCTGAACTTGACCACTGTGTCATCTCTACTCAAAGCTGGAGAACACATTTCATGTGATGCAGAACGTCACAAGACACCACCGCGAGGTGCGTGCATCAGCGAGCTCTTCTCACATTGTACTCAATAAAAACACATATCATCTTTGGAACGCGGTCACCAGCGCTTCAGTGTGCACTGGACAGACAGCGCCGGCTCATGTATTTATGATAGGAGCTAGAGGATGACATTTTTCGAGAATTCCCGTGGGTCACGTGATTCCTGCAGGATTCCTGCGGGATTCCTGCGGGATTCCCGCGGGATGGGAGTCAAAATTTTATTAATCCCATGATTGGGAATGAACGGGCAGGAGCGGGAATGCCAAAAATAGATGATGATTTTCATCTATTTAAAACAACCAAAACGCATTCACACCGGGCGCGCCTCCTTCACCCGGAAATTCACCCCATGTGTCATCAAATAGGAGGAGCTTCCATTCCGCTCGCCGGCTCCAGTTGTCAGTCAAGTTAACATGACAGACCTTGATCACACAGAGCAAGTTTTGTGGAAAGCTCCCAATACAGAGAGTATCATTATTTGCTGCAGGAGCTGTGTCTGGATGACGGCCACTTTCAGCGGTCCTTCCACCTCTGCAGGACCCAGTTTGAGGACCTCCTGTCCCGTTCATGCGCGCACATGTAAACAATAAAAAAGAAAAAAGAAAGAAAATCTGCTGCCTGCTGTGGTACTGCAGCTTGCTCTTCCCCCCAAAACTCTGTCATAATTGTGTTTAGAAACCAGTCACCATTTGTTTTATTATACATCTGTGTAGTTAATTAATAAAATATTCTCCACAGACGATTCGCTCACATGCGCACGTAATATAAAAATAGAAAGAAACTCCGCTCCCGCTGCTGGGGCTGCTGCTCGCTCCAAAAACTCTGTCATATTTGTAAAATAAAGGACAAAAGAGACATAAATGTCACAGTGGTCTTTTTCAGTTGGGGTTTATTCTTTATGGTCCCTCAATTATTTGAGTTTTTTTTATTTGTGTGTTGTGTCTATTTGAACAGGTTTTTTTGTATGTACTTGCTTGTAGTGTTTTATTGGGTTGTTATTAGTGGTAGGTGTTTATTTGGATTGCAGTTGGGAGAAACTGGACTAATTGAATGGCTCCTCCCTCACTGAACTTTATTGGCTGATTTCAAAGTTGGAGGCTGGTAAAAGAGGGGTGGAGGGTGCAGGAGGGGGGACCTGGTCAAAGGGAACCAGGAAGTGGCTGTACGGGAGGAAGGTGTGAAGACAGAGATGTGAGGAGACGGCGCAACTCAGGAAATCTCACGCTATGATGAGCTAAGTGAAAAGGGATGTCGTTTTGCAGCGCGCAGATTTGGTTGTGTGGTCTAACGTTGTTTGAGTTAGGCCGCTAAAAGTTGTCTCTTTTTGTAGCGTGCGTCTCCGTCGGCTTCCTGGATATCGGGCCGGAGCATTTTTTTCCCCCTGATTCATCGGCGGTGCAGGCAAGGACAACCACACTTGGAGGCGGGGCCCCAGAGAGCGATCCAGACTCGAGGTGGAGAGAGGATTTGACGCTCCATAAGCTAAGTAAAAAAGGGACGTCGCCCTGCTAAAGCCAATTGTGTGTGTGGGGGGGTTTAACATTGGGCCAGGACACTGAACACCCCCTTCTCTTTTTTCTTCTCCCTCTCCCTCTGTGTGCTGGAAGTCGAACCCGTGGCGACGGAAGAAGGCTTCCTCCTTTCCTCCCCTCTACAAAAAAGGACAATGCAACTGGTGTTTTAAGTGCATTGGACACTTTTGGGACTCTGTTAGTTGTTGTTTGGTTTTATCATTAGTCCTTTTTTTTCCTCTTTCTTTTCTCCAAGTACAGATTATCTATCTAGTTTTATTGCTGTGAGTTATTTTCTTTTATTGGGATTCTTTATAACTGAGTTTTATATCTATTTGTACTTTTTTGATTCTATTAAAATTTGTTTAGTATTTGATATTGTTGACATCATTTCCAAACATTTGGTATCTATGAACTTGACATAAGTCCAGCTCACAGGCTGCTACCAGATACAGGACATGTTCACATCTTCAGTCAAACTCCAGACATCTCCACGTCACTACATATTCAGTCCCTGATTGAGCATCACTGCGCGAGACATACGGGAGTGGGATGAGAGTGGGACTGATTTTGAGCGGGATGGGAGTGGGAGTCATCTTTACAGGAGTGGGACGGGATGGGATTTATTTTTTTACTCCAGTCCAGGATTGGGACAGGAGTGGATTTTCACTCCCGTGTCATGCTCTAATAGGAGCGCATCAGGTCATTCATGCAAAAAATAAAAGGAGGAAAAACTCCATAATGTCAGTTCATCACTTCCTGGTGTATGTCTAGGAGGAGGATGATTTTTGTATTGTGTGCACAGGAATTAAATATTATAGAAAATGTGGTGTTTTGTTTTTTCTTTTTATAGTGAGAACAGATTCATGGCCAGTAAGATGATTCAGAACAGTACATTCATTGTTCATATAATGTACTGAATCTGTGCTGTCACATTAATTTTGTGCTTAAACATTTTCGTTCATTTATGTGCAGCATCTCATTGCTCCACTGCTGTGTCAGCATGACTTTCCACATGCTCGCACTGTGTTTGTGTGCTCATGTGTGAAACTGTTGCCACTGGCTCATTCACGCCTGTACAACTGTGTCGGTCCCTCAGCAGGTGGAAGTTTTCACGGATCGCCCATTCGTTTTTTTTCTGCTCTTTTTTTGGACGGTTTCTGCTTCTTTCACCCAACTTTGTGTTATGTGTGAAGGGGCCCTAAAATTGACCTTTTTAAATACATATGAACTATTTCACAAATAACTACAAACTGGAGATAAAAGTAAGATTAAAAGAAGCATTCACTGAGGCTATGTCCCACACTGAATGTGAGAATTCTGAATGATCCTCCACTGGTTGAAACATCTTCACAAACTGGAGGCTGACACTTCACTCAAAATTAGTGTGCGAGTATACCAAATAGTTGTGCAGGTCAGTCAAGCAAGCTCACAGTACTATGGAAGCAGTGGGATGAACTGTTTTTGAGTTGAAAAACCACTTAATAAATCAGAGTCCAGGAACTGGTGTAAAAGGACGGGAGCAAGATGGTACAGTAATTGCTCCTGTGTGTCCCTGAGATTATGGTTACAATATGACAAATTGTTTTGGAGGTAAGAGAAAAAAAAAAAACTGAAATGAAAATATTCAACAATCAAATAATGCTCACGCCTAACACTTTTATTTCAAGAGGTGTCATTTTTGCGGAACAGAAAATATGCCATGACCCCATATTGCCTGAATTATGACTTTATAGTTTACTTTTAGAACATTATTGTACAAATACCTTCAAGTGATTATGTTATACGGAAATGTTTATTCAGCAATACTCAAACTCATATTTATGAAGCTATGCTGCTCTGACCAGCTGTGTGCACAAATAATTAGATTATAAGGCAACCCAAATATATTGTTTCAAAGGATTAAACATCATATTGAATTTGCGGTTGTGACCCCAAGAAAAAAGGAAGGAGCTGATTGAAAAATGAGCCTTTATGATAATGTACCAATTTTTGATAATAGTTTACAAATAATGAATGTTTATGAGTTCAATGGTACAAATATGGAACATTCCCGCTTTCACCAAATTAAATATTCATTCCAATGAAAGAATGGAAAAAATGTTGACATGAAAAGAACAAGAGGTATTGATATGGGAATCGATAAAGAATCAGATCAATAAGCACAATCGATAATGGCACCGATATTCATATGATCTTATCAATACCCATCCCTAATCGTATTGCACCAAATCGAATTGTGAGGAATTGAATCACCATCAAATACATATCAAATGGGGAACAGGGGTGAATTGTATCGTATTGCTGGTAGCGTATCAAGGTGTGTATCAAATTGTTGTCAGAGATGAGATTCACATGCCAAATACACATGGAATGTGCACGAATCAGTCGAGGTGGGATCTGCCCACATCATAAGTAGTCCAACTGCATTCTGACACAGCTGTTGGAATATCTGTCCCTCTCGACGTGTCTCAAATTTTGTTTTGTTTTTTTTCCCCATTGTGGCTGATTCGGCTTGATTTCTGCTCATTCATGCTAAGTGTAACGGGGCCCTCAAAAGTGCCCTGTTGATGTAGAGATCTGTTTCCATTCTCCCAGAGGGAAGTTCAGCTTACAGAACTTCTTTGGAAATGAATCAAAGAAATGGATGAAGCAGATGGATGAAACAGATAATTGTATTGTCATCGTCATGACCTCATTAGTGTAATGAAACTGGTTTCAGACTCAGCTTCACAGAAATCAAAAATACATTAAAGTTCTCCTTTTTCAAAGAAGTAGAGAAGCTTGAATGTTCGACTGGACTGGGTTGCTTGACGCGAGGACGTTTTGCTTCAAATTGCAGAAGCTTCCGCAGCTAAAATTCTTGCTCTGGTGGTCTGACTTCTGTCTTGACTTTTGTAGAGAAGAATAATCAAGAAGTCACAAAAGCTGGAGTTTTAAACCTAACCAGACCCCTCCTACCGAGAGGCAGACTGCTATAGGCTAGTGACTAAACAATAGCTCTAATTAGCACCTACTGTGCTCTCATTAGCACCCTCCTAATGATGGGACGGACCCTCTCCTAATGGCTCCCTTGACGACTCTGCTGATGAATGACTCATTACCATGAACAAAAGACTGAAACTGCTTTGACCTGAGTACCTCATTGTAAACAGGGGATAAAGCGTGTCTCAGACCCCCTCTCCCTTATTTAGCAGGAGTAGGGGAAAAACTACAGAGGATCTTCAGACAGCACAAAATCCCAGTTTACTTTAAACCGGTTAACACCTTGAGACAGAAATTAGTTCACCCTAAGGACAGGATCCCTAGTTACAAACAGAGCAATGTAGTGTATTCTATCAGATGTCAGGAAAACAGTAAGGAACACTACATAGGTGAGACTAAGCAACCTTTACACAAAAGGCTATACCAGCACCGCAGAGAGGGCGCCAGTTGACCTCAATCTGCAGGTCATCTCCACCTTAAAGACACTAACCACACGTTTGAGGACAAGGAAGTTAAAATATTAGCCAGAGAAAAGAAATGGTTTGAGAGAGGGGTCAAGGAGGCATTCTTTGTGAAATGTTTGAAACCCAGCCTTAACCGGGGGGTGGGTCTGAGACACACTTTATCCCCTGTTTACAATGGGGTACTCAGGTCAAAGCAGTTTCAGTCTTTTGTTCATGGTAATGAGTCATTCATTTCATCAGGAGAGTCATCAAGGGAGCCATCAGGAGAGGCGTCCATTCCATCATTAGGAGGGACAGCGGCCCTGTCATTAGGAGGGTGCTAATGAGAGCACAATAGGTGCTAATTAGAGCTATTGTTTAGTCACTAGCCTATAGCAGTCTGCCTCTCGGTAGGAGGGGTCTGGTTAGGTTTAAAACTCCAGCTTTTGTGACTTCTTGATTATTCTTCTCGACAAGAGTCAAGACAGAAGTCAGACCACCAGAGCAAGAATTTTAGCTGAGGAAGCTTCTGCGATTTGAAGCAAAACGTCCTCGCGTCAAGCAACCCAGTCCAGTTGGGTTACGTGATGGACTCGTGGAGGAGATGGCAGGTCATGTGCCTTTACATGCTTTCTGTGGAGGATGTTGAAGATGTGTGTGTATATATTTGGCTTGGTGGTGACCGGCTTTCTGCTGTGTGGAGCGGGCATGGCGCTGGTTTACCGGAAAATCAAGAAAGTGGAAGCAGCTTTGATTGGGCCTTCCAGGCTGCCCTACATGATTGATTCGATTGGGAAGGCAGTGGCTGCGCAGTCGGCGGGTGTTAACCGCACGCTGGAAAACATCTCGGGTAGGATTGCAGCTCTGGAAACCCGCTTTGACCGTCTGTGAAGACCACATTCTGCATTGAGAGCCACTCTGTTCTCAGAACTGTGGAATCTTTCAGGCATCTGCTAATCTAGATATTCATTTGGCCTCCCCAACACAGCTGCACTTCAAGGCCGCTGTGATAAAAAACCTCAAGAAGATCAACACTTAAGCCTCGCTCCCTGGTCATCCCCCCTCCCCTCAGCTTCTCCAGCTCTGACATTGACTGTGGCAGTGGACTGCTCAGGGCTGAGCCCCTCCCCCTCCAGGATTGTCGGACAAGGCCGTTGACAGCGCCAAATAGGCTGCCTCCGGAGTGTTCTGATAAACTGGACCTTCAAATCTCGGTTGTCGTCCTGTGTCCTTGTTTTGTCTGTATGATTATTGTTTTTCTGTGCTGATGGGGATTTTTTTTTCTCCTTTTCCCTCGTGTTTTGCTTTTCAATATGTTTATGTACCGGGCCGGCCTATGTGTGTTGTGTGTTATGTGTGTGTCGTTTGTTATTGGTCGGTCTTGGTTTGCTCAGCCCTGCTGTTGACCAAGGCAGGGATGTACATCTGGAGCTGGTCCCCAGGCGCCTAATGGCGGCTTCTGCTCCTACTGGCAATTAGGATGGGTTAAATGCAGTAGACACATTTCATTGTGCAGGGAACATGTTCTTCTGTGCATATGACAATAAAATTCCTTTGAATCCTTGAAGATTCAAGCTTTTCTACTATGGAAACCACCTGGACAACTGAGAGCCTACACAGAAATAAGACTCCACTGAATTTTGGTGGTGATCCGATACGGTTTCTGGATCAAGATTTCACTTTATATAGGTTTTGAAGGATTTTGTCAAAACTACACGGATTATCACCACATTTGCAACACATACAGATATTATGGCATGGAAGACTCCACTGAATTTTGGAGGTGATCTGGTGTCACTGACTGAAAGGCCCCCTCTAAAAATTTGTTTGCTCTGACTTCCCTGCTTTTGCATCATTTCAGAGCGTCGGCAGCAATTCACTGATTATCACCTTGTTTCTACTTAAAACTGCACTCCAGTCATCATCTTTCTCAGCAATAGATATCTGAAGCATTTGTACAACAATTGTTTCTAAATAAATTCAACATTATTTCATAATGAAAGACAGGAGAATGATCATAACACCACAGGAGTGCGTCTGAGACTATCTAAATCTGACTCTCTATACCCAAAGCAATATAAGAGAATAATATGATTATTAACAATCAGATGACAAAGTAAAACCTCTTAAATCATTCTAAAGTCAGTTTTAAGCAGAAACAAGGCTGTTTAAGCAGAAACGAGGTGATAATCGGTGAAATATTGCTGACGCTCCGAAATGAAAATCAGAGCGCCACAGAAGCACATTTGAGGCCGACGTGCTCTGATCAGTCACCTGTCTTTTTTTTTATGCTGAAATTATGTGGAAATGATTGTTTTACAAAAGCTTCATTTATCTGTCGCTGAGATAGATGATGACTGGAGTGCAGTTTGAAGCAGAAACGAGGTGATAATCTGAATTACTGCTGACGCTCCGAAATGACGCTGCTGACACTCCAAAATGACACATGCACAGTGAAGGCAGGATGGACCGATTTTAAGGGGGGACCGTTCAGTCGGCGACACCAGATCCAGATTGGCGGACATCAGAAATCGTGGGTTGCTCTTGTTTATTTATTTATAGGTCTCTCTGTCTGTTAGCAGGATTATGTCAAAACCACTGCACAGATTTTGGCAATATTGGCCATCACCACAGATACGTTTTGGCCAAAGACCATTAAATTTTGGAGGTGATCCAGAACCGGTTTGTAGATAAAATTTTCACTTTATATAAGTTTTGAAGGATTACGTCATTACCACTTCATGGATTCTCACCAAATTTGCACCACAGATAGATATTTGGGCATGAAAGACTCCGCTCACTTTTGGAGGTGATCCTAATCCAGGTTCTGGACCAGATTTCACTTTATATAGGCTTTGAAGGATTATTTAAAAACTGCTTCATGGTTTGTCACCAAATTTTCACCACAGATAGATTTTAGGCCATGGAAGACATCATTAAATTTTGGAGGCCATCTGGATTCTGGATCAAGATTTCACTTTTATATCGGCTTTTAAGGATTACGTAAAAAGAAACCTACTTCACAGATTCTTACCAAATTTGCACCACAAACAGATATTAGGGCATGGAAGACTCCACTGAATTTTGGAAGTGATCTGGATCCAGATTGGTGGACATCAGAAATCTCTGACTGTGCTTGTTCTCTTTAAATTCTAACACGTCGTCCTTTCAATGTCTTATTTTTAACAGACTGTCTCGGTAATAAAACTATAAATCATTATTCATATTCTCAAAATGCCAGTCACCAATGTTTCTCTGTATATGGGTAAATAAATGTCTAAATATTACACCAATGGTTTTATTGTTTTCAGTTCAAAGGTTTGATCAGTCATATCAGGAACTTATGACTTTCAAATCAGAGACTGATTAATATTAATATTGTTTAACCTGATGCCCAGCTCATCTGAAAATTAAGCAGGTGGTGCCCCTTTTTCAAGGTTTAATTAAATCCCATATTGTCTTAACTTCTATTTATTAATATCTCAATTTGTTACAATATATATTAGTGCCTGTGTGGCCCAATAATTTAAATTTTATTCATATTTTATTACATATTCTGGTGCTTCCATGTGAGGCATATTCAAATTAAATGTGAATAAAATATTTAAATTCTTACATTATTTTGGTGCCCCGTGTGGTGCAATATTACTAATATTTAACTCTGTTACATTATTTTGGTGCTTCCATGTGAGATACATTTGATATTATGTAATAATTAAAATTTGTTACATCAGGCAGGCATGAAACATTGAAGGATGCATCACCATGGTGGCCAGTTCACCAAAATTTATTTAATCACCTCTAGAAATGCTATGTGCCACAATAGGTGGTCATTCTGTATTGTCACATGGTGTGCTGTCTTCAACAGCTGCTGCTGGAGTGAGTGCAACATCATTCAACTTGGTGGGAGAATCAGTGGGTCTACGTTCATAGTCTTCACATGGTGCATTGGTTTCAAGGTCTGCTTCTGGTGTGAGTGCATCATCACGTGACTTGCCTGCTGACTCAGGGGTTGGTTGATCTGTATCTTCTTCTGTTATGAATACATCCTGTATTTGTGGTTGCCGTTCAAGATCTTCCATTGCACTCCAAAGCTCCGCACAGGCTGTCTAGTTAATGTTGTCTGTTACAGTTTGCCCAGATGGAATCGAACCCAGAATGCAGGGAACAGAGATGACCCACAGGATTTATTACACAAATGAAGGACAAAATGCCACAAAATTAGAATACTGGTAGGTGGTCTGAGGAGAGGAGACACGGCCACACTGTCCAGGGCGAAGCGAAGTGCAGATTGATCCGTGATCGGGGCCAGGTGGTTGTCCACAGAGCCGACGGAAACTAGAAGGGAGATGACAGGTAAGTGATGAGCAGGTGGCACGTCAGCACAATAAGAGCAACAGAGCGCTCACAGCAATCAAATTAGCTAACAGAGAGCTACAGAAATGTTTTGACACCCAAGGTGAAAGGCAGACCAAACCTGCATAGGAACGCACAAAAAACTCTATACAAACTGATAGAGAGGCCGGGTTACCATGTCGAGGAAACTGAGCTTCTGGGTCAGGTGGATGTGTTGAACCGGGTTAAATATTCTGCACAGTGATGAGTGGCAGGTGTGACAATCCCCAGTCAGCTCCCTGTCCAACCACCTGGAGAGAGAGAGAGAGAGAGCAAAAACCACGCAGGACCCAAGGAGACGCACCACAGTTCTCTTTAAAATACTGAGAAAGGCAAGTGACAACATTCAGGTGTTACCAACGTGGATGATGTAATGTAGGTGTGCAGGAAAACTGTGACACACCTGTCAAAAAGATGAACATTTAAAATATTTGACTCCACCTATCAGAGACAGCAGCTGTCTCATCCTGGATAATGAGAGCAGCTCCACTTTAAGTATATTCCCATTACTTGTCTGTTCTCCCAAGAGCCTAGTTAAGAGTGCTTCGGTCACCATTAGCTGATGAGATCCAATATGAGTTGGAGTCAGAGAAAACCATATTGGCCACTACTTTTCAATCTAAAACTATTGGGAAATGATATGCTGAAATGGATTATTATGTGCCTGAAAGCGAAACTTGCAATCAGGATGAAATATGAGAGGATGGAGAACTAATGGTGCTCTTCTTATTTCAGTGGTATTTGGAAATCATGCTGGAAAGGAGGCGCTGAACACAGAAATGTCATCAATAGACCACTTTACAAGGATCCTGTGTGTTTTCTTGGAGTTATGTGCATGCAGCCAGAAGACTAAAATGTGCACAGAGAAGATGGGAAGCTGCTGGTTAAACCATTTCAAAACTGTGGCTGTTCAACGGAACAATGGTGGGATATGAACCCACACTGCTGCAGAAACTGGAGTCTCACTCCATCAGGAGAGAAATTATGACATCACGTGTTGTTCCATCATTCATCCTTCCAGCAGGGCTACAGGTGCAAAGCATTTCAAGACTTCTTCTTCAAAAGGTTATTCCTCATTAGAGTGTGTCAATTAATCCTCTGGGGCCGACGCCATCGTACATGATGGCTGAGACCAAGTTTTACTAAATTATAAATAACTTTTTAATGATATGAGATAGAAACTTACTTTTTTGCTGAAAAGTTAACTCCGTGGACTTTCGAGCCAGCCGTCCACCATCTTTGTACTCTTCATAGAAGCTGTGTGATGACGTGCACAATGTGAGTGTCCAATTGGAATTGGTTCACTGTCACATGGTTTTCCAAAATTCAATCGTAGGGCAGATTTGCCTCACGTGATAAACCAAAGATTGTTTTTAGCAGTGATGTGTTACAAGTTAGCCTGTTTGAATAGCCCCCTGGCTGAGGGCTCCAATGTGCCCTGTGCCATTACGCACAGCGATCAGTGAAAGTCATTAGAGGGATCAGACAGAGGGGTCTCTCATACAATCTCACGTGCTCAAACACAGAGTGTGTGAGTTTCAGAGATGCTCTACCAGTCATTGCCTGTGAATGTTATGGAATAAGCCTGTGGCAAGCTCTCTCGCTCCGGCATAAAGCACCGTTTACACATCAATGGAGCGAGGGGGGAGAGGCTGCTCCTCAGAGTGTAAGGAGCCAAAGTGGGACAAAGTGTGAAAGCTGCTTTCAGAGCAGGACAGAACACTCCAAAACACAGTAAAAGTAGAAGTTTGTGATGTGACCTTTGTGTAATAGCAGACAGAAATTGCTTTGAGATGGAGACAAACAAAACGCATAGACCATTTTGTATATATTGTTCAAAATGTGCATTTGTGTTTATTGTTAAAACCTTTTTGTTGTACAGTCTTTTACACAAGACCCCAAATTACCTTTATAAAGTGTCAAAACAGTTGTTTATTATAGTTTGCTGTGTGTTTTGAATAAATGTGTGTGGAAAATTATTTTCCCGCTTTACTTTTTCCTTTCTTATTTCTGATTGTAAACATTTATTACACTTATAAAACACCACTATAGCATATATATTCTGAAAGTGCAGGTGGTCCTGAAAAAACAGACATAAAAGTTGATTGTGGGATGCAGGGAGAGCTGTTAACAGAAGTAATAAAACATTTATGCCAGGCGAGTGAACTGTCCAAAAAATGTCCTCAGACCCCAGAAGGTAAAAAAAAAATTGAAATGTAAAAGGCCTCAGCAATAAAATAGTGGATTTTGGGGTGCTGAGCTCAAATATGACATTTATTTTGAAATACAAATAAGTCGAACTTCCGACATGTTCAACTGAAAATTGGAAAAATTGTGATTTTTAACGTGATTTTGTAGAAAAAGGCAAAATCAAAATTTAGCAAATTGAAAAAGCCTTATTGATGAAATAGTGTATTTTAAAGCCATAAATTAGAATATGGCACTGATTTTTAAGTATAGCTAGTGCTAGACAATAGCATTTTGCTTTGAAAAATCATAAAAAAATGTCCCTGGGCACCTCTCCCCGGGGCTCGGGTCATATGTGGCCCTCCGTGCCCCTGCTTCTCCCTCTGGGTTTGTGGGGCCCGCCTGTCTCCCTATGGCTCCTCAGCTGCCCCTGCCGCTCCAGGGTCTCATCTCGCGCCTTCCATGGTTTGGGGACCGCCAGCGGGGTGGCCCATCCATCTCCAGTTCCCTGGCTCCCTGTTTCCCCTGTTGGTTTGTTCCTCCCCTGGGCTTCCGGTGCTCCTACAGGGCTGCCCACCTCTCTTCCATCTCGGGATTCCCTGACGCCTCCGGCGGGTCTGGGGTTGGGCTGCAAGGCCCGGTGTATATGGCTCGCACCGTGTCTCTCCTTACGCTGGCTGCTTGGGGTTGGGCCTCACATGTCACACCCTTTTAATGGACTTCACCAGCTTAGTACATGCACACACATCATATTGTGTTTTAAGTAGCACATTATAGGGTTCAAATAGTTTTGCAGTCAAGTGTTGGGGATGGGTTTGCAGGGCAGTCTGTGGCACAGCCGTCCACTGCAGCCTCCCACTGCAGCCTCCCACTGCGATCTCCGTAAGCCACTCCTGCCCTGCCATTTTAATGCACACACTTTATTTCTACACATTTAGTAAGCACATTCACTAATTTAGATTCAGGGTCACTAGGCAGTGGTGGGTTTGCAGGGCAGGCTGTGGAGCAGCGGTGTGCCGCGGCCTCCCACGGCAGTCTGCCAACTGCCATCTCCTGCCCTGCTTTTAATGCAACACGTTATCTTTGCTCACTTAGGGGGTCGCACACAGCAAGGGAGATTAACTATAACAACTATGGTGGGGTTGGTAGGTAGGGTGAGTGTGGCATGTGGGGTTGGCCCTGGGTGGCTGTGGATGTCTGGGGCTCTGGGGTGGAGGGGTCTGCCTCCCAGGTTCTGCTGTGGTCTCGGGGCCCTGCTCTGGGGCTGTGACACCCGGGGTCCCGCAGCCCATTGGGGGTTGTGGGTGGTGGAGGTGGGGTGCGGGTGTTGGCACTGGGGGGTGGATGGCAGCTGGGGGTTTGGGGGCTGTGGTCTCCGTGGGGTGTGGTGTTGCCCACTCTTGCTTGGGCGGTCTCGTGATCTTGGGCTTTGGTGTTTGGGGTGGGGTCTGGGGTGGGGGCTGGATTGGGGACTGGGAGGGAGTTTGGAGGGGTCTTGCTGGCTGCGCCGGGGGGATCTTGGGTGTTGGGGGACCTCGTGTGGTTCCTGGCCCGGGGTATTGGGCCTCACCCTCGTACGGCTCGGTGGTCCCTGCCCGTGCTTTGGATTCGGTTGCGGTGGCTCCTTTGCCCCCTGTCCTTGCTGCTGCTCGCTCCTGCCTTTGGGGGCCATTGGCTCTGGCCCCCCCCCCATTGGTGGGCCCATGCCGGCGCCCTGCGTACTTCCCTTGGGTATGGGGCTGCTCCTGTGCCTCCGTGAGGGGGAGCAGTGTTGGGGGTGCGTTCCGGCACCACCGGGCCACTGTTGGTTCATCATGCTGCCCCAGGGCCTTGCCTCCTGGACCCATTTCCGTCATTGCTTGCGGTCGGCCGTATGGCTTTTGACGTGCCGGAGTGGTCCATGTCATATGGTAAGGTTCTGTACTCTTGTCTTGGCCCAACACACCAGCCACAGTAGTGATCAGATATTTAGCTGTGATCTGGGTCTCTGTGTGCAGATGGTTGCGTGTATGTGGCCATCACCACAATTCGGTTTTGGGTGCTCTCAAGGGGATCAAGACTCTGGTGTCCTAGATTAGGGTATGGATGCTCACTAATTAGACAACAGAGTGTTGCTGTCACTGCTTGTTCATGTGTGGTTGGTTGTCCTGGTATGTTGTATGGTTGGGGCCCCGTTTCCTTGGTGTCTCACTTCACAGTTCACCACTTGTCTTTTGTTCTTGTCTGTCTTTGTGTTGTTTTGGTGGTCGGCCCTTCCTGATAGAAGTTGTCAATTGGCTTTGAGTAAGATGGTGTAGGCTGATCGTGAGGGGCGGATGGGGGTCACACACGCACACCACATTCACTCATAAATTACATACCTTCTGTGTGGCATTTACATTACTATATATGCAGACAGGGGGAAAAAAAAGGTTTTTTTAAAGTGTGATTTTGTGTTAAATGAAAGCTACGATACTAAGTGATGCCCACTTCCAAAAATGGACCCAATCTTTTTTAAAAAAAGAGAAACTGGACAAACAATATCTTCAAATAGTAACATTTCAGAAATCTTAAATGTAAAGAATAATGCAAAATTTTCATAAGTAAGACATACAAGTTATATTAAACATCAATATGACCAAGTCTATTTTTAATTACCACAATGGTAATAATCACAAACAACCTTCACAAACAAACTGACCGATCCAGATCGGTCAGTTTTTTATGCATCATTCGTCATTGGTAAAAAAAAAAATCTCGAATAATCCCGAATAGTGCAGAACGCGTCCCCACGGTGAATACAGCTTTTGATTTGATCCCACAATGCACCACGCAGGTGTACACAGGAAAATTCAAACCGGATCAAATAAACATAGCGTCAGTCCAGTCCAGTCGATGGAAAACAGTTATGCATGGAAAATTGGGCCTTTATTTCAGCAAGAAACCGTGAGTGGTTTATAAATAGTTTTCAGACAATAGTGTGTTTGAAAGGCATTCTATGATGACTGAAATTACATTTTCGGTGGTTTTCTGACCATACATGTCAACCTGTATGGATTGTCTGTAAATTATACGGATTCTTCTGAGTTTCAGAGTCATACAGACGTACAAATAAAGTCGGGTATTCAGGGTTTGGTCTGCAGCGGGTCTGTAATCAAAGAATAATGCAAAATTTTCATAAGTAAGGCATACAAGTTATATTAAACATCAATACGACCAAGTCTATTTTTAATTACCACAATGCTAATAATCACAAACAACCTTGAGTAAGTGTTGTACAACAAGATATAATATTTGCTGGAACAAAACAAATTATGACTAGAAATACCAACATTTCAAAAATTCAACAGCAGAACAACACAATTAATATGATAACATATTCAAAACATCTTAGCATTGTGCTTAAAATTTTGCAGACTCCTGAAAGACTCACTTTGTTATGACTAAACAAGTGCAAGCATGTCAGCTTTACTCCTGTTCAGTGGCATGAAGTCTCTGCTGATGACCTGGCCTTTGATATAGGCCATCCTCCTCTCATCAGAATAGACATCAGCTCTGTGGTCATCTTGATGCACCTCTCCACAAACTGGGTATGAGATGGCCATGCTGGCACTTCCATGGGCTGGTGCACAAACTTCTTGATGGCAACAGATGGCATCTGACAGGTCAGAGGAGGGTCCCTGGTGTCTGTCCACCTTTATGAACTCCCACAGAATAGATGCAGCTGAGATGATGACTGGGGTCTTCCTTGGCCTTGCACTGTTGTCCCCAAGATGGCTCCACTGGTCACCTCTACCTCTGATCTCCAGGATCTTGTTGACTGCTGGTCTCCTCTCAGACAGGTCAGAGCTGCAGAGCATGGTCTGGAGCACAGCCTCACTGTGGGCATACCAGGCTGACCTCCTCACAGTGGGCATGACAAGGTCCATCACCTCCTCCCTCTGACTTCTGAGCTGGCGTAGCTGGTACAGCAGATGGTTGGGTCCTTCAGTCCAGCTGGAGTTGAGCTTGGTGTTAAACCAGCTGGGTATGTAGACTCCTATAATAAACTCCACTATCTTCTCCAGTGTCTTCATCTTAACACCTTTGAGTCCAAGCTTGGACTCAAAGATTTAACTTGCTCCAGCATAGAAACTGTGGATATACACATCTTATAACTGTGTATATGCACGTGACTTTGCATCCTCATAACATCATATATGGCAACATCACACCACATTTTTATGAAAATGGCTATTTCTATGAATTTTCAAAGTAAAATGCTGGTAGCCAAACATGATTTGATTTAATTTTGAAGGCCATATTCACATTCAGCAGGCAAAAATGCACAATTTTATTGCTAAGGGCCCCTTCACAAATAACACAATTCAAGCAGACTAGCGCTTATATGTATGTACAGACATGATCACACGTGGGGATGGACAGCCACGTCAGAGTGCACACAGCACAGGGAGGCGCCTCCCAGCTTCTGTCAAAAACACAGAGACCACTGCCAGGACAGGTATATTAATAAGTACTACACTACCTACATACACAATTACATAACAAATAACTGAAAAAAATGATCATATAACACAGACACAGTGACACGTTGGTGTGTGCACTGAACTGACAAGGGCCGTTGCTGCCGACAGCAGCAGCTGATGAGATCTGGACGTCAAGGCTGAGGAACACGTATAGTGTTTTGACGGACATGACCTAACAACTGTCCACTGTGACGTGCCTGCTTGCTGTCCTCACATGGACATACATAAAAGCATATATTGTTGTTGCGACTGGCTGCAGCGAGCAAGCGCATGGCACACATTGACATGCTGCCCCAGGTGAAATGGACCATCAGATCAGAACACGCAGCGGGCGATCTGAATGTCATGTCACCCATGTGAGCACTGCTCCACATGACGCAGTGTCTGTCCTGCGGCACCCCGTCCACAGGACACACATACTGGGCCGGAAATACGCGCGAGCCGGCTGGACACACCGGGCCAGCAGATATGGACATGATAAGAGTGCCCTGCTTCATTCATGTCATTTCATGACTGTATGTCTGTGACCATGGGTTATCTACAGAGGAACAGATGGTTCATACTTGCATTGGCCCCTCGATAAGAGTCATTCAATAAAATGCAGTGATTTTTATGGTGTGTGGTTTTATTTTTTTAAATACGTTTATCTCCTTGATTTGAAGCATTTTATGCACCTTTTATAAGACAGCAATGTAGTGCAGTGGTAAAGTTTCTGTCTGGCAATCAGAGCTTTTGTAAATTGCAGGTTCAAATTCTGTGTGTGGGGGGGTTTTTTTTTTTTTTCCCCACAGCAGCTGTGTGATGTGGTTTCACATGCTCCAGCTGCTCGCATTGTGTTCCCGCTGCAACAGTTTCATGCACACTCGTGCGCAAGCACGAAACCATTGCAGCGGGATGATTCACGTCTGCCCGACCGTGGGTCTCTCCCAACATCGGCTCGATGTTTTCGTGCGGGCTGTTTTGCTGTGATTCACCCTGATTCCTACTTAGGCCCTAAGGCCTTTTCAAATTCAGAAATTTTGGAAATTCGACCATAATTTGACACGCCCTGTTCCTCATCATCTACGACCAAAACTCCAACAACTGTATCACACACTTTGTTGCTTTTGCTGTGGTCCTTATAAAAATTGGTGATAAATTAGTACAAACCTCTGTTTTTCTCTACTTCCAATGAAAACCTCTCACTGTCCGTGGTGTTAAATATTGTAAAATCATCTGGTCTGTTGCCACCAGGTGTGACATAAAGTTGAGTTCATGAACTGAAATAAAATCCTTTGTTTACTTGAGATGCTTTATTTTTAATATTGCCCAGACTCATTATGCCATTCATGGGTTGACCTGTCTGCCTCCATCAGTGCAATGCAGCTCACACCTTTCTGTCTAAAACAGACCTGGTGGTTATTTTCCTTGCAGAAAGGAGAACCACTTCTCGAACACAGCTGATGGAATTGCAAGAATTATGTAGAATGGCCATGATTGACTCCAGCATCCATGGTGCAGCAGCAGTTGGTGTTTGTTATGTTTTTTTTTTTTTTATGCAGACTCGCCACAGCAGATCCATTACAGCGCTGCATTGGGATTTGTCAAATTAAACAAGATGTCTTTGTTGATGCCACTCCAGTTCTCAGAGTTGCATCAAGAAGGCAAGCTGTGACTTGGCATATAACCTGCGCCAAATTGTAATGTGGATCTGTACTGGATCTGCTATGGCAACCGTAAACAAACAGGGGCATCCGAAAGACAAACATCAATCACTGTCACAGCTGTGGGGGTGCTGCAGCACCCCTGCTGAAAAAATATATATATATATATATCACAGCACCCCATGACAGATGACAAAATATAATAACATAAATTTATAAATGTATCAAAACATTTAAAATTGGTTCCATGTTGTACACAATTAGCTTTAAACAATACAAATAAAATGATACACAAACAGTAAACTAAAATGCAATGACAATTTACATATAAAATCTAGGTTACCATATACAACCCCTGGCAAAAATTATGGAATCACCGGCCTCAGAGGATGTTCATTCAGTTGTTTAATTTTGTAGAAAAAAAGCAGATCACAGACATGACACAAAACTAAAGTCATTTCAAATGGCAACTTTCTTTAGACCAAGCAGAGGAAAAAAATATGGAATCACTCAATTCTGAGGAAAAAATTATGGAATCACCCTGTAAATTTTCATCCCCCAAATTAACACCTGCATCAAATCAGATCTCCTCATTGACATTGACCCTATGTGTCTTTTTTCAAGGAATGTTTTTGCAGTTTTTGCTCTATGGCAAGATGCATTATCATCTGGAAAAATGATTTCATCATCCCCAAACATCCTTTCAATTGTCCAAAATATCAACATAAACTTGTGCATTTATTGATGATGTAATGACAGCCATCTCCCCAGTGCCTTTACCTGACATGCAGCTCCATATCATCAATGACTGTGGAAATTTACATGTTCTCTTCAGGCAGTCATCTTTATAAATCTCATTGGAAAGGCACCAAACAAAGGTTCCAGCATCATCACCTTGCCCAATGCAGATTTGAGATTCATCACTGAATATGACTTTCATCCAGTCATCCACAGTCCACAATTGCTTTTCCTTAGCCCATTGTAACCTTGTTTTTTTCTGTTTAGGTGTTAATGATGGCTTTCGTTTAGCTTTTCTGTATGTAAATCCCATTTCCTTTAGGCGGTTTCTTACAGTTCAGTCACAGACGTTGACTCCAGTTTCCTCCCATTCGTTCCTCATTTGTTTTGTTGTACATTTTTTGATTTTTGAGACATATTGCTTTAAGTTTTCTGTCTTGACGCTTTGATTTCTTCCTTGGTCTACCAGTATGTTTGCCTTTAACAACGTTCCCATGTTGTTTGTATTTGGTCCAGAGTTTAGACACAGCTGACTGTGAACAACCAACATCTTTTGCAACATTGCGTGATGATTTACTCTCTTTTAAGAGTTTGATAATCCTCTCCTTTGTTTCAATTGACATCTCTCGTGTTGGAGCCATGATTCATGTCAGTCCACTTGGTGCAACAGCTCTCCAAGGTGTGTTCACTCCTTTTTAGATGCAGACTAACGAGCAGATCTGATATGATGCAGGTGTTAGTTTTGGGAATGAAAATTTACAGGGTGATTCCATAATTTTTTCCTCAGAATTGAGTGATTCCAGATTTTTTTCCTCTGCTTGGTCTAAAAAAGTAACCGTTACTGACTGCCACAATCTTTTTTTCTTGATTTCTTATAGTGTTTCTTAAAGCCAGAAAGTTGCCATTTGAAATGACTTTAGTTTTGTGTCGTGTCTGTGATCTGCTTTTTTTCTACAAAATTAAACAACTGAATGAACATCCTCCGAGGCCGGTGATTCCATAATTTTTGCCAGGGGTTGTATACAGTGGGTCCGGAAAGTACTCACAGCGCTTCACTTTTCCCGCATTTTGTTGTTACAGCCTTTTTCCAAAATGGATTAAATTCATTTTTTTCCTCAAACTTCTACTCACGACACCCCATAATGACAAGTTATTAAAAATAAAAAAACTAAAGAACTCAAGATAGCCTCGCGGATGGCTGCCTCGGTACTGCGTTCTCTCATACGTTGTGCTTTTTGTGGTTTTTTGCACTCTGCTCTTATTTGGTCTCTTACACCAGGGAAGAGCTCATAAACATTGGACTGTCATGTGTTGGAACATTTACACCTGTTTTCACTGAAGCAGGGAGTTTTACAGATGTTTTGGTTGGAGGAGCAACAGCTCTGTATGGAGTATACAGATCTGTATGCTCATCATTCTGGGGGATTTAACAGAGCAAATCTCAGCCACAAACTCCATATAGACAGCACATCATGTGACCCACCAGGGATGCGACCATTCTTGACCACTGCTACACTATAATAAAGGACACCTATCGCTCTGTCCCCCCTGCAGCACTGGGACTCTCTGATCGCTGTCTGATCTACCTCATTGCTACCTACAGGCAGAAATTATAATCTGCAAAGCCTGTAGTCAAGACGGTAAAGAAGTTGACGGATGAGTCATGGCATGAGCTACAGTGCAGTCTGTTTTGACTTCACAGACTGCAGCAACTTTGAAGAGGAACAAAGAGGAGCTACTCTGAGAGGCTGAAAAACCAGTTCTGAGGCAAAGATCCTGCGACAGTGTGGAGAGGTCTTCAGCATGCCACCAACTACAGCAGACCATCCCCAACCATGTGGAGGACCCCTGACTGGCTGAGGAGCTGAACCTGTTTTACACCAGGTTTGAAAGATACCCTCTCACACCCCTCATCCACATAACAACAACAATGCCCCCCCCCAGAGATAGTGTGCTTTGATAGAAAGAGTGGCGACATGACGAGTCGAAAAAATTGGTCACGTGACTCCTGGTGCCATCTTGGGTTCAAAATAGCGTTTGCTGTTAATCTGTCTGCATGTAAATCTAGCTATTTTTATTTATTTGCTGAAAATGACGGGTTGCTGTGCATTTGAATGTTTTTGTATTGTTTTGTATGTAATAAACACCGTATATAACAGATTTTGTACAACAGATTTTTTGCGTACATCGGATAAAATGTCCCATCTTATCACAATGTACTGTATTTCAATTAGACCCCTCACATGTTGGACCAGAGTCATTTCCATGATTAAAAGTCCAACCGTTTATTTATTTTTTCACAACATGTCCCAGGCCCGGATCCAGATCGGTCAGTTTTTTTATGCATCATTCGTCATTGGTGAAAAAAAAAATCTCGAATAATCCCGAATAGTGCAGAACGCGTTCCCATGGTGAACACAGCTTTTGATTTGATCCCACAATGCACCACACAGGTGTACACAGGAAAATTCAAACCGGATCAAACAAACATAGCGTCAGTCCAGTCCAGTCGATGGAAAACAGTTGTGCATGGAAAATTGGGCCCTTATTTCAGCAAGAAACCGTGAGTGGTTTATAAATAGTTTTCAGACAATAGTGTGTTTGAAAGGCATTCTATGATGACTGAAATTACATTTTCAGTGGTTTTCTGACCATACATGTCAACCTATACGGATTGTCTGTAAATTATACGGATTCTTCTGAGTTTCAGAGTCATACAGACGTACAAATAAAGTCGGATATTCAGGGTTTGGTCTGCAGCGGGTCTGTAATCAACCATTTCTGCAGCGTGACTCCACCTTGAAGCATGAACCATTGAAGCAATGCTTCGATCCACTAGCTCGTTGGTTCTTTGATTCGCTGTTCTTCAGAAACAGCAAGCCCACTTCTTAACCCCTCTCAAAGCCATTAAAATATCATGAGTCACTTTTGTGTGGATTAAAGTCACTAACTGGGACTAAAACGTTTTTTTCCTCCCAAAATGAAACGTGCTGTATTTCTTTACAAATTACATCCTGACATGCAGCACAGCAGCTGCAAGAGCTCAGCTCAGATATATGGAAAGACATTCATGCCAATAATGTCTGAAAGGAAATGCTTTTGACAAAAACTACAAATTTTGTTTATTCCTATTTATGTCCAGAGATCAAGGATCCACCATGTCATTTTTTGTTATAGTGTTGTTTTTTAGGACATCATATTTATACAAATAAGAAGTGTTCACTATGGTCCATGAAGTATAATACATATATTAAAAGAAGTGTGACAGTGTATGATGCACATGAATAAAAGAATGAAGATTATTGAATAATAAGAAGCGTATGATTTTTATTTTATCATTGGGCAAAAATGCATCTGTCAGATTTTCACTCTGGATCCAGCCCTGATGTCCAGACTTGGAGCCACAGCCTGAAATGCACCTGTTAAATCAGACACAGGAAAAGGCTGTGATTTGACACTTTGCTGCTTTCACTGCTTCATCTGCCATTATATTATAATAATATTTATAGCGCGCATGCAGATTACATTTTGATAATGGATCAAATACATTTGTCAGAAAAAAAAATTTCAGAGGAAATTTTGACCCGATCATTAAATGAGGTGCAGGTCCCAATGCAAGATTACTGTAGATGTTTGGCGCCTCCTGACTGTAACTAATCCGTTACATACATATAACTAATTTTGTCTAGTTTATACATATAACAGATTATGTACAACAGATTTTTTGCTCACACCGGATAAAATGTCCCGTCCGATTGCAATGTATTTCCATTAAAAACCCCGAGCAGTCTGGACGTGCACAGTAACAGAGGTACAAATTAAAGTTCAGCGCTCTGACGCTTGCCGATTTGAGCAAAGTGGGACCGGAGTCATTTCCCTGATTAAAAGTCTGACCATTTATTTTTTTCAAACCGTGTTCAGACTGGGACCTGAAGCCTGACATGCACTGGTTAAATCAGACACAAAAGGCTGTGATTTGATACTTTTCTGCTTTTATTTCTTCATCTGCCATCATATTATAACAGTTGTTACAGTGCGCGTGCTGATTACAAATGGATCAGAAAAGTGTGCAACTTTACAGCACGAAGTCAGTAAAAGAGGAAAATGTACACCTTACCTTTGTTTTTGAGGTGATGACTGTAGAAAGAAAAGGTTGTTGGGGGTCAAATTAATCCAGAATAAAGCATAATCCAGAGACGGAGAACTTTAAAACTGTCACGCATGTCATTGCATGACAGGGAGTTACAGAGCTGCAGCTGCATAAATCAGGCTTTAAATGAATTAAATTAATCATGATAAATTGTAAATTTATGTAAATTTGATAGCTTAACTATTTTTATATTTATTTTGATAGCACATGTACCTGGATGTGTTGCTGTATGTGGTTAAATGATTTTTTTTAAAAAATTGAAAACATTAAAGGTTCATTCAGTAGTTCAGCACAGTTGGAACCAAAATGGCGCCATGTCTGAGTTGACGCCACTCTCGCTAATCAAGGCACTCTACCCAGAACACCTCTTTCCCCCCTCCCCTCTGCAACCCCACCAACACTAATGTATGTTAGCAGTTTCACAGACAAAAGATCAAGAAGGCTCCAGGACCTGATGGTATCGCTTCCTCATGTCTAAGAGCCTGCGCTGAGTAACTTGCCCCCAATTTCACCTGGATTTTCAATAGATCTCTGGAGCTGTGCAAGGTCCCTTCCTGCTTCAAATGCTCCACTATTATCCCAGTCCCAAAGAAACCCTCAATAGGACTAAATGACTACAGGCCTGGCATCTGTAGTCATGAAGTCTTTTGAATAGCTGGTGTTGAACCACCTGAAGGACATCACAGGACCACTCTGGTCCCCCTGCAGTTTGCCGATCAGGCAAACAGATCAGTTGAGGATGCAGTCAACATGGGCCTACATTACATCCTGTAGCATCTGGACGCTGCAGAGACGTACATCCTGTTTGTGGATTTCAGGTCAGCCTTCAACATCATCATCCCCAACATTCCCGAGAACTGAAGTGGACCTCCCACATAGACCCCAACATAAATAAGGCACAACAGAGGATGTACTTCCTCAGACAGCTCAGAAAGTTCAACCTGCCCCAGGAACTGCTCATCATCTTTTACACATCTATCATCCAGTCTGTCATGTGCATCTCCATGTCTGTTTGGTTTCCCTCTGCCTCCAAACATGACAGGCACCAACTTCAACAAACTGTCAGGTTCTGCAGAAAAAATCATCAGAGTGAGCCTGCCCTCCATCCAGGACTTATACTGGTCCAGGACCAGGCCACAAGCTGGTAACATCTCTGCAGACCCCTCACATCCTGGGCACACACTGTTTAAACTCCTCCCCTCTGGTTGATGTTACAGAGCTCTGTACGTCAAAACAACCAGGCACAGGAACAGTTTCTTTCCACAGGCCATCACACTGATAAACAATTTAACCTGCCACAAAACTCATTCATATACCTCATGTATAACTTCAATCTGTTTGTCTGTTTCTCCTTTGCACACATTTTTTGCACATTTTCTTTGCACATTTTTATTTGCACAATTTTATTGTGAATTATTTAGTGTTTAATGTATAATTATACAGAAAAGGACAGCAAGAATCACAACTTCAGCTTCTGCCTTCTTTACCTCCATCCCTTCCTCTGCCTTAGCCCAGACGCATATGGATGAGAGGCTCGTGGTTCATGTATACTTGAAACCCAAATAAATTCTAAGAACTTTAAAAAACAGCAGCTGATTGTCTTAAAAATTATAAGATGATTTACTTAAAAGTCAAAGAGTTTCAGTACTCAGCATTTGGAATACCTGCCAAACATACCTTTTGATTACAGTTAAAATAATGTGTTTAATAAGTCAAGTCAAATATTTTCAGTTACTGTGACTTTAAGTTTTAAATCACTTCTCCTATGGGATTAAGTTAATAGAACTTTATGTTAAATCAACTCAGTATTTATTCGTATTAAATGGAAGCAGTTCTCATGTGTAGATTTGGGACACTTTATATAGAGAATGGGTATGTGTGGCCTTCAACCAGAAACCTGCTTTGGGGCACAAACTGCTTGTCCGCCATGCTTCACTATTATGTTCATCTGTAGTCTTTTTTTTAATTAAATCTAAGTCAAATGCTTTGACCTACAAGCTAACTTAAAACAACATAAGCATATGTCGTCTTCACCTCAGGCCACCTTCTGTTTGGGAGTGTGAAAAATCCAACCCATTAATCATGTTTGTCAAATAAACTTAAAGAATCTCTACTGCTCAAACCACTTGACAAGTTCAATAAAATTTGAATACAAAGCTCCTGAACTCTACACTCTAAAAAATGAACCGCTATCTCAATGAGAAAAAGTGATCTAACAATTTGCATTGATTGTAGAGAAGCTTGAATCTTCGACTGGACTGGGTTGCTTGACGCGAGGATGTTTCGCTTCAAATGTCCCCTGTTTTGTCCCCTGTTTACAATGGGGTACTCAGGTCAAAGCAGTTTCAGTCTTTTGTTCATGGTAATGAGTCATTCACGTCATCAGGAGAGTCGTCAACGGAGCCATTAGGAGAGACTTCCGTCCCATCATTAGGAGGGACAGCTGCCCTGTCATTAGGAGGGTGCTAACTAGAGCACAATAGGTGCTAATTAGAGCTATTGTTTAGTCACTAGCCTATAGCAGTCGGCCTCTCGGTAGGATGGGTCTGGTTAGGTTTAAAAAAAAACTCCAGCTTTTGTTGGCTTCTGTATTTTCTTCTCTACAAGAGTCAAGACAGAAGTCAGACTACCAGAGCAAGAATTTTAGCTGAGGAAGCTTCAGCGATTTGAAGCGAAACGTCCTCGCGTCAAGCAACCCAGTCCAGTCGAAGATTCAAGCTTCTCTACTATGGAAACCACCTGGACAACTGAGAGCCTACACAGAAAAATTTGCATTGATGTTTTTAAGTTATTTCAACTTTACTAAAGTTATTTCACCTTAACTAGAGAAGTCTTGTGGCATTAACTCAGTTGAAAGTTGAAATAACTAAATTGAAATAACTTTTAAAAATCTATTCAAATTGTTAGTTTTCTTGTTGAGACAGCAGTTCCTTTTTGAGAGTGCAGTTTTCTGAAATTCTTTCTTTATATGTTGTTTTTCTTGATAATTCATTTTTTTATACTCATCTATTCCAGTCAAGGGTCACAGGGGGCTGGAGCCTATCCCAGCAGTCATGGGGCAAGAGGTGAGATATACCCTTTCACAGCGTCTTTCTTGATAATATTGTCTATAATTTGTGATTGCATGCAAGAGTCTCCTCAGCACATAGAGCTGTTGGATGCTTTCCTGTTAGGCTTGTCCATCTCCACACACACTATACTGCTTTTACTGATTTCAGACAAAGCAATTTTTAGAATGACTCGAGTGAAATTATACTTTTAGGTGGTGTTTACTTGATCCATAAAAGATGTTCAGATTAATAAAAAATTATCAGTTTTATAAACTCAAAAGGAATAGATTTTCAAAATTAAGTTCACATAATATGTTTAATTATTTTAACTGTTTGAAATGAGAGTGTAATTATGGAACAAGACCTTGTTCTATTCCTTTCTGCCACTGAGCCAATGATTTTTACAGGAGGCCATCAAATATGGCCATCGGGTATTGCAAAAGCTGTCTGTCCGTCAATGGTGAGCACAGTTCAGCTAATCCGATAACAGATAATTATCAAAGCTAATGTTTTTGCTAGTGGATTAGCTTTTTAGATAACTTTTAAAACCATCATCGGACCAATTATCTTCCGATCTGTTATCTGTTCCGATAACTTTCAGACTGATAACTTTTTTCTTTTTTTTTTGCTGGTAAAGTGAGCAAAGTTTAACGGTCAAAAATGTTTCTAAACCCTAAAATCAAAGATTGTAGTCCTTTTGTTGTGTGTTTGTAGCAGACTGGCTACCTGTTGCTTGCTGATGGCATCATCATTAAGTACAAAACGTGATTGACCGGTGGACACAGGGAGCATTGTGGGTAGTGTAGTTCAGGTTCACTTTGGGCATTACAGTGAGTCGTCCGCTTGATACAAAAACAAAACGGACTAATTTTATCATTATTTTATTTCTTTGTGGCTGACAGTATAATTTAAATGCCAAGACTCAGTGGGGGAGAGGAGCTCTCACGGTGCAGCTGTGTGCAGAGGGACTTTTCATCACCGTTTAGACACTGTTTTGGATTTAAAAAAGGACGCTTTATGTGGATTATTTTTACCTGAAACTAACAGGTAAGAATTTAGATGTCTTTTACTCTGCCAATCAATGCATTAATGGGCATATTTCAGTTGTTTAAGCCACAGGGTTCAAAGCATGTGAAAAAAGCTGTTGCGGTTCGGGCTGGAGTGAACGGCGAACCCAAAAGCTGGAAGCAGAGATGAAACAGAATAAATCAGAACACTGGTTTATTTACACGGGAGAATTATTTACATGGGAGTATAATGTGCAGACGGCAGGGTAGCAGAGTGGAGACCGGGCCGCTCAACGGTGGAACCAGGGAACCGCAGTCCTGATGGCGTCAACCCAGGTGATGTGGATCCGGAGCCAGGTGGCTGCGTGCAAGCTGTTGACGTGGTCTGGAGAAGATACACAGGTGAGTCAGTACTGAACCGGGTCAATTCCAAAAGTAGATAAATCACAGTCAATTAGTAACAGTATGTCTTAGCTTAGTCCAGAAAGCTGAAATGAGCTGAAGCTGTAGAAACAAGCTGAAGCTAGAAAAAAGCAACGACAAAATACTGAGCTAGAAAACTCAGACAGGCTGCAGGAAAAAATACAGAACGCAGTCTAAGAGCATGGGAGCTCAGAATTAACACTGCGTAGGAACACAACAAGAGGCCAGTTACCGTGAAAGTTACGCTGAGTTTCTGGCAAGATGGAGTGAAGAGCCAGGGTTCATATGCAGGTTATAATGAGATGAAGATCAGGTGTGTCGATCAGTTTGAGGCGCGCCACCTGTGCAGAAGAGAAACAGCAGCAGCAACAGGCAGCCCACAACAAAAGCAATAGCTTTTTAGTTCGTAAATGACGGTGTATCTAATACCGAGATAAACTGTGACTTCTAATACTGTGTTTACTGCTTTTGAAAGATGATGACAGTGTTTGGGGTGTTATTACCTCCGCCAAGGAGGTTATGTTTTTGGTCAAGTTTGTTTGTTTGTTTGTTTGTCTGTCTGTCAGCAGGATAACTCAAAAGGTTTTGAATGGATTTTGATGACATTTTGTGGAGTGGTTGGAAACGACAGGAGGAACAAGTGATTAAATTTTAGTGGTGATCCGGATCACGATCCGGATCCAGGAATTTTTTAAAGGATTCTTCATCATTGCGGGATAGGGGGAATTTTGACATTCTAGTTTCTAACTCCACAAAAACAAGGCAGAAAGGCTGGAAAGAAATTAGGGTGTAACATAGTCAAATGTTCCATCAAACAACAAAGTTTGGTCATGATCGGATCCGGATTCCGGATCTGGTGATCCAGAATATGCAAAAATATAGGGAAAATAGAAAATGTGTCAGTGTGACGTGACAAATGAAGCTAGAGATGCACAACTAACACCAAATTGTAGCTGAATCTGTACTGATTCAGTAAGGTGTCATCAGATTTGATGTAGCTTCAAATGTTATGGAGCTAGTTCCAGAAGAAAACCGCCATTACCGAAAAATCGTTTTTATACAATAACTTTTGAACTAATAAAGACATAAAAGTGATTCCAAGTTCTAGTGGTATGTTTTCATGGTCAAGGATGTCAAATATAAAGGAAAGAAAAGTGTATGTATCATAGTTTTGGTTGTAACACTGAATTGTTGAATAGATCACTGTGCCAAGGAGGGAATCTCTTTAGGGTCAGTGACCCTATGGCCTTGTTAGTAAACAATGTCAAATACAACACACTGCAAAGAGGAAATCCCTCATGACAAACTATACAGGGCTGGGGAGCACAATGAATTTATTAGATGAAGGACTATCATTTGGCATTATTATATTTTAGTGGCAATGAATATCACTATCCAGATTACTTCACTTAGCAAAAGCAAAGTGATGAGTCAGCAGTATACTCAGCAGTGGTTAAGTTCTGGTTCAGTGCACATCACTGAACAAAGTACACAAGGTGCAAAACCCACTCCCAGGTGTTGATGAATCACGCCTAGGATCCAGAAAACCCAGAGGCTGACATCAGCACCTTACTGTCGCATATATTCTGCTTCGGTGCACTTCACTGAATATATAGAAGGTGCACTTCATTATGTAGCAAAACATGCAACACTTAAAAAATAGTTCTATTTCAGAATTTACTGTTATTTATTTAGAGAAGTGTTTCATAAATGTTAAAAAAATTCATATATTTGCAGTTTAGTTGAATAATAAATTGAATTTTGTCTCTTATTTGTTTTTGTCTATAAGCACATGCAATATCAATATCAGTGCTCAGATGACAGTAGCTTCTGGGAAAGGTGCAAGTTGCAATAAACTGTGATGCCAAGCGCTAAGGATACATGCTATCCAGTCACAGCAGTTAAAACATTTTTTACTACTGAACAAACGTCATTGTTAGAATTTTTTCGTTCAATGATTCCATGGCGTGTAGATGTTATGGCGTCAGTGACCCCATGGCCTTGGCGGAGGTTTCTAGTTTTTACATTCATTCATTTTCATGCGTTCTTATGTGTTTGTGATCCTTGAATTTACCCGGTAGCGAAAAGTGAAAGTAAAACTGGTTTATCAGAACTAACGAATTTAATTGTAACGATCAACCTATGAGGTTGGACACGTAAGAAATTATTAATAGTGACTCACCAGTATTTCACAGTTCCTCTGACTGCGCCTCTTCGTCGTGGCGCCGCTCCGCTGTCCGGATTGGCTGATTACTTGGGTGGTATGAAAAAAATTACCTGTCCGCGAAAAGGGTGTATTGCTATTTATTCTTTAGTATTTTATCCAATCATATTGGCATATCATTTATAGGTATATGATAATAAAAGTTATCGGATATTGGTTATCTGTAATAACGTTCAATTTTTTAGCAGTTTATCAGTTTAGCATCATAAAAGATAACTTTTTAGTTATCAGATTAATGGTTATTGAAGCTAATTTTTTGGTTAGCTGTGCCCACCATTGCCATCCGTCCGTCCGTCCATCAGTCTGTCTGTGCTCAGCATAAGTCCAGCACTATTACTGCCAGACTTGAAATTCACAGGGAAACATACTTGGGACACAGACCTTAGACAAGTTCAAAGATGACTAAACTTGATGTATTTTAAGAGGTAGTTTAAGAGGTTAAAAAGTCACATTCTGTTTCAAACTGATTAATTTTGAGTGACGTTGGTGACAGCCAATCAGAGTAGAGCTGCACTGTGATGTCAGTCACTGGTCTCTTCAAAACTGCTTCATTTTGTTTGTTTATATACATGTTTCTCATATATTATGTAAAAGCTAGAGAGAAATAAACACTTCTAAAACGGAAAATGCTGTTGTTGGAACCTAATAACACCTGTGAACTTATTTACAAGACATTTTGCTGAGATTAGCATGGTGACGTTACTTTCTGGTGTAGCTATTTGCTAACAGCTTAGTTTCTGGTATATTATGTAAAAACTAGTGAGAAATAAACACTTCTAAAACTAAAAACTCTGTTTTTGTAACCTGATAACACTTCTGGAGTCATTTACAAGACATTTTTCAGACATCAGATTGCACACTAACTTTCACTAACTCAAAACCAAATTTGTCTCATTAATAACTGCAAATGCACAGAGGGTGATCTACAAATATTCCTTGATTTGCACAACATGCACAAATGATGATTTGATTTGAACATGTACAAACTGTACATAAGATAATAGGATCTTAATAGGATAATAATAACAGCTGCAAATTATAAAGAACACAATGCTCCTACGGCTGAGGGTATCTTAGCAATGCGTTATATTTAATTCTTTTAAAATTTCCAGCAGGAGATTAACATCACTTTGAGCAGATGGAATCAGTTAATCAGTGAAATCACCTGGTGGAGTGGGTGATTGCAAAGAAACCCTGCAACCTCTTTGCCCTTTTTGAAATCAGTTTGAGACCTCTGTTATACAGTATCACCTCCAGCATCGTTCAGACACTTGGCATCCAAAACCTACACGAAAACCTTCATCACCAATCTTATGTTGCTGTGCAACTGATGAGCATGCAGAGAAAGTTACAGCAACATATAAATTAATCAGTAGGCACCTATATTTTCTGATCTAACATATTTTTAAAGAATTAAACCACCGCTGTCATTATGAATGAAGATCTGATCAGATCCATCTGTTTTATTGTGATTGATGCTCTGTGGAAACATACTGTTTCTCTGTCACCATGTACAGATTTTATGAAACGATAACATTGTGTTTGTGAGAACACAAATGGAAAATGTGAACCTTCTCTCCTGTTTTGTCCCTTCTTCCTACTTTCTGTCTGTCCCTGAGTACACAAGATATTAATTCTCCATTATTCTCATGTCCCTCTCTCCCTCAGTTCATTCCCTGGATACACAGATTATTAATTAGGCAGAGATCCCGATCATGACAGAGGAGACAGCACAGGGCCCCAGCACGCAGCTCACTCCCAGAGCCCATTCTGCACCATGTGGCTCACTTCAGGGTAATGCACACACCGAATCTCATTTCCTCACAATGCTGTAATTTCTTCATAATTGAACTGAGCCCCTGAGTGTGTGCGTGTGTGTGTGTTGGGGGGGATCTGACATAAAATATATAAATAGTTTAACATATCATAATTAATCCATGATCCTTACAGACCCTCCCCCCCAGCACAGTTCAGCATACATGTGGACGTGGACATCTTGGTGCGGAGTGTCAGTGAATTCAAATTGTCAAGAGATGCACATTCACGTGATAAAAACAGCCAGTCTCTGCCTCTTCGTGTGCTGCTGGAGACAGCCTCCTGCAGGCCTGTTACAGGACTTGAGCCTTAAGTGTCCGTTGCCTCTTCCATGTGCTATTGTGACCCCACTGATCTGAGCATCACACTTGAACCACAGGTGGAACAAAGGTGACTGAAAGTCCCGGTAATGACCCTGGACTGAACACTCTCTAACACGCCCAACTCTTTGAACAGAGGGAGCATTCCGATTAATAACGTAAATCCAACTGCAGTTAAGTTGAAGTGTAATTGTAGTCTGCAGATTAGTGAAGAGGAGAGATTCACTGCTTTGCTCAAACCCCAGTTTCACAGATTAAGTCCACCTGCAGTGACTTAATCGTTTGATTGCAGTGCAGAGGATTTTAGAAGGATTCAGCTCCTCACACTCTCTCTGTGGTCCGGGCAGTGTTGCCACGGTTACTTGAAAAAGTAATCCAATTACTGATTACTGATTACTCCTTGAAAAAGTAACTTAGTTACTTTACTGATTACTCAGTTGTAAAAGTAACCAAGTTAGATTACTAATTACTTTTTTAGTTGCTTTCCCAGCTTAATTACTTTTTTAGTTGCTTTCCCCAGCTTAATTACTTTTTTAGTTGCTTTCCCCAGCTTAATTACTTTTTTAGTTGCTTTCCCCAGCTGCCGACAACAACCCTCTGCCACCTCAAAATGACAATGTTTTGCCAAAACTCACTTTATAGTCACCCTTTCTTGACTTCAATGAAAATAAATACTTGTTTTATAAAAAGTAAAATAAAGACCTTTTTCTTGACCTCATATTTAACTGTTGACAGCACTGTAACAGTAAAACTTGTAATTTCTAACCTACATTGTTTATAAATGTAACTATTAAATTCTTTCTAACATTTAAATTCTCTCTAAACATTTTACTTGTCGAAATTATTATTATAAGAAGTATTAGTAGTTGTAGTAAAAAAGGGCATCAAAACTGGAGCTTTAATCTAGGGGTGTTGTGGGGGGGAGCACATCCCTGCCCCATGCCCCCATTCCATCTGGATTCGCCCCTGCTTTGGCGTTTGAGCACAAAGAATGGATAACATTTATTTATGCAGAAAACATGACCAGATTTACAGGTAAGAAAGTTTTATTGTGTTTTCACATCATGTGGTCCCCAGAAAGAGAGTTTAGGTGCATTTGAGTGGAAAATAGTGTTAGTTGTTGACACGTCGCGAAGGATCAGCTTTTTTTAGCGAGCAGATACGGAGCGGCTCAGTTCTGAATTCTAAATAAAGTAGGAAAGAAAGCATACAAATGTCTTTGTAAAGCTCAGTGCAGGTGTGCTGTTGTCACCGCACTTTAAGAGGTGAGGACGAGTCCTAGCTGCTGCAGAAAACTGCGGCTGAAAAGCTCACAGCTCACTTAAAGTGGGCAGTTCAGTTGAACCCAGACCCCCTGCCCACGGACCAACTTTAATGCTGCTATCGACCCACAATGCAAAAATAATAGTAACGCACAGTGACTTGGAGAAGTAACTTTAATCTGATTACTGATTTGGAAAGATTAACGCGTTAGATTACTCGTTACTAAGTAGAGTAACTGGCATCACTGGGTCTGGGACCATGATCCTGTGATTAGGTGCCTGGGTGTTGAGAACCCCAATAGCTGGAGAAGTCTAAGGAGATGTCCACGCTCAGTGTTGGGGAAAAGTAACTTTGGAAAGTTACTTCATTAGTTAGTCTATACAGTTATATTTTACAGTTACTTCTTACATTTACTTCATTGGCAGCTACGGACACCTTGTCGGCAGCTGCTGAATGTAATTAATAAAGTTACTCATAATCTAATTTGGTTATTTTTAAGATTTAGTACTCAGAAAAGTAACTATTAGCTACTTTGCTGATTAGTTACTTTTCTGATTGCTCAATTTTACGAGTAACCAAGTTAGATTACTTGTTATCTTATTAGTTACATTACTTATTAGTTGCAAGTTTTCTGCAGATTCTAATAAAGTAATTGCATAAAGCTGCTAATGAAGTAACTGCATAAAGCACCTGTATAAAGCAACTAAAAAAGTAACTAAAAAAGTAACTTGTCAAAGTTACTTTCCACAACACTGTCCACGCTTCACCTGGCTGTGGCAGATACATAGTTACTTTATTTAAGGCATGTGTGGTTACTATACAGAACCCAAGGTGGTTCTGCAATGTCATTGATACGGTGAAGCATGGCACCAGTGGATCTCCTAGAGATATCTTTTTTTTACACTTCTTTAAAATTATATCCAATAAACAGCTTTTAAGTGCAAATTCAACACATTTTTTGTCTCCTCTATCACCTCAAACATCAGTGGAAATGGAGCCTTCACGTGAGTTTCCTCATTGATTTACAATTTATACCAGGCGTCAAATTTGCAGAGAGTCAGACACGAGGGCAGGGGGATGGAGCATTGGGGATTGACTTATCAGCAATTTTGCTGTCAGCAGAAAGATGCGCCTATGTTGTCACTAAGTTTTTCTCTTCAACTGTATATATACTGGACAAAGACTGTGTGATGTCACCCAATGATTTTCTATAGAGACCCGGAACCGCCAAAATGAGCCCTTTTCTGGGTGTCGCCATGTTGAGGCCCCACGCGCACTGATTCATGTGCATAAAACAATGCATAAATGCATAAAGGGGTGGAGTGTCGCTGGCTCCGTGTGTGATGAAAAAAGCCTGAATGCACCTCTCTCTTCCCGTCCAAAGCACCAGCTAACAGGCTAACCTCAGTAAGGGGAGTTAATTAAATCATATATTTAGGGACTGTGTGTTGATTCTCCAAACGGTTTACTTAACCCACCTGCTAAAGTGAAAGCCGGCATTCTTTTGGCCCTCGTTGCTCACCCCTGTATTAGACAGACCCAGTTTGTCCAACGGAGTGTCTGCGAGTTTGTCTAAGATGTGTGGGTAATATGAAAATATAACGTGATGTTAGTGCACCACTGGACACTTAAGTTTTACAGGCTAATGTTAGCCTAGCCTTTAGCAACAGGCTGTGTTAGCTTAATGCTGGCTGAATGTTAATCACTCAGCTCACTGAATTCTTTATATTTGTAAACTGTTAGGTCTATTTTTTATCATTTTTTTATGTGGTCATTACATGCCATAGTTTTTAAATTGTTACTGTTCTGATTATAAGAATGGTCTCAATTTTTAAATAAGTTACAGATTTATTTTTTTTCTTTATTTTATTTATTTGTCAAACTGTTTTCCTGAGTAATCAGATCACAATGAAAAAGCACAGCACCGTTTTATATCATTGCAACTTTAGCCTGTATCTTTATATTTTAAGAAAATATAGTTCTTCACTTGACCCACATGAGGAAGTTAAAAAAAAATCACAATGTTAAAATTCAGATTTGTTTTTTTTTTTTGTTTGTTTTGTTTTGTTTTTTCAGTGTTCAGAAATTCAGAACTTTTAATGTTTCTCTTTTCTTTAAACCACCTGACTCCTTGTTTTCTGTTGCACAGCACTGTTAAACTTGGTTTGCTGGTTTTGTATGTTTGTTATCTTTAGTCTATGTCTATATTTTTAATGTTGTTCTTTTTTCTTCTTTTCATTTTTGTATCATTTTAAAAGGAGGAATGTTTTGAGGCCTGATCCTGAAAAGATCTTAAATCACTGCTTGTCACAAACCAGGAAAGTTGCTGGAACGATTGACTACCACAAGTTCAGAGTGAACCCTTTGAATACAGATGCACTTCAAAACTTCCAGTGATGGAGCTGAACACTAAAACCTACAGTCCAGACAGAAAAAGGCAACATCTCTGCTCTTCAACATATGAGGAAAGTGTCTCCAAAAACTCCACAAAGAGGCTGAAGCTGTAGAGGAGACCTTCATGTGGTTAACTGTCCTGCCAGTCCAGCTCACCTGTCGTCTCTGCAAACTCACCTGCTGCTGCTCTTCAAAACAAAACGAAGGCTATTTAAAGAGGAACTATTTTACTCTTTCAAAAAGCCATTTCCTTTTAGATTTTGACATAAAATGAATCAAACATTAAACATGAAGTCAAAGTTCAGTCATTAAGACACTTGTGCTTGCACAGGTAGAATTTGTGTAGAATTTCAAAGCATTCACAATCACTAAAATAGTGAAATTCATATTTTTGTGTTGTACTCTATATTGATTGCAACATTAAAAACAATGACATAGTTAATGAGGATGGCAGTTAAATTGTTGTGTGTTGGGGGGTTTGGCTGGACATTTTGGTGTTGTTTTCTTTTCTTTGCTCTCCAGGTGGTATGCAAACTGGTTTTTTGTCTGTGGAGAAGGTGCTGGCAGAAGAGTCCTTCACCCTCATCAGCATGATTTGCAGCACCTGTGGATGATGCTCACGTGCAACCTTAAGGACTTTCAGCTGAAGCAGATAATGAGATGGCGTTCTGCATTTAAGCCATGAGTGATTCGAGCAGAACTGCCGGGAACTCGACCTTGTGACGTTCGTTTGTGAGACGCTGAGGACCGCGCCTGGGTTTGACACATCGTGCCTGTGAAGGAGGACGGGTGAGGGACACATGCTGTCAGCACACATCAGAGGTGATTGATTGTCTGAATAAGTGTTAATAGTAATTTGGTATTTTGTTACGCAGTATATTTGAACATTGATGAGAATTGTGCAGCTCGCTTCTCACGGCCGTGGCGTACGGACTGATGATCCTCCACCTGTTGTGAGAAGCTGCTCATTTACATAAAGCTTAAATTCAGACCTGAATGTGTTGCTGATAGTGTGTGCCTTTGAAGGATATTAGTTGTAGCTGTTGACTTACCTCACCTCTTCTATCCTTCACAGAGTCAGTTTGTCGTGTCCACCTGGGGGGTGTTTGGCAGTGAATGTGAGTCCAGAAGCGCCGGGCTTCGATCCCTTTGGGTGCTGGAGAGCGCGCCGTCCTTCACTCCGCCAGACAAACGCACTTTTATGTTGTACACCGAGTATTGCACAAGAGGGGAAAATAAAATTGTTTTGTTTTTGGAACCGCTTTCTGGTTATTTAGCGCTGGGTTCAGTCAGACGCAGGTCCGCTCCTCAACCCGTGTCGGCACATAACATAAATGTTGAAATTACTAAATTAAAAAAAAAAATTTTATCGTGGGGTTTATATCACATGAGTGCTGACAAATAACAATAACAAATATATTTTTAACAGACACACTGCGGTCATTGTTACATTACGTCCTGCTGTGTTTATAATCTATATTTTATTTATTTACTGTTTTTTCCTGATTGAAATGCAGATATGAATGACTGAATCTACGAGACTTAAAAATGTACACATTACTTTTCATGCTATTCAATTTGTCCAAAAAGAAATTTACAAGGTTCATTATTATGTTAATCTAGAAATCATCTCATCTGAAGCAACAACAATGGAAGAGTTATGGTATTAATTTAACATCAAACATTTCTGTTTTTTTTTTTACTTCAAATGATAAGTATTAATTACAGAGGAACATCAGTTTTATAGTGTAAGATATTTTTTACTTCAAAATGGAAAGTAAACTAAGAAATTAATCTTGAGGTTAAAAAAAAAATTACGTATATTAGTAAGGATGTTTCTTTAGAAAACTGTCGTGTATAAATTATCAGAACTCTTTGATGTTCCTCTGACCTAATTTCTTTAAGCACTTACAAAATTATGTAACTGGAGATTTTAAATCCAAACTCTAACTATATAAGAGGTGAACATCATGAGCCCTGTATAGGTTTTCAGTGGCCATGTTTTTGTCACAATAATCATAATCCTCGTGTTTTTCTGTTGGTTGTAAGCATCCATAAAATGATGCATTGGATATTGTGGTAATTATATGTATTTTATAGTATACTGGATGTAGGGCTTGTGTGGTTATTTGCTTGAAACAGTGACTGTCAGCAGCTTAGTTTGTTCATGTTAAAAAAATAAATGCAAATGAGAAATTAATAATTCAGGTTTGTCTGTGGCATCTGAATTGTTTCTGTGGCTGAAAGTGTTTTGCAATATGTGCAGTGCTTTGCAGGGAGTCTTGCTTAAGGGCACGCTGGCTGTGCTAAAAGGGTCAGGAAGGGTGCAGTGATTTTTTTTTTTTTTTTTTTTTTTTATTGTGGCATTTTATCTGGGAACCTAATTAATTTTCAAAGAACTAATTAGGATCCAGCCACTGAGTGAGCCTCCATGCTCCATAGTTATTTTTGCTTTGCCTCTCATTTGCTCACAGAACTCCAATGTTCTGCTCCAAGAACCGCTCAGGGTTTTGGCTTTGACACTCCTGCCCCCCTGTGGTGGCCGTGTGCATAAGGAGAACAAAGCCTGTGGCTCATCCACACCTCAGGATCCTGCAATAATTTATCAGGAACATCTGATACATTCTCTCTCTCTCTCTCTGTTGTTGGTTGACAATCTGTTCTCTCTTTTCTCCCTCACTACTGCAAAGTGATGCCCTTGTGAATGTTGCTCAGTGAACACATACACGGTGCTCAGGAGGCCCTGAGTGGATCAGAGTGGATTCAAATGTGGGGAGTAATGTTTAATGGCCTCCGTAATGATAATTAGCAGCCGTTCTCAAAGATACATCATGATAGAGGAGAGAGAGGCTGAGGAAGAACAGATTGTATGAGGGATGAATAACATGGAGAAGACAACAGAAAAAAGAGAAAGGAAAAAAAACTGAATGAAAAAATAAAATGAATGAGAGAAATGGGGGAGAACAAAGGCTAAACAGGGGAGCTAACAGGAAATAAGAAAGGAATCACAAGATCCACCTCTGTGTCAAAATATTAACACCACAATCCAGCCTTTGACCGGCAAACCTAAAATACTGTAGGCCTTTGTGTTTAAGGCGTTTTCTAATGTATGATTGAAACATTGTTTTTGGTCCTTAGAGTCCATTCCTCCATTCGTGTGTGAACAAAATTATACCAGTTTTGATGTGAATTCAGCCAAAGCTGGTGGGATGATTGAAGGTCAGCCAAGGATAAAGTGTTGATTTTCAGAAAAATTGGTTAACAGTCAAAGTCACAGATCAAGGTCAATATTTTGGACCAGTGCTTCCAGGAATTGGAATTGTGTTTTTCCCACATAAGCACATAACATCTGTACATTTCTACCAAGTGTTTTTTTTTTTCCCTTTGGTTTTTCTTTTGTACAAAGAGGAGGTGGGGCCACGTATGTGACTCATCATACAGAGAAAGCAGGTTGCATGCAACCAAAATAGAGGAAGTAACCCAATCACATGGCCCTTACCACACTGGGATGATGGTCATCATATTTAAGCCAGAGACTCTCATGAATAATACACCAACCAAACAACCCTCGGGTTAAACAGTTGTCACACTGTGACAGATTGAGGAAACATATGAGCAGCAAAAACAAAAAATAGTTATCCATTTTTGTCCTGTCCAAATCCTTTTCTCATTTGTTAAATGCGTTCCTTGTCAGCTGATGCCCAGCGAGTACATCGGAAAGTTTTGTGGATGCTCAAATCTTTGAGTGAACATCAGATGGAGAGCTTCTCCGGTGGTCCCAAATTTGTTTACCATTTTGTCCTGTACTTCTTCATTGGCTTGCCAGTGGGACATCCAATGGGACATCCAGTGGATGCTAGTTTTATCTGTGCCTTATCTGTCTAGTCTTCTGTTCACACCCAGAAGTACTGCACACATGCATTAGATGGTTGTCCACTCATTCCATCAGAGAGTGACAGATTAGGCAAATTTTTTGCCATCGGACATCTTATTTAAGGGTGATTCTTAGACTACGGGCACTTATTACGTCCTTTGATCATATTGTTTGAAAAACAGAAAAAAGGGGAAATTTCACACTTTTATAGTTATCTTTACAATGAAAGTGTGTTAAGAAATTTGTTCTAGTAGTCTATGATGACTTTTTCACCTTTTTTCAGCATCATTATATGCAAATATTGCCGGTTTGTGCTTGTCCCACACCCAGACTTTTGATCTTCAATGATAAAAATGAATGGTAAAGAAACATTTTTTCTAATGTTTTAAAATATCTCTGAATAAAATATCAGTAAAATAATCAAAACATAATTGGGGTATTCAATGTCATACAACTGTTGTGATTTTTTTAAACAAAATGTAGTTGTCCCACACTATTGCTGTAATTTCCACCACAACACTGTAATGTCCCTTTAAACAGTTTGTATGAAAGATTGTTTGGGTAGTTTCTATGGAGATAAACAGTGACATCAGAGCACATGTATATAGCGCCAAATCACAACAAACAGTTGCCCCAAGGTGCTTTATATTGTAAGGCAATGGTGTGGTGGAAATTACATTTACAAGGCCAATAGTGTCCGTAGTTAAAGAATCACCCTTAAATCTGTTAACTCAATCCGCCACAATGTGTCCAGAACTTTACCACTTTTATTCAACCACACACATAGCAGTCAACACCTGCCAAACATCATTCATTGAAGCACTGCATACACCCATGGCGCATGTCTGCACATCAACATTGCAGATGACAATTTATACACAAACAACAAAGTCACCAGAACCAAAAGAAAACATTAATAGCAATAAATAACATTTTTATTCAGATAAGGTCTGCACACCCCCTCACACTAAGGCCTTGTCCACACAGAAATGGACCTTTCCCTGTTTGAGCTTTGTCTTTGTCATTTTCAAAAGATGTTCTGTAAATATGGCACCATTTCAAGAAATGTCTGCATCCACATGAAGCCACTGAAAACAGCTGAAATTGCATGATTGCCAGCACCTCAAGAAGATCTGATCTAATGTGTACAGAAGATCTGCAACAATTCCACAAAAACAGAGAAGACTTGGCACATGTGCATAACCAGTGTAAAGACCAAATCAATGTACCAGCAGAAGCAAAGTGGCAAATGGAGTAAATATTGTATGAAGTATTTTCATGTAACCTGTTGCATCTCCATACAGTTGTATGCAAAAGTTTGGGCACCCCTGATAATTTTCATGATTTTCCTTTATAAATCATTGATTGTCTGGATCAGCAATTTCAGTTAAATATATCATATAGCAGGCGAACACAGTGATATCTGAGAAGTGAAATGAAGTTTCTAGTATTTACAGAAAGTGTGCAATAAATATTTAAACAAAATTAGGCAGGTGCATAAATTTGGGCACCCTTGTCATTTGATTGATTTGAATACATGTATCACTAATTATTGGAACACAAAATTGGTTTGGTAAGCTCATTGACCCTTGACCTCCTTACACAGCTGAATCCAATCATGAGAAAGGGTATTTAAGGTGGCCATTTACAAATGTTTCTCCTCTTTGCATCTCTTCTAATGAGTGGCAACATGGGATGGTATGCTGAAGCACATTTGTCCTTTAGCATACCCTTTAGCATGCCGAAGTGGCAGGCCAAGAAAAATCTCAGATAAGCTGAAGCGAAGGATGGTGAGAGCAGTCATAATCAACCCACAGACCTGCTCTAAAGACCTACAACAATGTAGGTCTCTTTTTTTTTGCCTTCTTGCTCTCGGTCGGGACGGTCGCATTTTTCTCTCCTCCTCCCTCCCCAACTTTTCTGCTACTGTAGCGTGTTTTGTCTGTGATGCTGCCAGCCCTGCTCCCCTGGGAAACGTCAAAATGGATCTGATCAAGTGGTTTCTGAACGCAACTGATACTATTTTTTCCACAAGGCACTCAGGAGCGGAGGACCCGACCTGTCCTGCGGGGACACGTGGCGGGTTACGTGATGGACAGCTGGCGGAGGTGGCAAGTCATGTGCCTGTACACATTTTCTGTGGAGGACGTTGAAGATGTATACTTATTTGGAGCTGTGGTGACTGGGTTTCTGCTGTGTGGAGAGGCCACAGCACTGGTTTACCGGAAAATTAAGAAGGTGGAGGCGGCATTAATTGGCCCGTCCAGGCTGCCCCACATGATTGATTTGATTGGAAGGGCAGTGTCAGCTCAGTCGGCGGGTGTCAACCGCACGTTCGAATCCATCTCGGGGAGAATGGCTGCACTGGAAAACCGCTTTGATCGTCTGTAAGACCACATCTCTCCTCTATTCAGATGTATTGGGAGCCACTCTGAAGTTTCAGACTGTGGAATCTGCCAGGCGTCTGTTAATCTGGATATCTATTTGGTTTCCAAACACCAGCTGTCCTTCAAGGCCACTGGGATAAAATCCTCCCCCCGAAGAACACTCCTGATAGCCTCACTCCTCGTCTCCCCCGCCTCCTTGTCTTCCCCTGCCTCCCTCCCTTCCCAGTCCTGAGATGTTGACTGTGGGACCTTGAGACTCTGGTGGACTGATTCAGGACTGGGATCCCCCCCCCCCCCCCAGGATGGACAGATAAGGCCTGATGGCGCCTCAAGGGCGGCCTTTCCAGGCTGGCTGTCTGGACACTGGACACATCCAAGTCTCAGCTGTTGTCTGTCGTCTGTTGTGTTTTTTTGTTTTTGTTATGACTGTTTTTCTGTGCTATGGTTTTTTTGCTCTCCAGTGGTGCTGCGGGAGTTCAACGCAGCAGCAATGGAGGTTTTTCTTTTCCCAATTCTTTCCTTGTGTGTGCTTTTACATGTGTTCATGTACCGGACCGGCTTATGTGTGTTGTTGTTTGTTAAGTGTGTCATGAGGCCGGTCAAGGTTTGCTCAGCCCTGCTCATGACGTAGGGCAGGGATATACATCTGGAGCTGGTTCCCGGTCGCCAAAAAGGCGACCTCTGCTCCTAACTGGCAATTAGGATGGGTAAAATGCAGTAAACACATTTCACTGTGCAGGGAACATGTTCCTATGTGCATATGACAATAAACTTCTTTTGAATCCTTGAATCCTGTGCATCATTCAACTATACAATGCACTTTTCTCAAGGAGATGCTGGATGAGAGATTAATGCAGAGGAAGCCTTTTCTGCGTAAACGCCACAAACAGTCGTTTGAGGTATGCCAAAGCACATTTGGACAAGCCAGCTGCATTTTGGAATGAGGTGCTGTGGACTGATGAAACTACGAGGTCTATTAGAAAAGTATCCGACCTTATTATTTTTTTAAAAAACCATGTGGATTTGAATCACGTGTGAGTGCGTCACCCAAGCTTGAACCTTCGTGCGCATGCATGAGTTTTTTCACGCCTGTCGGTTGTGTCATTCGCCTGTGAGCAGGCTTTGAATGAGGAGTGGTCCACCCCTCTCGTCGTTTTTTTCATTGTTTAGGAATGGCTCAGAGACTGCCGCTTTGCTTTATCAAAATTTTTTCAGAAACTGTGAGGGACATCAAAGTGGACACCATTCGAGAAATTCAGATGGTTTTTGGTGAAAATTTTATGGGCTTCAAAGAGATTATGGAGTGTTACTGTCGCTTTAAGGATGGCCCAGAGCGACTAGTGGTGCGCCGCGCTCCGAATGGTTGATGTCCAGCTCTTGTGATAACCAGAGAAATTGCACACGATGGTCACAGATCCATACAGCCATCCGTTTAGAAATGAAATGGTCACTCAGCCTGTCGATAGTGGCTTTGGAGCGCGGCGCACCACCAGTCACTCTGGGCCGTCCTTAAAGCGACAGTAACACTCCATAATCTCTTTGAAGCCCATAAAATTTTCACCAAAAACCATCTGAATTTCTCGAATGGTGTCCACTTTGATGTCCCTCACAGTTTCTGAAAAAATTTTGATAAAGCAAAGCGGCAGTCTCTGAGCCATTCCTAAACAATGAAAAAAACGACGAGAGGGGTGGACCACTCCTCATTCAAAGCCTGCTCACAGGCGAATGACACAACCGACAGGCGTGAAAAAACTCACGCATGTGCATGAAGGTTCAAGCTTGGGTGACGCAATCACACATGATTCAAATCCATATGGTTTTTGAAAAAAATAATAAGGTCGGATACTTTTCTAATAGACCTCGTAAAATGGAGATATTTGGACATATCAAGGATGGTATGCATGGCAGAAAAAGAACACAGCATTCATATCAGCTTGGCACTCCGGCAAGGGCGGTCGCATCTCATCCTTCCTTCTCTCCTCCTGTTGTCTCTATCTCTGTCTCCAACCTTCAAAGTCCCGACATCACTAGACTGTGAATTTTTCAAATTGCATTCAGATTAACCATGGAATTGATCAGCTGGTCTTTCAACGCTGTTGACACCATCTTTTCATCAAGGAAATCAGGTCAGGAGGACCCTGCATGCCCAGAAGGAACCTATCCTGTGGGCTACGTTCTCGACGCCTGGACGGAGTGGTGCATGGCGTGCTTGGCACCACTCTCTGTGGAAGACATTGAGGATTTATTCTTATTTGTCTTTATGGTAGTTGAGCTCCTGCTGTCAGGATTATGCATTGCCCTGATCGACTGAAAAATTGGCAAGATGGCTGCCACCAAAACCATAACCCCACGTCTGTCCATCATGATTATCGAAGTTGGCAAGGCTGTACAGTCTCAGACTGCACTGATGCTTGAACTGAAATGCTGAAAGTGGGAATGCATCTTGGAGCAGCTGACTGCCCTGCAAAGGCATTGATGTTGGAGACCAGTGAATATTCATTTACACAACTGGATCTGCACAGTGAGAGAAGCCGCATTTGGCTCTATGCTTCTCTGCCTAACCCAAACACGGCAACCTTATCAGCTACAGAAGGTCAAAATGCCCCACTTGTTTTTCCTCCAGAAGATTTTAACGGCCCTGGTGACACATACAGCTCTCTTTCTCATCTGCCATCCCCCACAGACTCTATGCACACACGGACAGGGGCTGATATGAACCACCTGCATACAAGGATGTACAGTCCCCCCCACCCCTCCTTGTGTTTCTGTCCCCACCCATGCTCCCCCACCCCGGCCTCTGCACTTGCCACTTCCTTCCCCCTCCTGGAGGCCACGTGGCACGGCTGTGGGTGCACATCTCAGCCCGAGCCAGAGTAGGCTGACACTTTGTCCCACCACCAAAAGGAAGAAAAAATTATTTATTTTAAAAGCTGAAAGTTCTTTCTGCAATTATTTTATCAGCATCATAATGGTCGAAGTGTTCACTATTCTTAGGGCCCCTTCACACATAGTGCGAATATGTACAACTCAGGGCGACTCCCATTGGAACAGCTTGTATGAGCAAACCATGAAACAAGGCGCCGACAGGCAGGTGTGCACGATGCCGCTGCGAAGTTTCGTGCACACGGGAACCCAATGCCAGCAGCGGCGTGATCATGCAGCTGCTGTGAAAATAAAAAATGAAAATTACATGCTACCCACGGGACTTGAACCTGCACTTTCCAAAAGCTCTGATTACCAGTCAGAAACTTTACCACTGAGCTACCATGGCTGTCCTGTGAAAGGTGCGGGAAACTGCCTGATATCAGGAAGGACATGGACATATTTAAAAAAAATAAATAAAACCACACACCATATAAAAACACTGCATTTTATTGAATCCCTCTTATCAAGTGGACAATACAAATATGATGATCCGACTGTTTCTCTGTAGATGACCCATGGTCACAGATGTACAGTCATGAAATGACATGAATGGAGCAGTGAGTTCGTCTCATCATGTCCACATCTGCATGTCCAGTCAGCCCTCCACACGTCCTGCCCGACACCACGTCATGTGGAACAGAGCTCACGTGGGTAAAATGACAGTCAGATCACCCACTGCGTGTTATGATCTGATGGTCCATTTCAACCTGGGGGTAGCCTGTCAATGTGTACGCCATGCACGCGCTCGCTCACTGCAGCCCATCGCCACTGCAATATATGTTTTTATTTTTGTTCACGTGAGGACAGCAAGCAGACACATGCACATCACAGTGGGCAGTTGTTAGTCCATGTCCATCAAAACACATTGCATGTTGTCCAGCCGTGACGTCCAGAACCACAGATCTCCATTGCTGCTTCTGTCGGTGGCCACACATCCTGTCAGTTTAGCGCACACCAACGTGCCACTGTGTCTGTTTGCAAAGCCACACTCTTGGGGGCACTTAGACACATTTCACATCCAGCTCGACAGTGATTGTCTGCTGACTGTTGTAGTGTTAATAATGCGAATAGCCACACATTTTCTAAGTGCCATGCAAGCAGTGTTAGATGTTCATGTGTGTCACCTGGAATTTGGCCGACACCTGCCACGAGAGGTTTCGATGGGCTTGCACAGTGCACACTCTGTCTTTCAGCCAATGTTGTGCACAAATATTTGTCGCAACAGGTGTATGAGGCATTGGAAGCAGCTATGAATTTACACGCTTTGCATTCGATTCCTGCTGCATGCGCACTTTATGCACAATTCGACCAAATTTGCATGATGTGTGAAGGGGCCCCTAGTCTCTTCAGCACTCTGCTAGTGACAAAACCCTTTAAGGATCCACCAAGACAAAAAAGTATGTTAAATTACCTTGTGAACAACAACAACATCTCGTCCATTGTGAGCGGCTGAGGTTACAGAGGTGGAACTGTGACATCATTTTTTCAGAAAAATTCTGTACAGGCTATCCACGTGAAAAATGGGAGGGTGGAGTTTTCAGATTTGTTCACTCTGATCCATTTTCAAGAGGTAGCCATGTTGGGCTCTGAAAACGCCAGTTCTGTGTGGACAAAAAGACATTACAATACAAACTTTTGCAGGTACACCTAAACCCATCTCCATGTGGCTGGGGCCTAAAGAAGCTTGAGTCCTAGATGCGAAAATCCAGGCATGTAACCAGTCCGTTATTTACAATTACTTACAATTCCTGTTTTGCTGTGAGGACACACACTACAGAGGATTTTTCCCTCTGACTGTGAACCAAAGCATCTGTACAGATTAAAAAAAATTTAAAGAAAAATGCTGCCAACAATACAATAAAAATAAGTCAACTGTGGCTCCAAAATGAGGTCAGGGATGACAGTAATGTAAATACTGACCTACTGCATGTAAATTCAAACTTAACAGTCACCTTGGGCCCCATTTATAAAACTGTGCATATCATCCATACAAAAACAAGCATGGTGTCTGGAATACAAAAACTGATTTATGAACCCATGCGCATGCACATCTGCATCTAATTTCCCCTTTATAAATCACGATCACCTTGGAAATGTGGCCATGTGCAGAATTCTCATATCCATAATTCATAATATATGGCCAGCACAAAGCATGTCTTGAATGTATGCAAATGAGGATTCCAGGTATCACCGCGGCACTTCAGCTGCCGCCGCCGCTGCCACCTGTTATTTACAACACAGGTTATTTATAAATCTGACTATGAAGAAAGGCAGTGTGCCAGCCTTCAGTCTGTTCGCTGACGTGTGTCACAGTGGAAGTCGCAAGGTGATTCAGGTCGACCTGCTGTAATCTGCATCATTAGAATTTGATGCGTTATTAAACAAGCATGTAAAGAGATAGCACCACTGCACTGGATGTTCTTACAGTGCCGCCTGTGTAAAATCACAATGATCATTTCTCTGCTTTTCTGGATGCCTAATTCTCAAAAATAGCTTTTAGAATAAACAAATTCAGTGGGTGACATGTCTTCCTAAAACCTTTGCTATTTATGGATTTTCATTTCTTTCACGTGAAAACAAAATAATTTGTGTCATTCTTCTGACCTAAGTGAAATGACATCATAATTGTGTGCTACCCATAGCAACCAGTTGGTGGGCATCTTGCTGGATGTAAACACTCTGAATGCGATGTAATCAACATGTGTATGAAAACAGCTTCTTGCTTTTCTGTGATCAGTTTCTCAACTTAGAATTGTCTCCATCTGTGTGATGATGTGCACAATGTGAGTGCCCAATCGGAATTGGTTCACCGTCACATGGTTTTCCAAAATCCAATCGTAGGACAGATTTACCTCACATGAAAAGCCAAAGATCGTTTTCAGGAGTGATGAGCACCCAGGGGGCACAGCGATCAGTGAAAGCAGATGGAGCAGACGGAGAGCTTCTGATGACAATCTCACGTGCTCAAACAAAGAGTGTGTAACTGTCAGGATTGCTTCACTAGTTTGCAGGTGAATGTTACTGGATAACTCTGTTGCTTTCTCGGCATAACGCACTGTTTACCATATCAATGGAGCGAGGGAGAGGGCCGCTCCTCAGACTGTAAGGAGCCAAAGCACATTTATTTGTAAACAACAAAGCACATTTATTTGTAAACACCATCACATGTTACATTGATTCACTTATGTTGGATTTTACATAGAATGAATTAGTCAACCAATCAGTATGAGCGGAGGCTAAGTTTACCCATAATCCCTTTGGGCATCTGTCTGTTAATGTTCAAGTCTTCAGAATTAGTGCATTATTTTTAAATGAACAGATATGTGTTATATATCACTTTGTACATTTTAAGAATTTACATTAATGTAGTTATTCTATCCAGATTAATTTGATTTATAAATCAAAACCACAAGTCAAACGTACTTTCCATTTCAAGACCTCTGCCTCATGGCTGGACCACTGTATATTGTCAAGGTAAATGATGCTTCTCTACAGCATGCATGCATGCATGTATATATATATATATATATATATATATATATATATATATATATATATATATATATATATATATATATATATATATATATATATACATTGTTTATTTGAAATGGGACTGGGACAGTGCGTATTATTGGACATGGTTACATGTAAATATGCCAGATTGTAGCAAGATGCTAATTTCCATTCATAGTCCCAGTAACATAAAAACAGACTAAAACCACACAACATACCAAAGTAAATTAATCATGACAGAAAAACAAAACAAAATACAGATATTTGCAATTCAAAGTAATAATAATGTAAGTAATAGATAATAAGTAGCCCACAGGTGGAGGAATCAAAAGAGTTTCATGATGGGTGTTAAGGTGCAAAAGTACTGTATTAAAGTGACAAGTGCAAAAGTGCTTCAGTGCCTGGTTTTAATTACACATTACAGTACTAGGTTGTATTGCACGATGCCCAATACACTCATTTGCACATGCACAAGTGTAAATATTGCACAGGATGTCATACACAAATTTATGATGTAATGACTACTAAACCATTTAATAAAACAAAATACACAAGGGTATTGAGTACATATAACTGAAAAGAATCTCGAGTGGTGCCTCCACAGTTGAATTGTGTTTTAGGCTACAGATGGTTGCATGTGTGATTTGCCAGTAACCAAGCTTTCAATTGTCCTTTGAAAGTAATGAGAGTGGTGCTTTCCCTGATTGAGACTGGGAGGTTGTTCCAATCTTGCCCACCTTTAATGGATAACTGCTCTATTATACAGTTGCTCTATGGATTTTAATACTGAGGTGCCTGCAAATGCTCAGTTAGTGAAACAGTAGCCAATGTGTGAAAAAAAAAACATGCAAAAGAGATACGTTTTTGTTGCATTAATTGTTAGAGAGGGACATATATGTTTAAAATTTAGTAAATTAAAATTTATTGTGTTTTTGACTTTTTTTAAGGTGTTTTTTGAAGGACAAGTTTGAGTTCAAGATAATTCCAAGATATTTAAATTGAGATTCCAGCTCCATCTCCTCCCCATCAAAGAACACATTGGACCTTCTAATATCAGTGGGACGTTTGCAAAACATCATACATACTCTTTTTTTTTTTTTTTTTTTTTTTTTGCATTTAACTGTAGGCAAGTGTCATTTAACCAGTGTTGTATATTGTGTAGTGCATCTGTGAGTTTTGAAGAGATGTCTTTCACATTATTTCCGTGAGTAAAAATGACCACATCATTCGCGTACATTTGTGCATTGAAATCTTTGCACACATTTGGTAAGTCATTTATGTACAGTGAGAAAAGTAAAGGTCCAAGGATTGATTCTTGTAGGACACTGACTGTGTTGTTAAGAAAATGGGATTTAAAACCATTTATGGTGACACATTGTACTTGTTTTGTTAGATAAGATTTGAACCATTGTTATTATTTCAGATGAGAACTTGAAATATGTAAGTTTTTTTCAGAAGTATTTGGTGGTCTACTGTGTTGAATGCCTTTCTAAGGTCTAGGAACACAGCACCCACAAATGAGTTTTTATCCAGCATATACTTAACCTTTTCTAAAAACACAGTTTGCTGACTCAGTGGAGTGATAGGGATGGAGGCCAAATTGCATCGGATGAAGTAGATTAGGTGCTCTATTCAGATGTTCAATCAGTAATTTTGCGACCCATTTTTCATTTATTTTAGAAATCACAGGAAGAACGTTTATTGGTCGGTAATTGACCACTGATGTCTTATCCCCAGATTTAAAGATGGGCATTACTGTGGCTAATTTCCAGGATGGTGGTACTTCTTTTGAGATAATTGACTGATTAACAAGAATAGTGATTGGTTTTATCAGTGCGTTACAGTATGTTTTTAGAAAGTCAGTATCTAAGTCAGATGTACAGTAGTGTTCAGAATAATAGTAGTGCTATGTGACTAAAAGGATTAATCCAGGTTTTGAGTATATTTCTTATTGTTACATGGGAAACAAGGTACCAGTAGATTCAGTAGATTCTCACAAATCCAACAAGACCAAGCATTCATGATATGCACACTCTTAAGGCTATGAAATTGGGTTATTAGTAAAAAAAAAAAAAAAAAGTAGAAAAGGGGGTGTTCGCAATAATAGTAGTGTGGCATTCAGTCAGTGAGTTCGTCAATTTTGTGGAACAAACAAGTGTGAATCAGGTGTCCCCTATTTAAGGATGAAGCCAGCACCTGTTGAACATGCTTTTCTCTTTGAAAGCCTGAGGAAAATGGGACGTTAAAGACATTTTTCAGAAGAACAGTGTAGTTTGATTAAAAAGTTGATTGGAGAGGGGAAAACTTATACGCAGGTGCAAAAAATTATAGGCTGTTCATTTACAATGATCTCCAGTGCTTTAAAATGGACAAAAAAACAGAGATGCATGGAAGAAAATGGAAAACAACCATCAAAATGGATAGAAGAATAACCAGAATGGCAAAGGCTCACCCATTGATCAGCTCCAGGATGATCAAAGACAGTCTGGAGTTACCTGTAAGTGCTGTGACAGTTAGAAGATGCCTTTGTGAAGCTAATTTATTTGCAAGAATCCCCCGCAAAGTCCCTCTGTTAAATAAAAGACGTGCAGAAGAGGTTACAATTTGCAAAGAACACATCAACTGGCCTAAAGAGAAATGGAGGAATATTTTGTGGACTGATGAGAGTAAAATTGTTCTTTTTGGGTCCAAGGGCCACAGACAGTTTGTGAGATGACCCCAAACTCTGAAATCAAGCCACAGTTCACAGTGAAGACAGTGAAGCATGGTGGTGCAAGCATCATGATATGGGCATGTTTCTCCTACTATGGTGTTGGGCCTATATATCGCATACCAGGTATCATGGATCAGTTTGCATATGTCAAAATACTTGAAGAGGTCATGTTGCCTTATGCTGAAGAGGACATGCCCTTGAAATGGGTGTTTCAACAAGACAATGATCCCAAGCACACTAGTAAACGAGCAAAATCTTGGTTCCAAACCAACAAAATTAATGCCTCGCAGATGTGAAGAAATCATGAAAAACTGTGGTTGTACAACTAAATACTAGTTTAGTGATTCACAGGATTGCTAAAAAAGCAGTTTGAACATAACAGTTTTGAGTTTGTAGCGTCAACAGCAGATGCTATTATTATTGTGAACACCCCCTTTTCTACTTTTTTTACTAATAGCCCAATTTCATAGCCTTAAGAGTGTGCATATCATGAACGCTTGGTCTTGTTGGATTTGTGAGAATCTACTGGTACCTTGTTTCCCATGTAACAATAAGAAATATATTCAAAACCTGGATTAATCTTTTTAGTCACATAGCACTACTATTATTCTGAACACTATTGTATCCTTGGCCTTTGAACATTTCAAAGCAGAAATGACGTTCTTTACCTCTGATATCCTCTATATCTTTTTTTTTTCAGGACAACTGTATTTTCAGAATATATATGCATAGTAGTGTTTTATAAGTGTAACAAAGGTTTACAATCAGAAATAAGAAAAGAAAAAATAAAGCGAAAAATAATTTTCACACATATTTATTCAAAACACACAGCAAACTATAATAAACATCTATTTTGACACTTTATACAGGTAGGCTGGGGTCTTGTACAAAGAATGTACAAAAATAAACATTCTAAAATAAACTCAAATGCACATTTTGAACAATATATACAAAATGGTCTATGTGTTTTGTCTTTATGCCACATCTCAAAGCAATTTATGTCTGCTATTACACAAAGCTTACAACACAAACATTTTACCTAAATGGAGTTTAACTCTCTTGGAATGTGTTTCAGCATGTAAACAACCTCTGTGCACAGTTTGAGGCCCTGTTAACACCCCTCCCCCTCCTTTCATTCAAATGTGTAATTGGCACTTTACAAGTGAGAGTGAGAGAGGCTTATTCAACAATATTCCCTGGCCAACTAAGTGAATCATTTCTCTCAGTGACAATCTTCGTTCGACCACGTGAGGTTGTAAGAGACCCTCTTAAGCTGATCTCCTTCATTCATATGTGCAATGCTGTGCTTTTACACATGGAGCCAGCAGTCAGGGGGCTATTCAGACAGCATTCACATGCAACAGAGTAACACATTACACCTAGAAACGATCTTTGGGATACTATGTGAGACTGTTCTGCCCTACGATTGGATATTGGAAAACCATGTGACGGTGAACTAATTCCGATTGGACACTCACGTTGCGCACGTCATCTCACAGCTTCTATGAGGAGTAAAAAGATGGTGGATGGCTGGCCGAAAGTCCACAGAGTTAAGTTTTCAGCAAAAAAAAGTAAGTTTCTATCTTATATCATTAAAAAGTTATTTATAATTTAGTAAAATGTGTACATAGCTGTTGTATATGAAGGTGTCGGCCCGAGAGGGTTAAAAACAGGATGGTCATTTAAAGTTGATCTTGGCAAAACATTAGAGGGGGCAAAAAGCTTTGTTATGTCTTTCACACTGTTCTGGAAGTATTCATTAAACGTTTGGGCCAATACTGTAGGGTCCTTAACCAGGATATCATTATTTTTCAGTTCAAGTACAGTGTGCACCTGCTTGTTTTCTTTCCCTAGCAGTTTGTTTAATAGTTGCCAAACTTTTCTGCAATTCCCTTTGGCCCTTTCAATGGTATTTATAAAAAAAAAACTAGCCTTGGTCCTTCTTAATAGTTGTACTGCCTTGTTACGAGCATGAGTAAATCTGTCTGTCAACAGGCAGTCCAGACTTGAAACTTTGTTTAAGTAATGAGTCTTTTTTTCATCAGTGCCCTACAGTTGGAGTCTAACCATGGGAGATGACGTGTTTTTTTGTTTGTTTTTTTTGCTCTCCTTTGCCCCTTCTGGTAAAGGCAGATTTTATCTCAGAAATCATAAATCAGAAACATCTTACAGTTAGGAGAGGATTTCTTGCCAATCTGTCTTTTTAATTTCATCCTCAAAATGCTGTTGCATGTTTTTTTGGGATGTAATCATAGGGAGAGGATACAATATTAGAAACGTACAGAGAGCTGGGATTCTCCACTCTTTCAGCTCAGTCAACATGGACAAAGAAAGGAAATTATACTGAGTGTGAGCTACAGATAAATGGAAATGAAGTGGAGACATGCAGGGATAGTTTATTTGGTACCCTGTCAAATGGAATAAACATGAAATGGAAAAAAAAATAGTGGGAGTGTGTGTGTGAGGCTGTAAAAGCTGTGGGCTCAGAGCAGCGCATGCAGACACACTGAAGTAAAAAAACAATGAGGTGCGCTGCGGCTGATAGTCTGTGACATTCACAACTTTACACATGCGTTTACTGACAAATAATGAATGCAGGGAGACTGTTAGATAATATCTGTGCTAAATCCTTATTTTATGTTAGTGATCAAGTATTTGTCTTTGTCTTATCTGTTTGGAGTTTTTGAAACCTAGTTTAAAGTGTAAATATAAGAGTTAAGTTTCACTTCCATCACATGTGCAAGTAACAATAGAAATATGAGACTAAACCACACCCACTGTGATGCCCACATGGTATAAAAAGCGCTGTATGACTCATTTTAGGGGCCTTTCACAAGACGGACACTGTCTGTGAGGGTCCCAGGCCTAGTTTCTAATGTGACCTTTAATAAATTAAAAATGAGAAATATAATGGTTTGGTTCTTGGGAAGGGGCAGTAGATTTGAAAAGAACCGGGGTAGAAATTAGAGACAATCGGGGGGACTGTTAATAAGATCTGCAGCTCTAGTTTCACCATCAAGAAAAAAAATTAATAATAATAATAACAACATATTTGAATGTGCATATGCCCAAATGTCCCCACACTGGTTTTTGTTTGGAACAACTACATAAATAAACTATTAACTTATCAAGCAGCCACTCATCGTGCACTATGCCAGCCTCTAGTCTGTTCCCAACCCAACCCAATGTATTTGTGCATCACGTATGATTTGAACATTGATTGAATGAAAATATTTCCTGTTAACAAAAACAAATTCATCGTGTGATGGCGCCTTTATAGCAATATGTGTGCAAACAATAGCTCCGATTACATTAGGGAAACCAGCTCTCGCTGCAAAATGCACTTTAATGTTGGAATGTACTGTACCTGGATCACACTGAGATGATTCTGTCCCACACAGCTGGCATGGCTCAGCTCAAGGTTGACTGGCACACTCTTGACCGATCGGCCAGCTCCGATTAAAATGCCCCTATTGCCATGAACCCCAGCGTGGTCAGCACATGTGTGGGCACAGACAACCCCTGGCTCCTCGCCATATTGTGCTCTGGGCTGGCCGCAGTTCTGTTCACAACTCCAAACACATGGGTGTGTTAACTGTTCATAAATGTGTTTCTGATGTGTACATCACTCTGATGATTTCTTGTTCTCACATTATTAACAGTTTCCAAGCATCACCTCCAAGTGTCACCAGAGGAACAATAGCTGCATAAACGTGTGTACATCAGCCATGAATTTGGCGTGGCGCACTGCACATTTCCATGGTCATTTCACTTTTGATACATCCGAACGTTTGTGTGAAGGCGTACACCACGTTTTTGTGCATACACGAGCTTTATACATATTTTCCCTGGTCTCTAAGTGTCCTGTTAACCATTAACTCACAGGTTTTGAATCCAATCTTTTGGAGCTCAGTACTATGCACAACACTGTGTTGAATAAAGCTGACCAACGCACAGCAGCATTTTGTTGTTAGTGCAAGAAAACTGTTGCAGAAATTGCATTGAGATTGAGCAGGTTTTTGGTAGGGGGGGGGGGATTTGAAATAAATGAAGTATTCTCGTTAGAGTGAGCATTAAGCACAGATCATTTCACATAAAAATCAATCAAACAAACAAAAGCAAATGCCTGTCAAGACCTTCAGCCAATCAGCATCACTTTAGGCGCTTTTCTACTACAAAGCTCCAGCACTATTCGGCTCTACTCGGTTTGGTTCCAAGCGCATCCTTTTCTACTGCAAATAGTACCTCTTCAACGTGGGCGGGGTCAGCAGAGCAAACTGCAGTGACGTCATTTCATATGCGACACAAACATAAACAATGGCGGACTCTGTGTGTTTACTGCTGTGTGAGTTTTTAAGAGAAAGTTGCTGGCGGCGAGACGCTTGAGAAGTACAGAAGACTTTGGGAATTTATACAACAATATGAAGATGAAGACGAGAAGATACAAGCTGCTAAAGAGACGAAGAGGCAAAGCATGACGGTAAGCTAATCATTAGCTTCCCAAGTAGCTTGTAAATCAGCAATAACTGCAGGCTGTCGCTATTAACTATTAAAATTGTGGCTGTCAAAATAAAGCGTTAGTTTAGATTAATTACAATACCTATCACGCCTTCAGTCACACTTTGCTCCATTTTGTTTTGACGTCAGTGACTTGGTCTGTAAATAAAGACGCGTTTCTGAGAGCAATAAACGTGTTAATGTCAATACTTTTTTTTTGTTTTTTTTTTACCAAAGTAACTTGCTTTGCTAACTTATTGTTAAATCTCAAATGTGGGAGTTTGTGCGTTTACTGACGTTCATGCACAAAATGTTGATTCGGTTTTAATGACCGTTAATTAACGTCGTCACTGAACTCGAACAGGCTTAAAACACATTAAAACGTTTTTCATCCAGATTTTAATGTTCAATGGACAAATTTAAAATATTAAATCTAATAAGATAATTATTAAAGGAGTCATATTGTGCAGAAAGAATCAGCCTCCAAACTCCCACAATTCTGTTTTTATAGACATTCTTTATATCCTTTTATTGTCATTGTACACATACATACAATGAAATTTGTCTGCATTTAACTCATCCAAATTACACTTAGACAGTTCTCCCAATTTAAGACCAATTTACAGCTTAATACCTCCTTGATATGTAACAAAAATAACCCTGATCCTTTTTTACCTGATTATTAAATGCCCCAAACACACACAGATCTGAGTTTTTTTTTTAATATACCTGCAATTAAATGATTAATTTAGATTAATCACAAACCCTGTAATCAATTACATTATTTTTTAAATAACCTGACAGCACTAATTAAAATATGTATGCTGTGTGTGTGTTTCAGATGGTTTTCTCAGAGTCACTGCTGCAGAGGTTAATGCCACGGAATGGGACACCTTTATCATCATGTTATACATGTTATGTTTCACTATGAATTCTGAATAAATTTTTGTACTGTTTGCTAGAATGTCTCCACTTTTGTGTAACATCAGTTTGATTTGTAAAAGTTACCAAGGTTTACTGATTTAAAGGCTAACAGTTTGAAAAGCTGTTTAAGCATAATCCAGTAGTAAAATAAGTTTTACATTTAATGGGGTTATAAATGTAAATGTAACAGACAGTAAAACTGGTTGTTCAAAATTCCTTGATGTAATGGTGCCTTCACTGAAGTGACTAAACCAGTGACGACATTCTCTGACCAATCAGTGGCCGGCAGCCTGTTGACGTCACATTTTAGTATCAGCTCGGCTCGCTTGGAACCGCTTCTGAGCAGGTACTAAAAAAAGCACCCGGTACCAGATACTAACCCTAGTGGAAAAGCAAAAAAAACGAGTAGAGTCGAGCCGAGTAGTGCTACTTTTGTGAAGTAGAAAAGCGCCTTTTGACTTCATTACACACAGATGTGCACTGTGCATGCTTGGGCCCAAGAAAGAGGATTTGAAAGCTCAGAAGGGAAGGACCCTCTTTGTTGCTTTTGTTAAGTTTACTCAGTGCGTGTGTGCGGCACTGCAAGACTTTTCCAGCTGACATGTTGCCAGAGTGCTTCCAACCATCACTTTTTTCTGAACTTCTGAAAATAAGAAAAATCCCTGTAATTAACTGGTCACCACTGCTGGGAACCATGGAGCTGTGCAGATATGTAGGAATCAGCTGTTTAGAGTATTAGCTGGCTGGCTGCTTCCTGTCAGATCAGCTTGTTGGAAGCCTGTTAAATGCTCATTAAAAGTAATTTTGTTAATCCTTCATGGCAGAATGTCTTATGATTTACCCTCAGTATGACAGAGTGCTGCGAGAGAAACCACTGAATCCAACTTAATATGTTTAGGGCAGAGAAAAACGCAGCCTTTGTCAAATCAAACGAGGAACGCAATCGTACTTTATACGATTCATCTGAGATTCAACTAATGATGCACGTGGGTGAATTAGGTTACAAGTGTGGATGAAAAGAAATGAGACAAAAGGAAAACAACAAATGCGATGAAGTGTCACTATTTGAATTTCATCACAATTTTCAATGATCTAGTTTTCCTGCTGTCAAAAACATGAATGTATGCAAACACACACACCAGGAATATGACTGTGTGCTCATTATGAATGTGAACCGGGCCAAACAGACCTGTGCACTGATTGTGTGGTTTGCAAAGATGAATGAAAGGAATCAGAGGGCTGATACATAAACTCTGTGCGTACTGATACATGAACTGTAGGTGTGACTGGCAAAGGACATAAAACTAGGAAAGTACACAGTGCACTTACCATGACAGCCCCCCCCCCCCCAAGACACACACACACACACACACACACACACACACACAGAGTGATATTACTGAAATACATTTAATAAAATGGGCAGCACGGTGGCTTAGTGATTAGCACTATTGCCTCACAGCGAGAAGGTCGTGGGTTCAATTCCCGTGGCCTTTCTGTGTGGAGTTTGCATGTTCTCCCCGTGTTTGCGTGGGTTTCCTCCGGGTGCTCCGGTTTCCTCCCACATCCAAAGACATGCGGGTTAGGTGGATTGGACTCTTTAAAATTGTCCATAGGTGGGTGTGTCTGTGTTTGTTTGTCAGACTGCAACAGACTGGCATCCTGTCCTGGGTGTACCCCACCTCGCGTTCCATGACTACTGGGACAGGCTCCAGCCCCCCGCGACCCTCAATTGGATTAAGCGGTAGAAGATGAATGAATGAATGAATGAATTTAGTAAAATACAGTGCAATCCTGCAAAACAGTGCACAATGAATTGCCTCAGTATCATCTATCAACAGTATTGGGACATGTTTATCCAGGAGTCGGCAAGACCTCATTTACCACATTCTTTTGGAGATTAGGGATGTGGCAAGGAACAGGGTTGAGATAACACTGATATGGGTCCCGGTGCATATAGGTATCCCAACAAATGAGCAGGTGGATAGGTTGGCCAAAAAAGCTGTGACAAATGAAAGCATAGACATCAATCTTTCCAAAGCAGAGGGCAAATGTATTGTCAGGAGGGAATTTAACTTACAGTGGCAAAAATGCTGTGAGCAGGAGACTAAGGGTAGGCATTTATTTTCAATAGCTAGTAGAGTGACAGATTCAGCAAATAGTTGTAGAAGAAACAAGTGGAAAAGAAAGGATGAAGACACTATTGTTAGACTGAGAAGTGGTCCTACTTTCTTCAACAGTACTCTCTTCCTCCTCAGGAAAGAATCAGGATGGACTATGTATTGTGGGTATGCTTGTCTGTGCACATAGGTGTTATTTTGTACTGTAATTGAGTGTGTTCAATTGTTCGTGTTCTCCTTTAGTGTATTCTCTGTATAGGTTCATTTATACTTGTCTGATCTGTGTTCCATCCCTGCATTCTCACCTGTCTGTCTTATGTCATCCTGTTGCACTCCTTCTCATGTTTGAGTCCGACTTTGATTTTCTGTTTTTGTTATGGATTTAGTCTTCATTAGTTCTTGTAATCTTTATGTTCTGTTCACCTCCTGCTAGAGGTGGGCGGATCGATCCTAATATCAATACCAATGCTGGTATTGATATTGAACGATCCTCATGTAAAAAGATCCATACTCAAGAGAAGTGATATGAAGGGAAGAAATTCCTTATTTTTTGTATTATTTTATTGTATTGTTTGACTTGAAAAACAGAATAAGTTTGAAACTGTTTACAGTATTTGTTGTGGTGTGTTAATTTTGTTGTATTGTAGTTTGTCAGCCCTCTACCTCAGAAGATTTTAAGTTGTGTTGAGTGATATTTTTTTAACAAAAATTCTGTTTGTGATGATAAAGTATTCTGTTGTCACGTACAATGTTTGGTAAAAATCTATCCTAGGTCTTTTGGATCCTTTGGATCTATGAAGCTTAAATATGAAAAAGTATCGATCTCGGTGATACTGGGCCTGTATTTACTTGGTATCGGCTCAAGACCGGTGTATTTGTATTTAAGTCCTCGCCTGTCCTCAGCTCAGTTGTCTGTAGATTCACTGTGTTTCCAGCTTTCCTGGGTTGTAAGTATTGTTTTTCAGTTGCTCCAATGATCTATGTTTGTCAGTGAAATTATGGTTTTTGCTCTAGAATTCTCTGTGTTTGGACTCCGTTCTCTCTGCCCTGTTTTTGTCACAGTTTGGATGGTTTAGCACTTTGACACTTGTGTATATAATAAATCATTGACTTTTTTCACCTACCTCCTGTGTTTGGCTGCTTGCATTTTTGGGGGTTCATTTTCGACTGTGTTTGAACATAAAAACATAACACTGTGTTTGGAATGTCCAGAGTCAGTGCAGCATGTACTGTAATAAATATTTCAGAGTAAGGCAAGAGCTTCTCTCAGAATTTAGAAGAATAAGCCTGAAAGAAGTTTCTGTACACTCTAAAAAAAAATGAACCGCTGTGTCAACAAGAAAAATTGACGTAACAATTTGCATAGATTTTTTTTTAAAGTTATTTCAACTTAAGTGAAGTTATTTCAACTTTACTACAGAAGTCATGTGGTATTAACTCAGTTGAAAGCTGAAATAACTTTAAAAAATGTATGCAAATTGTTACATCAGATTTTCTTGTTGAGACAGCAGTTTCATTTTTAGAGTGTAAGAAGTATTTCACACGTAGGCTCAAGTGGGAAGGGGAAATGGCTTTTTAAATACTTGAAAGACGATGGAGTCATCGAGGGGATTTATTACCGCTATAACAGACTGATGCAGAAGGTGGTAGCAATGCAACAATAAGGATGCCAGCTGCTGTTAAACACCATAGAAGAAGAGAGAGGCACGCTTGATTTAGCCTGACAACTGGCCCTGAATTGGGCCAGGTACTGGCCTCTCGCTCCTAGCCTGTGATTGGCTGGCGGCCGACGTCAGCCTCACTTTGGTGCACACTCTCACAAGCACCACTAGCTTAGCTTATGGCAAGCTAAAACTGTCCAGTTTCTGAGTATTCTGTGTTAGTACACGCCCGCAGCCAACGTGCTTGATGAATTCCTGCGCAAAAAGTATTTCCCAGATAATTGTGACATAGTCCTCTGAGACTATCACTATATCTCTAAATCAATTCAAAAATTTGCCAGTAATAAAATTGTAAAGATAATTGAAGTTTTATGAGTGGCTATTGACATGATGGAGTTTGATGCAGAAGAGTTCAGAAAGAATGAGTATGGAATGGTTTGATTACCATTTACAGTTGGCGATGAAAGACTTGGTTAAGGAAAGTAGTCCGGCAAGTTCAATCTGTGGGCACGAGCTATCCCACAATTCCAAAATAGCAGAGATGTCGGTCCAATGACAGCGGCACTCTGAGCAGGGTGACTTAGGTGTTGTGCGAGCGCTGCTCTCCTATTGGTCATTTAGGAGTGGGAAATCTCACTCCAAGATGGAAGCCAGTATCCGGCCCAATTTATAGCCAGGCCAGTTGTCGGGCTACGCTTGATTTACTGCACATGGCCAGGTTTTGAGAAGGAATGAATTTCCAAAATGGCACAAAAAACACCTAAAAAATAAATAAAAGTACTTAATTTGCTCATATTTGGAGTCAGTCTGGGAAAATCGTTGGACCCGTTAATTGTGCAGCTAAAGCCAAGAAAACGTTAGCATATAAAACAGTAGTGCACTAATGTCATGACTTATTTTCAATTCTCACACACCTCAGACAATTTTGCAGAAGTTCTGTTGCTCAAAACTGGGTGTGCGTATAGAGGAAAAATAATTTCATATTGAGAGTGTTTGCTTGGGTCACACCGACTTACTGTCATCTCTCACTAACCAACCGGGTGTGTGGGCATTGAGCTCTGCCCACCCGGCTGACAAAAAGCTCCTCCCAACATCATGATGTTTGTTTCAGTCTTCTGTTCATGGTAATGAGTCATTCACATCATCAGGACAGCCGTCAGTAGAGGCGTCAGTCCCGTCATTAGGAGGGAGCGCTACCCTGTCATTAGGAGGGTGCTAACTAGATCACAATAGGTGCTAATTAAAACAATTGTTTAGTCACTAGCCAATAGCAGTCTGCCTCTCCGTAGGAGGGGTCTGGTTAGGTTTAAAACTCCAGCTTTTGTGGCTTCTGTGTGTTCTTCTCCACAGGAGTCAAGACAGAAGTCAGACTACCAGAGCAAGAATTTTAGCTGAGGAAGCTTCTGCGATTTGAAGCGAAACGTCCTCGCGTCAAGCAACCCAGTCCAGTCGAAGATTCAAGCTTCTCTACTGTTTGTTTTTGATTAAAGGTTCAGTTGGCCTGAGACAGAATAAGATATATATATTTTTTATTGTTAATTAAATACACAAATGATCCTGATAGGTGGTGAAAACATAAAGGGTTGGAGTCAGTAAACTCCTGAGAAAGATAATGTGTCCACGGTGATGAGTCATTACTTTGGAGAATACAGTATTTGGACTGTGAAATAATTCCTGGTTCCTGATGTCCTTTTTGAGGTGAAGGTTTCTGTGAGCTGTTTGTGATCTCTGTTTGCTGTACGGTGTTGTGTGAAATCAGGAGTCACTAATTGGATTTGGGGAAGCACAGATGGGTGGAGGTGACATGGACAGCGAGAGAAGCAGATAAGTGGCAAGGAAGGAGAAGAGAGGCAGAGGGAATGGATGGATGAGTGAAAATTCCACTTTCAGGTCCATTTACAAGAGAACACATCATTAAATTTATTTCAGATATCTGTCATTCTGACAATTTTTTGGTTATGATAAATATTTAAACCCACCAGGTAGATAAGCAGTGAAAACATTTTTAACATGTTAAAGTAATCTTTTATTAGACGTATGATAAATATTTTGTCTTCATTAATCGCATGATTGTCCAGTTATTCTTATTTTTCAGCTGATTCTTAATTTTTGCAACCTTTATTTTTGAAAAATTGACAGGTTTCTTTAATGGCTTGTCATTTTGTGCAGAATTCTAGCATTTGTACAACCCCTGGCAAAAACTATGGAATCACCGGCCTCGGAGGATGTTCATTCAGTTGTTTAATTTTGTAGAAAAAAAGCAGATCACACACATGACACAAAACTAAAGTCATTTCAAATGGCAACTTTCTGGCTTTAAGAAACACTATAAGAAATCAAGAAAAAAAGATTGTGGCAGTCAGTAACGGTTACTTTCTTAGACCAAGCAGAGGAAAAAAAATATGGAATCACTCAATTCTGAGGAAAAAATTATGGAATCACCCTGTAAATTTTCATTCCCAAAACTAACACCTGCATCATATCAGATCTGCTCATTAGTCTGCATCTAAAAAGGAGTGATCACACCTTGGAGAGCTGTTGCACCAAGTGGACTGACATGAATCATGGCTCCAACACGAGAGATGTCAGTTGAAACAAAGGAGAGGATTATCAAACTCTTAAAAGAGAGTAAATCATCATGCAATGTTGCAAAAGATGTTGGTTGTTAAAGGCAAACATACTGGTAGACCAAGGAAGACATCAAAGCGTCAAGACAGAAAACTTAAAGCAATATGTCTCAAAAATCCAAAAATGCACAACAAAACAAATGAGGAACGAATGGGAGGAAACTGGAGTCAACGTCTATGACTGAACTGTAAGAAACTGCCTAAAGGAAATGGGATTTACATACAGAAAAGCTAAACGAAAGCCATCATTAACACCTAAACAGAATAAACAAGGTTACAATGGGCTAAGGAAAAGCAATCGTGGACTGTAGATGACTGGATGAAAGTCATATTCAGTGATGAATCTCAAATCTGCATTGGGCAAGGTGATGATGCTGGAACTTTTTTTTGGTGCCGTTCCAGTGAGATTTATAAAGATGATTGCCTGAAGAGAACATGTAAATTTCCACAGTCATTGATGATATGGGGCTGCATATCAGGTAAAGGCACTGGGGAGATGGCTGTCATTACATCATCAATAAATGCACAAGTTTACGTTGATATTTTGGACAATTGAAAGGATGTTTGGGGATGATGAAATCATTTTTCAAGATGATAATGCATCTTGCCATAGAGCAAAAACTGTGAAAACGTTCCTTGCAAAAAGACACATAGGATCAATGTCAACGAGCAGATCTGATTTGATGCAGGTTTTAGTTTGGGGGATGGAAATTTACAGGGTGATTCCATAATTTATTCCTCAGAATTGAGTGATTCCATATTTTTTTCCCTCTGCTTGGTCTAAAAAGTAACCGTTACTGACTCTCACAATCTTTTTTTCTTGATTTCTTATAGTGTTTCTTAAAGCCAGAAAGTTGCCATTTGAAATGACTTTAGTTTTGTGTCATGTCTGTGATCTGCTTTTTTTCCACAAAATTAAACAACTGAATGAACATCCTCCGAGGCCGGTGATTCCATAATTTTTGCCAGGGGTTGAAGTATTAGTGACTGATGTCTTAGTCATTCAAAATAGATTAATTCTCCTTATTACTATTGTTTTAATGTACAGTGGTCCCTCGTTTATCGCGGGAGTTACATTCTAAAAATAACCTGCAATAGGCGAAATCCACGAAGTAGGCAGCGTTATTTTTTTACAATTATTATAGATGTTTTAAAGATGTAAAACCCCGCACTACACACTTTATACACTTTTCTCAAACAGGCATTAACATCTTTTCACTTTTCTCTCCTGTGTAAACACTCTCAAAGTTCAAACCTTACTAGAAAAATAAGTCCAGTATTATAGAATGAAACCAAAGATCAAAACCTGTTTTCAGGCCCAAACATTTGTTTGAGAAATAAAAATAGAACGTTTTCCTATAAATAATTATGATGGCTTTTAGAACTAACAAATTTAATTTTAACGATCAACCTACGAGGTTGGACACATAAGAAATTATTAATAGTGACTGACCAGTATTTCACAGTTCCTCTGATCGCGCCTCTTCATCCTGGCACCGCTCCGCTGTAGCATCTTTTTCCACTTACACCTCGGTGCAGGTGTCTTTTTCCAAGTGAAGAACACAGTTATGGGTAGTTGTCGGCGCTCTTTTTTCTTCTGGGCGAGAAGATTCTTATAAACAGACACACGCAGAACACAATGCGCGTGCTCTCCCTTCGCGATGATGCTGACCGGTCCCGCGACCAGCCTGCTTGATGAGAACACAGAACACAATGTGCTGTAAAAAAAAAAAAAGCATGCAAAATTGGACTAAAAAAATCTGCGAAACTGCAAGGCCACGAAAGGTGAACCGTGCTATAGCGAAGGACCACTGTATATAAAAATGTTTTCAAAGTGGACCTTTACTCTAACTGGGGGGGGGCAGGACCCTTTCAACTTGTCTCTCTGGTTCCACACCTGCAGGAAAAACAGGAACATGAGGAAAACCTTTTGTTAAATTGAATTATAAATTGCTACCTGACTGGCTTGGGGGGAGGTCATATCAAACTCACTGTTCATCAGAAACAGACTTGGTGTGTATTTGAAGCTGTGTGTGATTATATATACATATTTAACTTTCACTGTGCAGTAGAGAGCTGCATTGGGATTGGGTGCCACCATGTCCCCCAGGACCCAATGCAAATCTTGCAAGACTGGGCGGTCAGAACTTCACTGTGGGCAGCTAGAAATAAACACTGCGGGAACAGAAGTGACAAGATGACTCGGTCAACAAAGGAGAATAATGTAAAATATGTGTGCCCAACGCAGGCCTCTACTGTCGAACTCTCAGCCTGTGATTGCTCCATGCTTATTAAACACTGGCATGCACTATGAACAGCTAACACCAGGCTTTCAGCAAAGGAGACAATGTGTGTGCACTTATTTCCACAGCGTCTTTTCACATAATAGCAGCCCACCACCATCCTGTGCACTTTATTTGAAAATGTGTCATCAATTCAGTGTGGTTCCAAGTGAAAATTGTCACTAATTCATGTATTTACTCTCAAACCTGTGTTTAATACTAGTCGCCAACAGTTGCAGTCCAGTGAGATACTACTTAGTTTACAGGTGGTGAAACAAGTTTGTCGAGCTGTTTTGAATAACAAGTTCATCTTTCATCCATCGTTTCGAACGGAAACCACCCCCATGATAGTGAGGTTTCTGTTGGGAAAGTGTAGTGACACGGACCCACAACAGGGGGCGCAAATGAACGGTCAATAGATGAGCCAAAAAGTAACAATTTAATGTTGTGAATGTGCACAACGAACATACAGACAATCACAGAATATCATAACAGTCAATACACAGAGGTGACGTGTGGGCAGGCTCGAGGATAGAAGACGTCTGTCCTGAGAAGAGCCGGAACCACACAATTTCCGCCGCCCCAGAACCTGGTGAATACTGGAGCCGCCAAGTCCCGAATTCCCAGGTGATCACCGTCCCCGACTGTCGGATCTGGTACTGCTGGTGAAGAACAAAGACAGTCAAGTGTGGGTGTGTGTACGCCCAGTAACAACAACGGTGGGAATGCCACCTCCACCTCTCATTCAATATGTTGCAGCGGTCTCAGCTGAAAAGGAGTGCCGTCTTGCACAGCCTCCTCACAAACGACCAGTTCTCCTGCAAATTCTCACAATAACAGAATTATAAATCTCACAAAAAGGCTGAGAGTATTACCTCCTATGAAGTATGATATCTCGGCAACGAGGTGGAGATGACGTCTGGTCTTTATGGAGTGAGATGATGTTGAGTAGATGGGTGACAGCTGTCAAGAGGTAATGAGCGACAGCTGTCACCCCCGGCTGTGTCCATGGCGGCAGCGCCCTCTCGTGCCTGAAGCCCGCACTTCAGGCAGGGCGCCCTCTGGTGGTGGGCCAGCAGTACCTCCTCTTCTGGCGGCCCACACAACAGGACCCCCCCCCTCAACGGGCGCCTCCTGACCAGGTTTGTCGGGGTGTCGGCGGTAGAAGTCGGCCAGGAGGGCCGGATCCAGGATGAAGCTCCTCTTCACCCAGGAGCGTTCTTCGGGTCCATACCCCTCCTAGTCCACCAAGTACTGGAACCCCCGACCCATCCGACGGACGTCCAGGAGCCGGCGCACCGTCCAAGCCGGATCCCCGTCGATGATCCGAGCAGGAGGCGGCGCCGGTCCGGGAGCACAGAGGGGTGAGGTGTGGTGAGGTTTGATGCGGGACACGTGGAAAACCGGATGGATCTGCAGTGAAGCCGGGAGTTGGAGCTTCACTGCGGCAGGACTGAGGACTTTGAGGATCCTGAAGGGGCCAATGTACCTGTCCTGAAGTTTTGGGGAGTCCACCTGGAGGGGGATGTCCTTCGTGGAAAGCCACACCTCCTGCCCGGGCTGGTAAGCAGGGACCGGGGATCGCCGGCGGTCTGCATGGGTCTTCACCCTCGTCTGGGCCTTCAACAAGGCAGAACGGGCGAAGCGCCACACCCGACGGCACTTCCGCAGGTGGGCCTGGACCGAGGGCACACCGACCTCTCCCTCCACCACGGGAAACAACGGGGGCTGATACCCCAAACACACCTCAAATGGGGAGAGGCCGGTGGCAGAAGACACCTGGCTGTTATGCGCATTGTTTTGAAACACAAGGTTCGGTCAGATCGGCACACAGAAATGATCACACAGACTGCATTTTGCTAGAATAAAAAGGCGTATATTTATTCCCCACAAAAGCAGTTACATCAAACACAAGTGGTTGCAGCGCATTTTTCTCTTACCGTGACGCCTTTAAGGTGGAGAGCCAACACCTTCAGCAGAGTGCGCCTGTCAACCGGCTGGGCGTTCGTACGTTAACCCGCAGCAGACTCTGTTGAAGCATGGTTCTACTCCCTTTTTTCTAGTGTGTCCGCGAAGGGAGGGTGAGTGGCCAACTCAACCTCCCTGGCGCACATAATTTCTTTAATCAACAGGCATCTGAAAGTTATTTTCTCTCTCTTACAAAGACATAATAAAAGCAGCTCTTCGCTCCCAGTTCCGAATGATCCCAGCATGCTTCACTCCCAGTCGTTAGTGGCTACAAAAAACAAAGTCGTGCTATCAGTGTAATAATAACAAGTACATCCAGCTCTTCGCTCCCAGTTCAGACTGACCCCAGAGTGCTAAAACAAAATTAAACAACAAATACATTCTCAGGGTTACGTTAAGACAGGTGCAAAACAGCACAATAACATTTATTATACATTCCACTCTTGGTGTTTTGCACCAGTCAATTTATGTAACCAGCAACAGATTCAGGTAAGGCTGGGCTCCAGCCTATTCCAACGATTATGTCCTGCCATAGCATTTCCCACATTTCTTCCAGTGATTCACAAACAAAATTTTGAGTAATATAGTCGTGATTATACCTGTCCCAAACAATATACTCATACAAAACCCGATGTTGTGGGGTCTAATGTAACATTATATTGGTTTACTCCAAAAGGATCATGAATTAACAGTGTCAATTTCATCGCATTCGTTGAAATATTACCCATTCCACCTCTCGCCTTAAACGTATAACATAGATACATGTAAAAGTGTTACAAAAAGTCATCACACATATTGCTATAATTAATAGTATCAAAGGTGGCACTAAGGTACTCCTGGCAGTGACAGACATCCCTGAAAAGATATCCCACCAATGATGTGCTGATGCTTGCTGTACTAATTTTGCCACATGTTTTACCCGGTCACTAGCTATCAATGTAGACACCATGAGACTGGAGATGTTGGACGTAAGTGACTCTATTAATTGCTGAATTTCCGTAGATTGTTCCAATGCGCATTTGAAACGCTCCAGGGAAAGACTCCATGGGGAATGCAATACATCCCACTGTACCGAAGTCAGCCGACTCGATACAGAATAATTAGTCAAACGATACGTCCGGTTTCCCCAATGCCATAAGTGCACATTGTTCAGGCAGCCAGTAAACGGAACCGAAGGTACTTGTGAATTATTTTTCATTGTTGCAACACACAGAGCATGTGGGCCAATCTGCCACAACATTTCTCTTGGTGTTTCCCTAGTCCAGTCACAAAGTACAACCTCTGAGTCGGTTAGACATGGATTGGCATATCCCGTTTGCAGCACACAGGCCATACCTTTATCTGTTTTGTCACACATTTTGGTATCAAAAGTCGTATTAGTTTTTGGTTCTAACCACTCTCCATCCATATGCAAGAACCAATAGCCATTAGTCGTTATCACAGGTAACACTTGATATTTACAAACAACCTTTGGTTGTGTCACATTGTACTGGGTCCAATACCCAGTACATACTGTTTCATTACATTGTGTATATTCTGGATGTAGCTTTAACCATAAGGTGTTGCTAATGTTCCAAATCCTTCTCCAATCATGATAGCTCCCCGTTGTAACTATACGCTGAATGCCAATTGCCATTTGAAATTCTTTTGCCACAAATTAGTCCTACCAATGCTGTGGGCATCCACTCTCCAACCTGATGAACTACTTGGGACGAGTATTTCCCAGTGTTTGATAACATTGTTCTGGTTACCTCATTATCTACTGTATTCGACACCCCCAGGACAGTTCCTGTTCCTCCTAATAGAGTGTCATACCACGCCCTTCGACGTCTTCTGCAAATTGGAATTTTTGGAAAGGTAACTTGCCAATATACCTTTGTCTTCACTGTTGCTTGTGGCACAAGTAAAATTGTCCTGTTGACTTGTTTTAGTGAGATTTCTCCAGACGAGCTCCACTCGTGGTTGGACTTCTCTCACTTGATGTCCTTCCGTCATTCCCCAACAACCGGAGACCATGGCACCACCTACAAGGAGGAGTATGACCCAGCAGCCGACACCTCCAATCCCGGGGCTTCCACTGGTTGCCATAGCGACGCCCGCCTCTTGTGGTCCTCGATCGCCCGATCAGCAACTCCCAGCAGGGCATCAATCCGAGCCTAGACAACACAAGTGTAACTACGGGTAGAATGACAACGATTAGTCTTCTCTTACATAACACTTTGATACAGGCACATTTACCCATTTTTCTTCACCCTGATAGAGTATACTAACAGTTGCATCATTCCCTTGAGCTATAATTTCTGCCGCCTTAGGCGGTCCGTTAGGTTGTTTCACCCAAACTTTGGCACCTGCTTGATCTGAGGCCTGTACCAACCCCATTTCACAAGGTTTAATGATTAATTGAGCAATTTTGTCCCCTTTGTTCAATATCAGGGGTTGTTCTCCAAACAATCTACAAACCACTCCAATCTCACCTTGATAATCTGCATCTATCACTCCGGCTTGAATAGTTAGCCCTTTGAGTGATAGACCACTACGTGGCAGGACATGCCCATATGTGCCCTTCGGACACTGTAGGCCTAGTCCTGTTTTTACCACTTGAATTTGGTCAGGTACCAATGTGACAGTAGTCAATGTTCTTAAGTCTAGTCCTGCTGAGCCTGGAGTTGCTCTGACAGGTAGTTCCGCTTGTGGATCAATTTTCCACATTTTGATGCTTTCTGTAGTATGCTCTATCATTTCTCCTGAAATCATTCTTATCAAGGGTGTGGATCCCGACCCTAAAGGTCGATTGTTCAGCTGATCCACAGCAGTAGTCAAGTCCTGTTTCCAATGTCGCATAGTGCGATCTTTTGACAGCTTCCGTAGGGTCTCTTTAAGAAGCCCGTTCATTCGCTCTATTAACCCCGCCGCTTGCGGGTAATAGGGAATATGATAAATCCATTCAACATGATGTTCTTGGGCCCACTCTTTCACTTTATTTCCTGTAAAATGAGTACTGGCAAACCATAATACTGCTGTATTATTTTCAAACACTTAAGTGTGGCCATTTGATTTGCAAATTTACATGGATGCACTACCAAGACCCCAGAAAATGTATCTACAGCAGTGCATGCATGTCTACATCCCTTAGACATGGGCAGTGGTCCAATAAAATCTAACTGCCAAATTTGACCAGGACTTTTTCCACGATTTAACTGCCCATGCAAATGTTGAGGAACACCCTTCCGGTGGTGTTGACATTGTTCACACTCAGTGATTGCTGTTTTCACATCATCCAATTTTAGATCAATACCTCGATCTCTGGCCCATTTTAGGGTACCTTGAACCCCCCAATGTCCTGCTTTGACATGAGCCCATCTAGCCAATCCTGGGCTGGATTGTCTTAATTAAATCATTACTTTTACTAATTGATCTGCAGCTTTATTATATAAAGCTTCTGAGTCTTGTCCATTTGTGTGTGCATCTACATGCGTCACAGTAATAGGAATTGTTTTAGCCTTTTCCCAAATGTCTTCCCACAATTCTCTTCCCCAAACTTCTTTAGAATGTATTTTCCAATTAGTGGCATGCCATGTAGGCATCCAGGTAAGTAGTCCTTGGGTCACTGACCATGAGTCTGTATAAATATGGAGGCCCTGTGGTCCTCCCTGCATGACCACCATATGCACGGCCTTCAACTCCGCCCACTGACTGCTTTTTCCTTCTCCTAATTCTTCCAGAGACTGACCTAATTGTGGGTTAAAAGCTCCTGCTTTCCATCGCCTTTTTCCTGCTTGATATTGACAGGAACCATCAGTAAACCATGCTCGACTTTTCTCATCATCTGACAAATCATCCCACCTTTTTCCTGCTTTAACAGGAAATTCCTCCAATGGTTGAACTTCAAAAGGTTCCTCATCTTCCTCAGGAGCATCAGCTACTTGTTCATGCAGCAATGACACCCCTTTTTCACCTGGTTTTACACGCTCTGACACATACCATTTCCATTTTATTACACTAGCCTCCTGAGCTGTCCCTATTCGGTGAGTGGTGGGATTACTCATCACCCATGAGAGAATAGGTATCTGTGTCCTCATCATTACTTCATGTCCCACCGTTTGTGATTCAGTTTCAATCAACGCCCAATAGCATGCTAAAAGCTGTTTTTTCAAAAGGTGTATAACGCATACCTGCGTCCGGGAGTTTTCTCGACCAGAATCCTAAAGGTTTTCGTATCCTGTTTTGTTTTTGCCATAAGCTCCAATTAGCATAATCATTTAGAGCAGACACTTGAAGTTCTACTGGTCCTGATTGCATTTTTCCTAAGGACACAGCTTGCTGTATGGCTTCCTTTGCCATATCAAATGAGCATTGTTGTTCCTCTCCCCATACAAACTCTTCTTTCTTTCTAGTGCATCGATATAAAGGCTGTCCCAAATGTGGAATATGATGTCTCCAAAATCCAAATAAACCAATATATCGTTGTGCGTCTGTCTTACTGTGAGGTACTGGAAAGTTAGCTATTTTCTCTTTAGCTTCCTGTGTGATTTCCCTCTCTCCTTTATTCCAAACTATTCCTAAGAATTTCACTGTTTGAGCTGGTCCCTGAATCTTTGCTGGATTAATTTCCCAGCCAAATGATTTCATATGAGTCACTAATTTCGGTAGATATTCCACTACTTCTGCTTCTGTATCTCCTTGAAGCATAATGTCATCAATGTAATGTGAGATCATCATTCTCATTGGAACCTGGAACTGTTCCAAATGCTCCGCCACCACTCTATGACAAATAGTGGGACTGTGTAAATATCCTTGTGGCAATCTTGTGAATGTATATTGCCGTCCTTCCCACGTAAATGCAAACTGTTCCATCCTATCCTCTGGGATTGGTATAGTAAAGAATGCATTAGCCAAGTCTATAACAGCATACCACGTGCCGCTGTGATGTTGCACTCGTTCAATTATACTCACAGCATCAGGTACAGCTGAAGTCAAAGCCGGTGTATGTTTATTTAGACCTCTAAAGTCTACAGTCATTCTCCATGTACCATCCGATTTACGGACTGGCCACAATGGATTATTCCATTTTGTTGTCACTGGTTTCAAAACTCCTGCCTCCAAGTAGTCTTTTATGGTTGCAGTAATTTCTGCTTGTCCTCCAGGAATACGATATTGTTTCTGATTAATCACACATGTAGCCTCTGGAATGGGAAAAGGTTTCATTTTTACTTTTCCCACCAGAATCATTCTTATGTTTGCTATCCCAAATTGAAATTTAACCTGTTCTAAATGCAAAGTCATTCCAGCTAAAATATCCATGCCAATTATCCATTCATTAATTGGAGTCACTATTACAGTGTACACTTTAATTGGCATATTTCCAATTTTAAGCGGTATCGATATATTTTTTCCATACACCAATTGTCCGCCTAATCCAGTAAGGGAACTATAGGTCCCTTCATTTTCTCTGGATTTCCATGAATCAATGAGGCCTCCGCTCCTGTGTCCACTAAAGCCGAGGTGACTTGAACTGATTTTTCCAAAATATTTCCAATCACACATGGGGTCTAATATCACTTGTGAACCATTGTTTTAATTCTCGGCAGGCCACAAGAGTTTGACCATCATCCTAATCTTCCTCGCAAGGGTCAAAGCTCCAAGAACGCCTTTCTTTATTTTTCCCCTTCTTTTTGTCTTTCTTTCCTTTCCGGACTGCAGCTATTTGCAGCTGATCATCATCAGAGTCCTCCTCCTCCTCCTCCTGTAGGGGAGGGGCACTAGGTTTCACTCCTTTCTTTTCTCCCTGCACAATTTCTTTCAACAATGAGGCCAATTCAAACATATCAGGGCGCATCCCTGACACACAAGTCACTTTCAATCCTTTTTGTTTACATTTTTCAGCCAAGAAGGAAGTTGGTACACCGTCTATTTCTTCGGCTTGAATTTCCAATTGCTTCACTTGTTGTTCTAATCTTGTCACCTTTTGTGATTTAGCACATTCTGATGAGCGGACTGTATCTAAAGTTAAAACCCCGCTCTTTCCAGGCTTCTGCACAAATCCACATCATTTCATGAATACCTCCCAACGGAGCTTTCTCTTTAACCTCCACCCGTTTTAACATTTCACATAAAACTGGCGGAGTCGCGGTGGGAATCGCTCCAGTCCACGGCCCAGGGCGTCCCCCACGTCGCCGTAGAAGCTGGCCTATTTCCTTAAAAGTGATCCCATCCCACCCCGGGACCACTTCTTCCTGCTGAGATGCCACCTCCGCATCTCTCTTTCCCAATCTAAAGCAAGACATTTCTGTGTGTAGTCTGAGCATAACCGTATCCTGCCGACTGTTATGTGTCGGACGCAGCTCGGAGAACCGACCAGCGTTTGAAGGACCCAGTATGAAATAAGCAGAGCACGGTACAAAGGCTAACTGAATTTAATACATAACAGTGAAAATGTGATAACAAAAAGATGCGGCCTGGCGTGGTGCGCTCCCAGCAGCGCTAACGGTCCGGAGCCAGAAGCTGTTTCGGACCCAAGGACCCCGCCGACACCCCCCAGGTGGCCGCAACAAACCGAGTCTGTGAAAGAAGGAACCATTATGTGAGTCCACACTCTACACACAGAACACTTAAAGGTGTACAAACAGCAAACACTTCCTGGCTTGATTACTGATCAGCTTCCCAACCTGCAGGCATGGAACATCCCGTTCACAAAACTCCACCGCAGTGGAAGCTGATACATGACTAACATACAGCTCAATACAATAAGGTGTGAGGGACACCACATTTACTGACTGTATAACTGTTAGTCACAAAATCCAACGTACCTCAGGAAGTGTGCTGACGAGCGTGAGACCTCACCCCCTCCTCTTTCACAGACTGTGCATCAAACCTGGACATTCTCAGCGTCCGCTGCTGATGAGATGGCTCCCGAGACGACGATCTCACCCGTCTGGTCACAAGGTCGAGTCTCTGGCAAATACACACTGTGCACTCCAGTCTTAAATGCCAACATGCTCCAATCCATCCAGATGCACCTCAGCTGTGAGTCCTGACGAGTCGCAGGTGATCAGGGTGAAGTCCTAACAGCCTCAGCAACACAGCCACTCAGTCCCAAATGCATGCCACCTGGGAGGAAACACAAAAGGCAAACAAACCGGCAGCCAGGCCCCCCCAGCCATACAACAGTACCCCACCCTCACGGGAAGCCTCCCGGCGACCACACACACCTGGCCCAGGAGAAACACCCCCCTCCAGGGACCATGGCTGGAAACCACGTCCGCGTTAGTCCTCCAACAGACTGGTTGAACTGGCTGCATCTTTGCCTTTGTTTCTGACAGTCTTAGCACAGGTGTGGCCAGGAGTTCCTACACCTGTGCGGTCAGCCTTTAACCAAACGTGTGATTAGCCAAAAACAAAACAACCAAAACATCCCCCCTCCCCCCCCCTCCCCAGGGGACCGTCCCATCAAACCCCAGGGAAGGGGAGAAAGGAAAAACAACCCACATGTAAACACACAAACAAAAATGCCAAAAAAAAAACCCCTCCTCCCCCCCCAACGACACGCAGGGACCAACACCCCCCAGAGGGCCACCCGCCAGCTCCAGGAGTAATAACCACGGCCGAGGTCCCTCTGGGATCCACCGTCACCCACGGGGACTACCAGCGCCCCCCAGAGGACCACTCGTCAACCCCAGGAGACGCCTCCCCACACGACCAATGGACCCAGCCCCGGCCGCCCACGGCTAGATGGACCCAACGCCTTTTCCCCCCAGAGGACACCACAGTCAAACCCTGAGGGTGGAAACTGGGGGAGGAAAAACAAAACAAAAACCCCAACCCCCCCCCCCTCCCCTCCCGGGTGCAGAGGCCACCTGGGAAACGCCCAGTACAACCTAACTGCACCCCTCCAGCAATGCCGACACTACGGCACCCCCGGCTGGAGTCAGAGGAGAAGAGAGGGCATAACAAAAAACAAAGAGAAAAACAACCCAAATACCACCCCATCACCCCCCAGGGGACCGTTCCACCTAACCCCGGGGAGGGGGGAAACAAAAAGAAACAAGAAAAAAAAAACAGACCAACACACAGTTGTTTGGGTCCCCGTCTTTCTTTTTTTTTTTTTTTTTTTTTTTTGTGTAACAAAGGCCGCAGGATCACACCCCCAGACAAACAGTGGACAACAAAAAAAAACAAAAGCCCACACAAAAACCCACTCAAAAAACACCCACACAAAATGAACCAACACAAAACAAATCAGTGAGTTATACCGTCAAGCTCAACCACATGGAACACACCTGTTCCTACTCAAGAGCTTGACGGTACCGTGATTCAGTCACCACAAGGGGGAACCAGAGTGCTAAAAATGAAAAACCCACTTGGTGACAAAAAACAAACGAGCTGCATCTTCGTGCGCAGCTGTGTGCAACACAACCAAATGTGCTCAACTAAATAACGCCGGAGCTGAAACAACAGACGCAGTAGTTCCTTTTATCCGGGGAAACGGGGCTACGACTGTAGCACAGGAAGCCCAGCGACCCGTGCTAACAGAGCTCCGCCGTGCGCGTGAACCCCTTACAACGCACTCTTGCAGCTCCCGTTTAAGCCTCTTATCCGGTCGGAGTGTGACGCGAAGCTGTCGCCAGTCACACTCCCACCACGACCCACGGATAAGCACAAACACAGGACACGGCTGCAAGAGAGCACAAATTAGTATCCAGTAATGGGTTCTCAAACACGCCACCTTCCGGGCGGAGAGCCCCGCAACTGATCGGATAACCACTGAACGTCTGCTGCCGCCTTCCCGGCGCGTTACCGTCTCTGCTACCGCTGGGTCCTTGATGTTTGGCCAGAGACTACTGTTATGTGTCGGACGCAGCTCGGAGAACCGACCAGCGTTTGAAGGACCCAGTATGAAATAAGCAGAGCACGGTACAAAGGCTAACTGAATTTAATACATAACAGTGAAAATGTGATAACAAAAAGATGCGGCCTGGCGTGGTGCGCTCCCAGCAGCGCTAACGGTCCGGAGCCAGAAGCTGTTTCGGACCCAAGGACCCCCGCCGACACCCCCCAGGTGGCCGCAACAAACCGAGTCTGTGAAAGAAGGAACCATTATGTGAGTCCACACTCTACACACAGAACACTTAAAGGTGTACAAACAGCAAACACTTCCTGGCTTGATTACTGATCAGCTTCCCAAACTGCAGGCATGGAACATCCCGTTCACAAAACTCCACCGCAGTGGAAGCTGATACATGACTAACATACAGCTCAATACAATAAGGTGTGAGGGACACCACATTTACTGACTGTATAACTGTTAGTCACAAAATCCAACGTACCTCAGGAAGTGTGCTGACGAGCGTGAGACCTCACCCCCTCCTCTTTCACAGACTGTGCATCAAACCTGGACATTCTCAGCGTCCGCTGCTGATGAGATGGCTCCCGAGACGACGATCTCACCCGTCTGGTCACAAGGTCGAGTCTCTGGCAAATACACACTGTGCACTCCAGTCTTAAATGCCAACATGCTCCAATCCATCCAGATGCGCCTCAGCTGTGAGTCCTGACGAGTCGCAGGTGATCAGGGTGAAGTCCTAACAGCCTCAGCAACACAGCCACTCAGTCCCAAATGCATGCCACCTGGGAGGAAACACAAAAGGCAAACAAACCGGCAGCCAGGCCCCCCCCAGCCATACAACACCGACAACGCCAAAAATGTTTTGAAACACAAGGTTCGGTCAGATCGGCACACAGAAATGATCACACAGACTGCATTTTGCTAGAATAAAAAGGCGTATATTTATTCCCCACAAAAGCAGTTACATCAAACACAAGTGGTTGCAGCGCATTTTTCTCTTACCGTGACGCCTTTAAGGTGGAGAGCCAACACCTTCAGCAGAGTGCGCCTGTCAACCGGCTGGGCGTTCGTACGTTAACCCGCAGCAGACTCTGTTGAAGCATGGTTCTACTCCCTTTTTCTAGTGTGTCCGCGAAGGGAGGGTGAGTGGCCAACTCAACCTCCCTGGCGCACATAATTTCTTTAATCAACAGGCATCTGAAAGTTATTTTCTCTCTCTTACAAAGACATAATAAAAGCAGCTCTTCGCTCCCAGTTCCGAATGATCCCAGCATGCTTCACTCCCAGTCGTTAGTGGCTACAAAAAACAAAGTCGTGCTATCAGTGTAATAATAACAAGTACATCCAGCTCTTCGCTCCCAGTTCAGACTGACCCCAGAGTGCTAAAACAAAATTAAATAACAAATACATTCTCAGGGTTACGTTAAGACAGGTGCAAAACAGCACAATAACATTTATTATACACGCATACTCGATCCAGGCCAGATGGTTACTCCAGGCCGTCGGGTGCGTGGATGTGACGCAGCGGAGGGTCTGTTCCAAGTCCTGGTTGGCCGGCTCTGCCTGTCCGTTCGTCTGTGGATGGTACCCGGACGAGAGGCTCACGGTGGCCCCCAGTTCCCTGCAGAAGCTCCTCCAGACGTGTGAGGAGAACTGGGGACCACGATCAGAGACGATGTCGGAGGGTATCCCATGCAGACGGACGACGTGGTGGACCAGGAGGTTTGCTGTCTCCTGGGCTGTTGGGAGCTTCGGGAGGGCCACGAAGTGGGCCGCCTTGGAGAATCGGTCCACTATCATGAAGATGGTGGTGTTGCCCTGGGACGGCGGGAGGCCCGTGACGAAATCCAGGCCGATGTGGGACCAGGGGCGATGATGCACGGGCAGCGGCTGGAGGAGTCCTTGGGCCTTCTTATGTACTGCCTTGCCCCTGGCACAGGTGGTGCAGACCTGGATATATTCCCGGACGTCGGCCTCCATAGACGCCCACCAGAAGCGCTGCCGGACAACTGCCACGGTCCTTCGCACCCCTGGATGACAGGAGAGCTTGGAACCATGACAGAAGTCCAAGACTGCAGCTTCTGGCCTCTGGTGGGAGTACTGACGGTTCTTCGGACCGGTTCCAGGGTCCGGGCTCCGTGCCAGGGCATCTCCGGACGTCTTCTCCACGTCCCAGGTTGAGGGTGGCCACGATAGTGGACTCCGGAATGATGGGCTCCGGTGGGATCCGACAGCTCGGTTTTGACTTCGTCTCGTGTACTGGGACAAGGCATCTGATCTCTGGTTCTTGGTCCCGGGGAGCGATAGGTGATCCGGAAGTCGAAACGCCCCGAAGAAACAGTGACCAGCGGGCTTGCCTGGTGTTCAGCCGCTTGGCGGTCCTGATATACTCCAGGTTCCGATGGTCAGTGAAAATCGTGAATGGCACAGACGCTCCCTCCAACAGGTGTCTCCACTCCTCAAGAGCCTCTTTCACCGCAAGGAGTTCTCGATTGCCGACGTCATAGTTCCGTTCAGCCGGGGTCAACCTGCGGGAAAAGTAGGCACATGGGTGAAGAACCTTATCGGTCTCTCCGCTCTGGGACAGCACGGCTCCTATCCCTGAGTCAGAGGCGTCCACTTCAACCATGAACTGGCGGCTAGGGTCGGGCTGCACCAAAACTGGCGCAGTAGAGAACCGTCGTTCAACTCCTTGAACGCGGCTTCGCACCGATCCGACAGGTGAAGGGGACTTTTGGAGAGGTCAGGGCTGTCAGGGGGCATAATAACCTGACTATAGCCCTTAATGAACCTCCTATAGAAATTAGCAAAGCCGAGGAACTGTTGCAGCTTCCTACGGCTTGTTGGTTGGGGCCAATCTCTCACCACCGCAACCTTGGCCGGATCAGGGGCGAGCGGAGGTGGAGGCGATTAAAACCCCAGGAAGGACAAGACGCGCGGTGAAACTCGCACTTCTCGCCCTTCACAAAACAGTCGGTTCTCTAACAACCGCTGCAGGACCTGACGTACCATGCTGGACATGGGTCTCAGGATCCGGAGAAAAGATGAGAATATCGTCCAGAAATACGAAGACGAATCGGTGCAGGAAGTCCCTCAACACGCGTTAACAAGGCTTGGAACGTGCGGGGGCGTTGGTGAGGCCCGAACGGCATGACCAGGTACTCAAAGTGACCTAACGGGGTGGTAAATGCCGTCTTCCATTCGTCTCCCTTACGGATCGAACCAGGTGATACGCAATTCCTAAGATCCAGCTTAGTAAAGATTTTGGCTCCATGCAGGGGGGTGAACACGGAATCTAACAATGGCAACGGGTATCGGTGCGAACCGTAATCTCATTCAGCCCCCTGTAATCAATACATGGACGAAGTCCGCCATCTTTCTTGCCCACAAAAAGAAACCTGCCCCCATCGGGGAGGGTGGAGTTCCGGATCAGCCCGGCAGCTAATGAGTCCCGGATGTAGGTCTCCATTGATTCGCGCTCAGGTCGTGAGAGGTTGTACAGCCTGCTGGACGGGAACTCAGCGCCTGAGAAACCAAATCAATGGCACAATCGTACGGACGGTGCGGGGGAAGGGTGAGTGCCAGATCCTTTGCTGAAGACGTCAGCAAGATCGTGGTACTCAACCGGCACTGCCGTCAGATTGGGAGGGACTTTGACTCCTCCTTAGCCTGTGAACCGGGAGGAACCGAGGATCCTAAACACCCCCGATGGCAGGTTTCGCCTCCACTGAACCACCACCCCAGACGGCCAATCAATTCCGGGGATTGTGCTTCAACATCCATGGGGTGCCCAAAATCACGCGGGAGGTAGAGGAGTTCACAAAAAACTCAATCTCTCCTGATGGTTTCCAGACGCTACCAGAGTACTGGTTGTGTCTTGTGTGTGAGTAAAGGGAGGAGGGTGCCATCTAGTGCCCGCACCTGCAATGGCGAAGGAAGCGCCCACCATAGGGAGCCCTAACTCCCTTGGCCCATCTGCTGTCTAGCAGATTCCCTTCTGACCCCGTGTCCACCAGTGCATCGGGCTTGAAGGGTTAAATCCCCGCTCAGGATTGTGACTGGGAGTCGTGTGGCAATTTGTGTGTGTCTCACTTGAATGGTTTGACCCCTCCTTAGCCCAGTCTCTAAGGGCGGTTATTGTCATTTTGGCCGTTTGGGGCAGTTTCTCTGTGTGTGCTCAGTTGAGCTGCAGAGAAAACACTCTCCACGGATCAGCCTCCCCATTTTGGCCCTGTGCGTTTCCCTAACAACGTCAGCAGGGGGAGCTGTTGCCCCACAAAGCGCTGCGGCTGTGGAGCGTGGGGAGGGCGGCGCCTTATCTGAACCCGGAAGGGAGAGGGGCGGCGCGTATCCGGTCACGTCCTTCGCCTCGCTCCCGACGGCGTTCCTCCAACCGATGTCTAACCGTATAACTAGATCGATAAGCCCATCTAAATCCCGCGGTTCCTCCTTAGCTACCAGTTGCTCATTCAGAACCAACGACAGTCCGTTTACAGAAGGCGCGCGGAGCGCAACGTTATTCCAGCCGGACCTCGCAGCCGCGATGCGGAAGTGACTGCATAAGCGGTCAGTTGAAGCGGTCTCTCCTCTGTTAGGGTGATCAACACTGTTCTGAACTCCCTCACAAACCAGTGTATGCTGATAACAACCGTGAGTTCTGTTCCCAGAGAGCCGTAGCCCAGGCGCGTGCTTTACCCCGGCAGCAGAGCAATCACATAAGCTATTTTACTAGCATCTGACGCGTACATGACGGGACGTTGTGCGAAGACGAGTGGCGAACACTGCATAAGAAGTCCGCGCACGTCTCCACACAACCTCCGTACGGCTCAGGAGGGCTTATGTATGCTTCAGGGGATGGTGGGAGGGGTTGTTGAACCACCACTGGAACATTCATATCCTGCACAGGGTCGGCAGGAGGACGAGGCCGCAGCAGCGCCCTGAGCGCCTCGCCGCCATCTGTGCGGAGAGAGCCTCCACCTGCGGTTCAGGAGGATGTTTTGCTCAGTCATTTGATCCAACCGAGCCGTAAAGGCGGTGAGAATGTGCTGCAGCTCACCAATCACGTCTCCTGCAGACGCCTGCGCTCACTGCTCTCCCATTGGTCGTTCAACAGCCGGGTGACGCCCCTCGGAGTCCATGACGCTGGCCGAGATATCCTGTTGGGAAAGTGTAGTGACACGGACCCACAACAGGGGGCGCAAATGAACGGTCAATAGATGAGCCAAAAAGTAACAATTTAATGTTGTGAATGTGCACAACGAACATACAATCACAGAATATCATAACAGTCAATACACAGAGGTGACGTGGGGCAGGCTCGAGGATAGAAGACGTCTGTCCTGAGAAGAGCCGGAACCACAACGATTTCCGCCGCCCCAGAACCTGGTGAATACTGGAGCCGCCAAGTCCTGAATTCCAAGTGATCACCGTCCCCGACTGTCGGATCTGGTACTGCTGGCGAAGAACAAAGACAGTCAAGTGTGGGTGTGTGTACACCCAGTAACAACAACGGTGGGAATGCCACCTCCACCTCTCATTCAATATGTTGCAGCGGTCTCAGCTGAAAAGGAGCGCCGTCTTGCACAGCCTCCTCACAAACGACCGGTTCTCCTGCAAATTCTCACAACAACAGAGTTATAAATCTCACAAAAAGGCTGAGAGTATTACCTCCTATGAAGTATGATATCTCGGCAACGAGGTGAGATGACGTCTGGTCTTATGGAGTGAGATGATGTTGAGTAGATGGGTGACAGCTGTCAAGAGGTAATAAGCGACAGCTGTCACCCCCGGCTGTGTCCATGGCGGCAGCGCCCTCTTGTGCCTGAAGCCCGCACTTCAGGCAGGGCGCCCTCTGGTGGTGGGCCAGCAGTACCTCCTCTTGTGGTGGCCCACACAACAGTTTCTCCACATATAATGACTACATCTTCAAAAAACCAAGTGCTTTTATTTCCCAAGTGACGGCGGTATGCAATAATGACAAAAACACTCCCTGTGACAAAATCCAAAAATGCACATATAAAAAATGACAGTGATGGGATACTTACAAAACAAACACAGGTGCAGATGGATGACACGCAAGTTCAGAGATTGAGGACTGAGGAAAGGTAAACGACCAACAGTAATACACAGGACAGAGTGACTTAAACCACAGGTGAGAGAATAGCCACTTTTCCACTACAAAGCTCCAGCACTACTCGGCTCTACTCGGTTTGGTTCCAAGCACGAGCTTTTCTACTGCAAATAGTACCTCTTCAACGTGGGTGGAGTCAGCAGAGCAAACTGCAGTGACGTAGTTTTATTCGCGACACAAACATAAACAATGGCGAACTCCGTGTGTTTATTGCTGTGAGTTTTTAAGAGAAAGTTGCTGGCAGCGAGAAAAACACGCTTGAGACGTACAGAAGACTTTGGGAATTCATATGAAGATGAAGACGAGAAGATACAAACTGCTAGAGATGAAGAGGCAAAGCATGACGGTAAGCTAATCGTTAGCTTCCTAAGCTCATAAATAATTAATAACTGCAGGCTGTCGCTATTAACTATTAAAATTGTGGCTGTCAAAATAAAGCGTTAATTTAGATTAATTACAATACCTATCAGGCCTTCAGTCACACTTTGCTCCATTTTGTTTTGACGTCAGTGACTTGGTCTGTAAATAAAGACGCGTTTCTGAGCGATAAACATGTTAATGTCAATACTTTTTTTTTTTACCAAGTAACTTGCTTTGCTAACTTATTGTTAAATCTCAAATGTGGGAGTTTGTGCGTTTACTGACGTTCACGCACAAAATGTTGATTTGGTTTTAATGACGTCGTCACTGAACTCGAACAGGCTTAAAACACATTAAAAATGTTTGTTTTTCATCCAGATTTTAATGTTCAATGGACAAATTTAAAATATGAAATCTAATAAGATATTTATTAAAGGAGTCATATTGTGCAGAAAGAATCAGCCTCCAAACTCCCACAATTCTGTTTTTATAGACATTCTTTATATCCTTTTATTGTCATTGTACACATAAATACAATGAAATTTGCCTGCATTTAACCCATCCAAATTACACTTAGACAGTTCTCCCAATTTAAGACCAATTTACAGCTTAATACCTCTTTGATATGTAACAAAAATAACCCTGATCCTTTTTTACCTGATTATTAAGTGCCCCAAACACACAGATCTGAGTTTTTTTTTAAATATACCTGCAATTAAATGATTAATTTAGATTAACTCACAAAAATCACATTATTTTTTAATAACCTGACAGCACTAATTAAAATATGTATGCTGTGTGTGTGTTTCAGATGGTTTTCTCAGAGTCACTGCTGCAGAGGTTCATGCCACAGAATGGGACACCTTTGTCATCATCATGTTATACACCAGTTATGTTTCACTGTGAAGTTTGAATAAATTATTGTACTTTTTGCTAAAATGTCTCCACTTTTGTGTAACATCAGTTTGATTTGTAAAAGTTGGAAGGTTTACTGATTTAAAGGCTAACAGTTTGAAAAGCTCTTTAAGCATAATCCAGTAGTAAAATAAGTTTTACATTTAATGGGGTCATAAATGTAAATGTAACAGACAGTAAAACTGGTTGTTCAAAATTCCTTGATGTAATGGTGCCTTCACTGAAGTGACTAAACCTTTTTGTTTATGTTAAATACCATTTGGTAAAATCTCAGTTTAGACATGATTATTCCAGCATCTGTGTAAAGATTCAGCCAGGTGTAGTGTGCAGTATCTTCTGGAGTGGCAAAAACCCAAATTAAAAATTCTTAGAAATGAACCAAAATGTTTTTTACTGTTGACTCAGAATGAAATGACAAATTATGATACAGTCACATGAGTCAAATTGTTTACTGCAACAAAAAAGAGCAAATACAAAAAAAAAAAAAAAACGCAACACAAACTATACAAAAGTTTCATGTGTCTGTAGTCTGGGTTTGGGGGGCGCAGGTCACATGCCCCGGTCATGCGTCGCGTGCACAAGGTCACCCAGCACGCCAGATATGCCTGATTAAATGCAGCTTCCACACCGTGCTTCTCAAGGATCAGCCGGATGTTGTCGATCACACTGACCCAGTTCAGCTTCAACCTCAACATCACTCAAGATGGTCAGATTCTCCTGCTGGAACAGGCTCCCTTTATCTCTTGCTCTGGACACTAATGAAGGTAGAAATGGGAAAGAAAGTTTAAAAAAAAAAAAAAAAAAAAACCTTCAGTCTCTGTATGCTATTCCCCACAGTTTCAGTTATCTTGGTCACTTTGCATAAAAATGATTTCTTTTCAAACTTGTCCTCAACAAATCAGATCATTTGGAGCATCATTTTGAAAGAACAGACTTTATGCAAAGCGATCAAGATAACTGAAACTTTGGGAAGGTCCATTTTGCTGGACCTTGGCGGTTTTGATTTTTCCTCTCGGACGGCGCGCTCATGACTCGTCCAGTGACAACGTTCTCTGACCAATCAGTGGCCGGCAGCCTGTTGACGTCACATTTTAGTATGGCTCGGCTCGCTTGGAACCGCTCCCGAGCAGGTACTAAAAAAAAAGGACCCGGGACCAGATACTACGCTAATGGAAAAGCAAAAAAACCGAGTAGAGTTGAGCCGAGTAGTGCTACTTTTGTGAAGTGGAAAAGCGCCTAATGAGTGCGGGAGAACAGAGCAGTCTTAACCCTATAGGGTCTTCGTTTTTGTTGTTACACAAAGTTAAAGGAAAAATTTAACGTGTGGTTTATATTACTTGCAAGTGGGACAAAGTAACAAAAAAGTGTGATTATGTTGAATTAAAAGCTCCAAAATGCAATGTGTCCACCAGACCCAGCATTTTGCAGCATTTTTAATTCAACATACAGTGAGGAAATAAGTATTTGAAACCTACCAACCAGCATGAATTCTGGCTCACACAGACCTGTTAATTTTTCTTTAAGAATCCCTCTTATTCTGCACTCTTTACCTGTATTAATTGCACCTGTTTGAACTTGTTACCTGTATAAAAGACACACTCAATCAATCACACTCCAACCTGTCCACCATAGCCAAGACCAAAGAGCTGTCTAAGGACACCAGGGACAAAACTATAGACCTGCACAAGGCTGGGATGGACAACAGGACAACAGGCAAGCAGCTTGGTAGAAGATAACAACTGTTATGATTATTTATTAGAAAGTGGAAGAAACACAAGATGACTGTCAATCTCCCTCGGTCTGGGATTCCATGCAAGATCTCACTTTGTGGGGTAAGGATGATTCTGAGAAAGCTCAGAACTACACAGGAGGACCTGGTCAATGACCTGAAGAGAGCTGGGACCACAGTCACAAAGACTACATTAGCAACACATGATGCTGTCATGGTTTAAAATCCTGCAGGGCAGCAAGGTCCCCCTGCTCAAGCCAGCACATGTCCAGGCCTGTTTGAAGTTCACCAGTGACCATCTGGATGATCCAGAGGAGGCATATGAGAAGGTCATGTGGTCAGATGAGACCAGAATAGAGCTTTTTGGAATCAACTCCACTTACCATGTTTAGAGGATGAGAACAACCCCAAGAAAACCATCCCAACCATGAAGCATGGGGGTGGAAACATCATACTCTGGGGGTGTTCTTCTGCAAAGGGGACAGGACGACTGCACCGTATTGAAGGGAGGATGGATGGGGTCATGTATTGCGAGATTTTGGCAAACAACCTCCTTCCCTCAGTAACATGGGTCATGGCTGGGTCTTCCAGCATGACAATGACCCCAAACACACAGCCAGGGCAACTAAGGAGGGGCTCCGTAAGAAGCATTCAAGGTCCTGGAGTGGCCAGTCTCCAGACCTGAACTCAATAGAAAATCTTTGGAGGGAGCTGAAACTCCAAACCCGAAAGATCTAGAGAAGATGTGTATGGAGGAGTGGACCAAAATCCCTGCTGCAGTGTGTGCAAACCTGGTGAAAAACTACAGGAAACGTTTGACCTCTGTAATTGCAAACAAAGGCTTCTGTACCAAATATTAACATTGATTTTCACAGGTGTTCAAATACTTATGTGCAGCAGTAACATACAAATAAATTATTAAAAAAATCATACATTGTGATTTCCGGATTTTTTTTATTTTTTTTTTTTAGATCATGTCTCTCACAGTGGACATGCACCTAAGATGAAAATTTCAGACCCCTCCATGATTTCTAAGTGGGAGAACTTGCAAAACCGCAGGGTGTTCAAATACTTATTTTCCTCACTGTATTTGAATTCTATTAGAGATTTAACCTACTCATATCAGTTTACACATAACACCTGTCTGAACAACACAGTAGTTCCATTGAACTTGGCCGGTTTCATACCAGCCCATACCACACATGAGAGGCAGAGTTTTTGTGTGTATTGCATTTGTATTTCTTGCACTGGGTGTATGTATATTGTATGTATATATGTGTGTATGTATATATTGTCGTCTTGGGTCGTCTTCCTCTGCATCACCCTGCAAAACCCTCTGTCTCTTCCAATATCAACTGTAAGGCAGTCTGAACAGAGAATCACTTTGCCATCTTGATCAGTCGTGGTATGGAACCATGCGGACAGAGCTATTTATACTGTCAGGTCCCCAAGATTGGGGACAGAGGGTAAAATGTGTGGGAATGTGGGTGCAATCATGTTGCAGTCATGTGTGGGAACAGTGGGTGTTCACACCAAGGGCCCATTCACCTGCTTCGCTTTGCTCTGCTCCGCTCCACTCCAGCCACTCACTCACTCACAGGCCCAGTCAGCAGAAAGGGACTATAAGGGTGCACAGGACCAATGATTTCCACACGTTCAATGGCCAAGCCCCGGGTCCAGTGGACCCAAAGACCTGTATGTAATACAACCCCAATTCCAGTGAAACTGGGATGTTGTGTGAAATGCAAATGAAAACAGAATACAGTGTTTTTGCTTTTGTGCAAATATTTTCTCATTTTGAAATGGATGCCTGCAACTCATATCAAAAAAGCTGGGACAGGGGCAATAAAAGACTGGGAAGGTTGATGAATGCTCAAAGAACACCTGTTTGGAACATTCCACAGGTGAACAGGTTAATTAGAAACAGGTGAGTGTCATGAGTGGGTATAAAAGGAGCATCCCCAAAAGGCTCAGCTGTTCACAAGAAAAGATGGGGCAAGGATCACTACTTTGTGAACAACTGCATGAAAAATTAGTCCAACAGTTTAAGAACAATGTTTTCTCAACATTCAGTTGCAAGGAATTTAGGGATTCCATCATCTGTGGTCCATAATCATGTTTACCATGTATGTTTACCACTGTGTTACATCACCTTTCCTTCTAACAACACTGAATAAACATTTGGGAACTGAGGACACTAATTGTTGAAGCTTTGTAGATGGAATTCTTTCCCATTCTTGCTTGATGTATGACTCAGTTGTTCAACAGTCCGGGGTCTCCGTTGTCGTGTTTTGTGCTTCATAATGCGCCACACATTTTCAATGGGCGACAGGTCTGGACTGCAGGCAGGCCAGTCTAGTACCCACAGTCTTTTACTACAAAGACACACGGTTGTAACACGTGCGAAATATGGCTTGGCATTGTCTTACTTAAATAAGCAGAAGCGTCCCTGAAAAAGACAATGCTTGGATGGCAGCATGTGTTGCTCCAAAACCTGGATGTACCTTTCAGCATTGTCCGTGCCATCACAGATGTGTAAGATGCCCATGCCATGGGCACTAACACACCCCCATATCATCACAGATGCTGGCTTTTGAACTTTGCGCTGGTAACAATCTGGATGGTCTTTGTCCTCTTTTGTCTGGAGGATACGGCGCCCATGATTTCCAAAAACAATTTGAAACATGGACTCATCAGACCACAGCACACTTTTCCACTTTGCGTCTGTCTATTTGAAATGAGCTCGAGCCCAGAGAAGGCGGCAGCATTTGTGGATGTTGTTGATGTATGGCTTTCGCTTTGCATGGTAGAGTTTTAATTTGCACTTGTAGATGTAGCGACGAAACGTGTTAACTGACAATGGTTTTTGGAAGTGTTCCTGAGCGCACCCAGTAAGATCATTTACACAATGATGTTGGTTTTTAATGCAGTGCCACCTGAGGGATCGAAGGTCACGGGCATTCAACGTTGGTTTTCGGCCTTGCCGCTTACGTGTAGAAAGTTCTCCAGATTCTCTGAATCTTCTGATTATATTATGGACTGTAGATGATGGAATCCCTAAATTCCTTGCAACTGAACGTTGAGAAACATTGTTCTTCAACTATTTTTTTCCCACAGTTGTTCAAAAAGTGGTGATTCTCGCCCCATCTTTGCTTGTGAACGGCTGAGCCTTTTGGGGGTGCTCCTTTTATACCCAATCATGACACTTACCTGTTTCCAATTAGGTGTTCTTTGAGCATTCATCAACTTTCCTAGTCTTTTGTTGCCCAGTCCCAACTTTTTTGAAACGTGTTACAGGCATCCATTTCAAAATGAGAAAATATTTGCACAAAAACGTCTATCAGTTTGAACATTAAATATCTTGTCTTTGTGGTGTATTCAACTGAATATAGATTGAAGAGGATTTGCAAATCATTGTATTCTGTTATTTTTATTTTATTTTATTTACATTTCACATAACATCCCAACTTCATTGGAATTGGGGTTGTAGACTGGCCTGCCTGCAATACAGAAATTGCTTTCAAGAGTGCAATGAAAGGTCAACGGTGAAATGTGTGAATTGTGTAATCTGTAATTCTGGGAATATATTTTATATGATTGAGACCTATTTTAAAATTGTGAAAAATAAATCTACCTTGTGATAACACACTTCTCTTTATTTCCCTTACCTAGCACAGCCTTTTCAGAATAATTAAAGTTTTGACGGGTCCCGGGGTCATATCCCCGGGTGGTGTTGTTGGTCTCTTCCCTAAATTAAATTACCTTTCTCTCTCAATCATAATTAAAACCGCTCCGCATTGCCACACATAGGAGCAAAATGTGAACGTAATCAATGGCCTTTAAAATCCTCTGAGCAAATAGATGAATGAATGAATGAATGAATGAATGAATGAATGAAAACTGTTTATTTCGAACATGTGATACAACAACAATTACAAGATAGATCAGTAAAGACAACAACAAAAAAGTTCCTACTGTGTACCCAACATGTCCGAAAAGGGGTAGGGTGAAGCATCAGCTTATTTATCCCTACCCCTTCTTCCCCACAACCAGTAATACCCTTTGCCACATATACACATAGATTCCTACACACCCTAAACCGATATCAATATATATATATATATACATATATATATACACATACACATACATATACACATCAACATACATACACATATACACATATACATATAACACATATATATACACAAACATAAATATACACCTACACATACCTACTTACATACAAAATACTATATATTTACAAGCCGAAGCAAAAAACAAAAACACCCTAACCCTCATTACCCTTCCTCCTCCCTATACCCAGAAAAAAACATATTTTTGTACCGCTGTTTGAACTGGTTCATGCTTGGACATTGCTTGAGCCCCACTCCCAATCTGTTCCACATCCTCACCGCACAGACAGAAATACAGAAACCTTTTAATGTTGTTTGTGCCCACTGATGCTTTAAATTAAATTTCCCCCTCAGACTGTAATCCCCTGATCTGTTAAAAAACATATTTTTAATATTTGCTGGAAGTAAATTGTTTATTGCTTTATACACAATTTGTACTGTTTGAAAATGAACCAAGTCTGTGAATTTTAAGAATTTGGATTGTAAAAATAGTGGATTTGTATGATCTCTATAGCCAGTATTATGAATAATTCTTATAGCTCTTTTCTGCATTACTGATAGTGATTGTGTTGTACCTTTATAAGTATTACCCCATACCTCTGCACAGTACTGTAAATATGGTAAAACCAGTGAGCAGTAAAGAATGCGGAGTGAGTTGTGGTCCAGAATATGTTTCGCTTTGTTTAGAACTGAAATGCTTCTTGACAGTTTACTTTGTATATGTTTTATATGAGTCTTCCAGTTTATCTTATCATCTATTATCACCCCCAGAAACTTATTTTCATGTACCCTTTCAATATCTACCCCCTCGACTTGTAACTGAACCTGTATGTCTGTATTACAATAGCCAAATACATGTATTTTGTTTTACTTAAGTTTAATGATAATTTATTTCTGTCAAACCATATTTCAATTTTCCCATTTCTATACTGATCCTCCTCAGTAACTCCTGCAAATCCCCCCCTGAACAAAAATGCTTGTGTCATCTGCAAATAATACTAATTTTAATATTTTGGAAACATTGACAATATCATTTATATAAATTAGAAACAGTTTTGGACCCAATACTGACCCCTGTGGGACGCCACAAGCATTGTCCAAGCATGATGATGTATATTCCCCGAACTTCACAAACTGTTTTCTGTTACTTAAGTAGCTTCTCACCCAGTGCAACACCAACCCCCTAATCCCATACTGTTCAAGTTTATTGATTAATATGTCATGATTAATTGTATCAAAAGCCTTTTTAAGGTCTATAAATATTCCAACTGAATGTAATTTGTGGTCTATGGCGTTTGTAATCTCCTCAACTGATTCTATTAATGCAAGTGATGTTGAACTATGTGCTCTGAATCCATATTGACTATCAGTAAGTAATTTATGTTTATTTATGAATTTGTCTAATCTATTATTGAATAACTTTTCTAATAATTTGGAAAATTGTGGAAGCAAAGAAACAGGTCTATAATTTGTGAAGTGGTGTCTATCACCAGTCTTATACAGCGGCACAACCTTAGCTATTTTCATTTGATTGGGAAATTTACCGGTTTGAAATGATAAGTTACAGATGTATGTTAATGGTTCTACATCCATTCAATGACCTGTTTTACCACCACCATATCAATTTCATTTAAATCGGTAGATGTTTTATATTTACAATTATTCACAATGTCTATAATTTCATTTCCATCCACTGCTGTGAGGAACATTGAACAGGGATTTCTTTCTATGAGATTATTATCCCAATCCTCAGGTTGGGAATCGGGAATTTTTTCTGCCAAGCTTGGTCCAATATTTACAAAAAAATTATTAAAACCGTTGACTACCTCATCCTTATTTTCCTTCTTGACATTATTATCAATGAAATACTGAGGGTAACTCTGTTTTTTATTACCATTTTTGATAATGCTATTTAATATATCCCATATTGCTTTAATATTGTTTTTGTTATTATATAATATGTTACTATAATATTCCTTCCTACATACCCGTATAATATTAGTTAATCTATTTTTGTATTTCTTATATCTATTTTCTGCCTCTTAGTCTTTAGTTTTATGAATTCTCTATACAGTGTATTTTTCTTATTACATGCATTTCGTAACCCTTTCGTCATCCATGGTCGAGCTTGGATTTTTTGTTTTCTGTAGTCTTGTTTAATTGGACAATTTTTATCATATAATGATGTAAATATTGTAAAAAAGTTTCATATGCACTATCAACATCACTTTCACTGTATACCTTTTCCCAGTTTTGCTCCTGTAAATCCTTCTTTAGTGTGTTCATGTTTTCCTCTGTCCGCACTCGCCTGTATTTATTTTCTCCTCTGGCTGATTCCGCCGATGGTTTCTATTATAAACGATGAAAACTGGTAGATGATCACTAATGTCATTGATTAATAATCCACTCACAGTGTTATTCTCAATATCATTGCTGAATATATTATCAATTAAGGTTGCACTATGGGATGTAATTCTGCTTGGCCTGGTGATTTTTGGATATAAACTCATACTGTACATTATACTGATAAATTCATCTGTTATTTTATGCTTATTGGATTGAGCAGATCAATATTTAAGTCACCACAAATGAACACAGTTTTTTGATTAGTTTTTGAGAACATTTTTCCCATACAGTCAGTGAATGTTTCAATACTAGATCCTGGTGCTCTATATATACAGCTGACTAATACATTTTTGCTTTTTTTCTTCACATATTTCAATAGTTATACATTCTAATAAGTTATCAATCACAGTTGTCATATTGTCTACTATTTTATAATCCATGTTCTTATCCACATACACAGCCACTCCTCCTCCACTCTTATTTTTTCTGTTTACACAATTAAATTCATATCCATCCAGTTCAAAATCCATTCCTTTATCTTCATTGATCCATGTTTCTGATATAGCAATTATGTTAAATATTTTTTTTAAACTGACTTAAATATTCTTTAATGTTGTTAAAGTTTGCATATAGACTTCTGCTGTTGAAATGGATTATTGATAATTTGTTATCCGTTTTAATGATCCGATTAAACTGTTCATCTGTATAATAGCAACAACTGTCATTGATATTTGAGAAGAAATTATTGTCCGGGTCTATATCGTGCTCCAAGTCCAGTACATTGTGGTCTGTGTATTTAAATGTTCTCAGTTCTACTTTTCCATGATCAGCAATCCTTTGAGTTATATCCTTCTTGTCTCCAGATGTAGATGAATAGGTAGCAGATGAATAGGTTCCTCTGGTCTGTGTCATGGTGTTGTGATGTGTTTGTGTCCTCATACCTTATTGGTCATATTTGTCCAGATCCTCGCTTTAAGAAACACTATTGTTCATATTTGTCCAGCTCCTCGATGTTCCTTATTGCCATGACTTTTGCTTGTTCTGGTGATCCGTTCAGTTTGATGAATATTTTACAGTTTGAAGTCCATGTGTACTGGATTTTTCCCTGTTTCTTCAAGAAGCGTGCTTTCCTGGCGATGTCGGCATTCCGTTTGGTGAGATGTTCATTGATGAATACGTTTGTCCCTTTCAGTTTTCTTCCTTGTTTTAACAGTGCTGTTTTGTGTTTTCTGTTGATGAATCTCATGATGACGGTTCGTTTATCACCGTCATTTCTCCGGGGCAGAGGGTGGCACGCTTCAATGTTATTTAAATCCATTTCTATACCTTTAGATAGGAGGAAATCAGCAACCTGTTTTTCCACAGAGCTGACCTCCTGTTCACTGGGCTCCCCTCCGCTCTCATCTGTTACCGCCCGTGCGTAGGACCGTGGTTTGATATGAAGACCTGTGATGATGACGTCGTTAATTCTGGTGTACTGCTCCAATTCAGCCACTCTATTTTCCAGCTGCACCAGATGCCGGTCTTTCTCGGCATTCTGGAGCCGTAATGCCTTCACCTCCTCCACCAGATCCATGATTGATTTCTGTTGCTGCTTCACAACAGAAATCTCCTCTGATAAAAAGTCCAGAGATTTTTTAATATCGTCACCTTCCTCCGCTGTCAGAACCTTCTTAGGCCCCATGGTCGGCTTATGAGCAGCTTGTCGATCGCCGATGTTAACAGCCTGCGTTGTTTGTCACCGGGATGGATCTGCACTGCGCTGGTGCCGCGCGGCCTCGGTGTTTCCGCGCTGATGGATGCGCGGTGGCTGCACGAGGCCTCGGGGAAGCGGCACTCGTGACGCGCGGCTCTAATGACGCAGCGCGCGGCCTCAGTGAATTCACCACGTTGGGCCTCGGACGTTGTTGCTGTCCAGTCACTGGGCTAAGTTGCCGGTTGAGGTGGTATTCCCACTGTCCGGGTTGGCAAACACCGGCGTGGCAGATGGCAACTACAAACACCACCTCTGAAAACTCAGGTACAAACTTTTTGCAGCTCGCTCTGACGACACGCAGCTCTGACTGACTGTGACTGACGCTGAAGCGATATTGCAGATGTGTTAGGAAACTGATTTAGTGGAAGGAAAATGAAAGAAAACTTCCAAAATCACATAAAGCTGATCCATGGCTGCCATCTCTGAGTCACTTTAATTATAGCTGCAAATAATGGACATTGTGTTGTACCAGTGTTGTGTGTGCACACATACAGATGTCGGTGTCTGCAGTGATTATTTTAATTGGACATTAAATGAATTTTTTTTTTAAAAAGCAGAGGAGTAGCGCAGATGTTTTCCTCAGTATAATGACCCTCCAAAACCCATTTACAGCATTCACAGAAGAATTCACACACACAGCCACTCACACACATTGTTTTTCTTAATTAACTTATGCAGCTCCTTGTGGTTAATTCTGTCTGATTGCAGCAAGCGATGAGCAAACACATGCACACAAAAACACATCTGTTTGCCCACAAACAGATGCTTAAACACTCACAGACATGATGCACAGACATGAGGCTGGTTTTGCACATGCAGGGTATGCATTGGCTCATACACCCATCAAGTCTTTGTTGCATTTTTGAAACTACTATTATTGTGAACACCCCCTTTTCTACTTTTTTTTTTACTAATAGCCCAATTTCATAGCCTTAAGAGTGTGCATATCATGAATGCTTGGTCTTATTGGATTTGTGAGAATCTACTGAATCTACTGGTACCTTGTTTCCATGTAACAATAATAAATATACTCAAAACCTGGATTAATCTTTTAAGTCACATAGCACCACTATTATTCTGAACACTACTGTATGGCAGACCCTCAACCCACTTGTCCCAGACCTCTCTGGTGGCTGCCAGTTTGTCTGTCACACGCCTTGCTGGTTTTGACTCACGGTTGTCAAATCTTGAAAAAGTGTGGAAGACTTTGAGCGGCATTGTGGCATGAAAAACTGCCCTTCCACTCTCTGCAGAGAGTGGCTACATCTAGTCCCAGAGACTAGATGTAGCCTTGCCACAAGACCTATAGACACCTGCTAAGATCAAAAGCCCTATGTAGCCATGCAGGTCACTTTGATCCATATTTTTCCAGTTGTCTCTATATTTACGGGAACCCTCCAAATTTGTCATTTCCAGTATGATCTTTTCAACGCCTTGTGTGATGAACAGGAGGAAAGTGGAGGAGATTTCCTTAGCAAGGACAGCTGAATATCTTGTTGGTTCTGAGGTCATCCTAATGATGTTTTGTGCTGCAGCTCTTCCCGGGGTGCCATCCGTGTTTGATGAGGACCATGCTATTTTACTGTTCTTGGATAAAAATGTCTTTCTCTCTCAGCTTGGGTCATTTCTTCTTCATTTGAAGAGGCTTCATGGTCTGCGTTGTATTCCCCCTCATCTTCTTCTTCAGATACGTCTGCCAGGCTATTTCCCTGCCAGGAAATTTTAAGCTAAGTTAGGAGCTCTTTGAGAGGACTTTGAGTTGCTTCACAGATACGGGAGTTTGCCAAAAGGCACCTGAAGGACTCTCAGAGCACGAGAAACAAAATTCTCTTGTCTGATGAGACAGCGATTGAACTCTTTGGTGTGAATGTCAGGTAGGGATGAGCGAGTACACCAGTATCTGTATCTGTTCAACCAGCTAAAGTATCTGTATCTGTACTAAACTGGAAGTGGGTGTGGTTTAACTGGAAATGGGTGGGGCTTACATCTGTACATTATTTAAGTCTGAAATTGATATGGATTGATCAGAAGTTGCTATATTTATTGTTTATTTGAGAACTATTTATGGAACAGCCTCAAAATTGAGATTCAAATCAATGATTTTGATCATAAAAGTGTTTACAGAACAAGTTTTTATGAACTCAGAACATGAATATTTTTAAGTGTATGAATGAATATTTACAGAACAGCCTCAGAATTGAGATTTGATGTTTTTGATCACAATATTAAAGGAACTATTTACAGAACAAGTTTTTTTATCAACTCAGAACATTAATATTCTTAAGGGTATGAATGAGCAACAGAACAGCCTCAGAATTGACATTCATTGTAGTAGGAAATTATGAGCTAAGTATGCATGAACAAGAGTTGTCACACAGCGAAGATATCAAGTTGTGAGTAGAATTTTGTTGGGAAAACTGAATTTACTCCATTTTTGAATAAGGCTCTAACATAACAAACATGGAAAAACTGAAGCGCCGTGAATACTATCTGGAAGCACTGTATAGGTCAGTATCACCAGATACTAACAACATATGTAAAACAACTGAAAATCAACCATAGTAAATAAAATTTTCAATAACTATAAAAAAACACTATAGAAATAAAGTCAACATGGATTGATAACACTTGAATTGCCTGGAGTGTGGAGTTGGAGAAATCGTGCCTCTAAATTCTTGTACAAGTTGTTGGTAAAGTTATGGCCTCAACTGTGATGGACCTTATTTGTGGTGCAGATCTATGAAGTGCACCCAAGTTGTTGATGGCTTTGGTAGTGTTGTGTGGCTAAATAGTGCTGTATTGTGATTCAAAGACAAGCGATCTGTTTTGTTGTGCTTGTCTGGCTGAGAAAATGATCTGGCAGGCAGACTACAGTCAAACTCCTACAGCACGCTTGCAGTTGACCCTAAAGTTATTTGCTTTATTTATTTATGTGATTTTGCATTTTGCAGCACAGTCGATTAAATGATTCACAGTGAAGTTCTTGGCAAATAAAAATGAGCAGCAAACTTGTTGACCTTCTGCACACAGTTGACTCCTTCTGAGCTCAGATTACAGAATGAAACAGCCACTTCACACTTGAATAAATTGGATATGAATTTAACACTATGCACCATGTTCACTGTTTGCTCATGGAGGAAATATGATGTTTGCATTACGTGCTGCAGCGATGACACAATACGTTTTGTGGTAAAGCAAATGTTTACGTTGAGTGTTTCCACTCAGACTGTTCAGACTGATACTGACTACAGCTCAGCTCCTTTAAACAGACACCTCACCTGTCTCTGCCGGAGACAAACGGACTGGCATATGGCATGAGATCAGTGACAAAACCCCACTCGCATAAAAAATGTGTTCACGCGTAGATATTAACTGTGCGTGCAAATAATCACACGGCGTGTGCAAATTATCACTCCGCGCATGCAAATTATTTCTGGGTGCAAAGGGGCTGCACGCGAGGACCAGCGCTCCCCCTGCCCACTTTCAGCTTGGGACTCCTACGAGGTCGGTCGCTTCTCCTCCACTCCACTCCCTGCTTCACCAGACTGTGAATTCCTCAAATTATATTGGATACTGGTTCTATTGGACAACTGTTGGATTAACCATGGAATTGATCGGCTGGTCTCTGAACACTATTGACACCATCTTTTCTACAAGAAGGTCAGGACCGGGGGATCCTACCTGCCCAGATGGAACGTATCCTGCGGGCTATGTTCTCGACTCCTGGGGGTCTTGGCGTATTGCATGCTTGGGGCTTTTCTCCATTGAGGACATCGAGGATTTATTCATATTTGGTCTTATGGTAGCAGGGCTGGTACTTTCTGGCTTATGTGCTGCCCTGATCGACTGAAAAAATGGCAAGACGGCAGCATCAAGGACCACGGCCCCTCGCTTGTCCGTCATGATTAACGAGGTTGGCAAGGCAGTGCATTCTCAGACTGTGATGACTCTTGAACTCAGATGCAAATTGGATGACATCTTGGACCAGATGCGTGCCTTGCAGATGAAGTTGAAGATTTCGGAGGCCAGGGAATATTCTTAATTCATACTTGGGAATATTCTTAATTCATAATTGGGATTTGGTTGTTCAAGTGAAGCTGTAAAAAGTGTTTTTCACTGCTCAAACCACCAACAGAGCAGGCTTATCAGCCTGAAGGACAAATTGCCTGACTGTTTTTCCTCCAGAGGAATGTTTTCAGGACTTGGTGATTATTTGGCTGTTTTCTTATCTCAACTCACAAAGACAATAAATTGTTTACTGAAGCATGCGCCACTCCCTCTCCCCACCCCCCACCCCCCTCCTACCCCCATCACACACACCCCACTCCGGCTTCTGCTCGCGTCACCCCCTTCCCTCCTGCGGGGGCGGCGCGGCTTTAGCTGCTGCTGCCCCCCCCCAAGCTGACGGTTGTGCAACTCAGGGTTGCTGCGTGACCTTCACCCACTTGCCTCAATTCAGATAACGGACTTCTTCAAATTTGGTGCACATAAACAATGTCAAATGTGTATGTGCTGCCTTTAATTCTGATGTGTACCATTATTACGGTAAACAAGTAATAATTGTGGACTAATTGCTGTCTGAGGTAACTGGAGTGTAAACATAATTTCTCCACTGTGAGATCAATAAAGCATATCTCATCTCATCTCAGAAATAAACTTTGCGCGAGCAGAAATCAAGTTCGAGCGGGCGGGGGTGTGCTGGTCCTCGAATGCACTTCGAAGGTGTTGACAGGAAACACTTATTTCTATATTTATTTATGTTCATTGTTAGTTGGTTTAATCTTTTCTGTTTTGTTTTATCAGATTCTTTTTGTACGTTTCTCTAAAACTGTATTGTGGCATTATTAGTTATTATTACTATTATTGTTGTTGTTTCTATTATTATTATTATTGATAAAAATGAAAAATAAATTGAAAAATAAATGAATAAAATATTACAATTTGTAATACATTTGACTCTTTTACGACAACAAACGCTGAGCCATGAATTATTACACAGAAAACAAATGTGCTGACAGCTGCAACAGCTTAATGCTAACGTCAACATTGAAAACGCCATAGACATGCTAACGCGTTAGCATTGGTCCCATTTTTAAGTTATAAAATACATCTATCAACTGTATCAGAAGACCATAACAGGTCAGATTAACATAAAAAAGGTAAATGTTACTCACAGACATATGCTCTTTGTGGTTTTGGTGGGGAAAAATTAAGATTAAGTGAACTAAAACACTGAATCAACAAAGCACCAGATCAAAGCACTGCTTCGATTGGTTCAAGGTTCAAAGCAAAGCCGTGCTGCAGAAACGGTTGATTTATATGGAAGAAATGAAACATTTGCAGTAAAACAAAGTTATTTAACAACTAATTGATGGCTAAATTAGTTGACAACTATTTTAATAATCAATTAAATTGATTAGTTGTTTCAGCACTACTAAACACCTACTCTTTCTGTGAGATCCCCTTTGGGATGTGTGTGTGTGTGTGTGTGTGTGTGTGTGTGTGTGTGTGTGTGTGTGTGTGTGTGTGTGTGTGTGCGTGCGTGCGTGCGTGCGTGCGTGCGTGCGTGCGTGCGTGCGTGTGTGTGTGTGGCAGCGTGCCACCTGTGCGCCTGGACTAAACCATTGTACAACTGTGTAGGGGTGGGAAGGGCCCTCGGAGATCTTTCAGTATTATTGTTAGAGCAGAATTCTGTTTTGTAACATTTATACATTCATTCTAATTATATTCTTTTACAACATGAATTGTATGGACATTAATAACATGCAACACAAAAATGTATTTAATGCCAGTTTTTTGTGCCCCCCCCCCATGCTCTGGGCCCTGGGTACATAGTACCCTTTACTCCCCCAGTCCGACGCCCCTGTCCGGCTGATGGTTGAATTTTTGATATCATTGCTGACCAGCCACAGCTAGGAATGATCCTTGCAAGTGCTTTACCTGGCACAGACAGCAGTGTAATATCCGTGGAGATAGACCCTCCCAGTTGATGATCTTTTCCTTTCCACAGAGTGACATTAAGTTGTTTTTTCCAGTCTGTCCAGATGACTAGCAGAATGTTTGCAATGCCAGGAGATCAGCACCCCTCCCCATGTGGAGATGCACAGCCTCAGTACCACAGATACATGCAGGTTTGACTTTAATTCTGTGCTGATGGGTGAAGAGCCCTTGAAAATAACTACACACCAACAACACGCCATCAGACCAGAAACAGTCACACCCGTGTTTCACCTGCATTGCATGCTGATTTATATTTTGGTGTCCATGATGCACACAGAAAGGATCAGGGGCCTCATGTACAAAGACTTGCATGAATTTCAGACTAAAACATTGCGTACGCCAAAACCCAGAAACTGGCATATACAAAAATATTCAGATGTATCTGTCGTGGCCGATCGGGTGGAAAAGACAGCCAGACAACGCCACCTAGTGTTTGGTGAGTACTAGAAACTCAAATATTAAAATACTAAAGAGGTTCTTTTAAAATGAGGCAAGCAGTGCAATCAACCAAAAGACATCCAATAAAGCATTAATAATAATTTATTACAAACTAAAAAAATCTACCAAAATATACTAAGACTAAAAAAAATACAAGAGTTCATCAGTCCATTCATGAGGAAAATATGAAACCAAAATACAATCCTACAAAATAAGTCATCCTGTTACATATCAAAGTGTGTGTAGGCATGGATCCACACACATTCTATTTGTACATCCCACTGAACGTGGAATTGAATGTGAAACCAAACTTCTCCCTGGCCACACCACATTTAAATATGCAATTTTATGTAAATAAAATCCCTTTGAGCAGGGATTCCCCACGGCGTCACATCAGACAACATGGAAAAGAAATTATACTATAGATGACAGGAAATTACGTGGAGACACAGGGATAGTTTATTCAGTACGCTGTTAATTGAATTAATCATGAAACTGGAAAAATGTTTGTGGGTATGTGAGGTCGACACGCAGAACAGCACACACACACTGACGTTAAAAAAGTAAGGCGTGCCTCCACTGCAGTGTGACATTCACAACTTACACACACGTTTATTGACAAATACAGGACACAGGAAGCCTGTTAAGAAGCTCTGCTGCTCTCACCATCAAGCAAAAAATAAAGCAAACCTTAATAATAATAATAAACATTTTTGAATGTGCACATGCCCAAATGTGGCCGCGCTGGTTTACGTTCGGATAAATTACACAAATACACTGTTACCCAATAAGGTGCTACTTAATTGCCCCTTGTGGGATTAATAAAGTTGTTTGATTGATTGAGCAGCTGCCATGGTGCACCACGGCAAACACCAGCCTCATGCGCATTTGCGCATCACATAAGATGTGAACGTGTGCAGTCAATAGCACTGATTACATTGAAACCGGCTGTCACTGCAAATGGTTCTTTGATGTTGGAATGTGATGTATCTGATGACATTTGGATAATAGCGTTCCACACAACTGGCATGGCTCGGCTCAAGGTTGACTGGCACAGTTCTGACTGATCGGTTTCAAGGAAGGCCGGCGTGGTCAGCACCTGTGTGGGCACAGACAAACTCTGGTTCGTCACCGTATTGCGCTCTGGGTCGACTGCAGTTCTGTGCATAACTCCATTAACTGTGGCCTTGGTAATCAAAATCGGTTTATGAGCCAATTAGTGTTATTTGCAAGTAAATCCTTGCATTCTCTGAACACACTCATGTCAGATTGCACCATTTGCAAGGTCCTCTGATGCTAACGCAGCAACTGTTAGTGCCATTTTACGCATCACTTTGCTTATGGTTGTATATCCATCTATAATTGCAAACACATGAGTGTGTTAATTGCTCATTGCTGTGCACAACAGACTAACAGACAGCAGTTGGTTCATGCTCTGTTGGGTTATTAGTGCAGCAGAAAACTGAAACAATCCTTTAAATGGTGATACAAGCATCAAATTCTGCACAGATACAGCTGGAGCAAAATTAATGGAGCAACTTTAACTTTTGACCCCTGTACAAACTGAAACTGCCCTTTGTCACCATTCTTGCTGCTTTTACCTCATAACTCCATAACATTAAAATCAAATAAAGTAGTGTAGTTTTCTATATTATTGGCGCATCTTTTAATTTTGACCCCTGTGTAATTTTTCAATTGTCCCCTACCTGGCTGCCTATTGAAAATTCAAGTGGCCAATCATTTTTTTAAAAAAGTTAATGTCTATGGATTATTTGTGCCAAATTTGATGCTTGTATCACCATTTGCAGGATTTCACTCTAAATATTCTCTTCTGCTGCACTATATATGAGATGTAAGATGCTGCTCCTCAGTGTTTTTCATTTGCCCTCAAAAGTATTGGAACACTTGGTATTTCACGCATTTTAATTTGTTAATTCCATTTCAAATAAATGTTTTCTAAAATAATCTTCCTTAACTCAAACTGAAAGCAAATCTCTGCAACTTGATATAAATGAATAAAAAATATAAAATCCAGCTTCCTTATGGAGTGGTGTAGAGGAAGATTTTCTTAAAAAGAAGACCTGAAAGTTTAGCTACAATTTGACAGAAAGTACATTTGAGATGAAAGTCTAGATTTGATGTTTTGGTGAAAGAAACTTTTGTATTTCTTCATAATTGATGTAAATAAAGTCCAAGACATATTAAGTGACCTGGAAATGTTCATGTTTCCATCCCCTGACTTGTCTAAAGAAAACTGGCAATAAAACTGATTATTATTTACAGGTTTTATCAAGTTTTAGAGATTTGCTTTCAGTTTGAGTTTGAGGAAGATAAATTTAGGAATTTTAATTCTTTTGTTGTTGTTGTTGTTTTTCTTGTATTTAAAATGGCATAAACAAATTAAAATATGTGAAATTCCAAGTGCTCCAGTACTTTTGGAGGGCACAGTATGCTAACCTTATGATGAGTGCAAAATGAGTGTGGTATTATTACTGTTTTGTTTAAGAATGTTTAATTTTCACTGTTGCTGCACTTTGTGTCAAATCATAGTCATATTGTATGTCATATTGATATGAAAATTCAGTAAGGTATATCTTCTATTATACATTCCAAATCTAAGGTGGAACTCTACTAGTGTTTACTAAGGTACACCAAAATATCTTAAAAAAGAGAGAGAGAGAGAGTAGAGCCACTTAGGTGCCTGGTCTTGAGAACCAGGGATGGGAGGTTGAAAAGCTTTTTTGTCCCATGGGAACTCTCCCTACCCACCTAAGCGGCTCAAGAATATGGACAGCATGTATATAAGTGACATTTACATGACAATTTATATGACAATATTGAGATACAATAATTTGGCCATATTGTACAGCCCTACTGTCAACTAGCTGAAAAGTTTGATTATTAATTTACATCTGCATTCAAAAAAATGCTTAAAGTGGCAGGGGGTTAAGAGAGCTGTAATTAGGGGGGTCACCTGAAAAGCAAAAAAAGAAAAATGCTTAAAAAGGTGGGGAGTATGGGGGTGGAGCCCCCCCAAAGGCTGAAAGACAAAATAACGAAAATGTTTAAAAAGGCGGGGGGGCTGAAGCTGAAAGGTTTTTGCCATGCTAATGCTCCCCTGAAGCATTTACTCAAAATAAAGTCTGAAGAACCTAAATGACATGGTTAGATGGCAAAGAGATTTTCCAGGCATGTGAGAGGCAAATAAAGAAAAATGTTTAAAAAGGCGGGGGGTCTGGGGGGGAGCTCCCCCCAGAAGCTGAAAGGTTTTTGCCATGCTAATGCTTCCCTGAAGCATTTACTCAAAATAAAGTCTGAAGAACCTAAATGACACGGTGACATGCTGGCGAGCATCGCTCATTCATGTCTGCGACATATGCATATTAACAAAAGCATGATATTTTGGTGTATAAGTTCTACTTGAGTATAAGTCAGACCTCCAAAACTAATAAGAAAAAAGTGACAAACTTTGGGAAATACTGTAATTGGAATCAAGAAACCAAGTTGGTTTAGTGGGTGGATGGACCAAATATGTGGTAAGATTTGTATTCACTAAAGCTGGGATTATAAAAATCATCAAAAATCAAAATAAAACATGCCAAGATGTCAAGATAGAAATATTGCAACTGAGCAACATATTGTATTGCTATTATTGTGAAGCACTTTGGTCAGCTGCAGCTGTGTTTTAAATGTGCTATATAAATAAATTTGAATTGAATTGAATTGAATTGAACATATGAAGTCCAGTGATCACAACAACCGATTGTTCAAAAGAAAAAGGTAAGCCCAGAGTCTTGGTAAAATGGACTATAATTAGCAAGTCAGCGTATGTTGATGTCAGATCAGTCATTAACTGTCTGGAGTCCATGGCCATGAATTTAGGCTGGTGCGCCTAAATGTCCTTTTCATCATGTTTCTATGTACAGATCAGCGATGGAATGTCATAGAGACTCACAGAGACGTCATTTGACCACTTCCTGAAACTACAAATTCTCATCCATAAAATGGATCTGTCCTTGAGATGATGTTAGATTCATAGTCAGTTCTAGAGGTCAGAGAAGGACTCAGCTCAATGCTCCTCCTCTCTCCTTTTGGCAGACTGCTGTCACTGTCTTTTTCAGATGTTGATGTAGAAAGTTCTTTGTTTTTAAACACAGAGCATGGGAAAAAATGCTTGTAATCTCAACAAAAAAGAAAGAAGAGCATTTTCAATGACTGGAAAACACAAATTTTTATTTAGTCTTTCACAAAAGTAATTAGACATGGATAAACACAAGCAGTAGAATTTTTTCCAAGTGGTTGTACAGCGCAGCTGTGGATTCACCCTGAAAAGTCAGGGTTTCAATAACCGAAGTCCATGGATTCAGAAGAAAGACAGCATCCAGCTGAGTTGGTAAGTGATATTGTGTTTAGTTGTTTTTTGTTTTTGTTTTTGTTTTTTTGTCAGAATGGTGTTGATTTGGTCTAATGACATGAGTAATGTCGGCTTTGACGGAAAAAAGATGCGTTAAAACTGGGAATCGGGCAGAAATTGCGAGCCTTTCTGAATGTCTGTCCCGTAAGCCCCGGATATACGTAAATTCAGCTGAAAAAAATTTTCAGTCAATTTTTTGTCAGAGTGGTGTTCATTTTGTCCAATGATATGAGTAATATCGGTTTTGACTGGAAAAAAAATGCATTGAAAGTGGAAATCGGGCAGAAATTGCGAGTCTTTCTGAATGTCTGTTCTGAAAGCCCCGAACATGAATTCGCCCGAAAAAAGTTTTCGTTCAATTCACCCTGAAAAGTCAGGGTTTCAATAACCGAAGTCCATGGATTCAGAAGAAAGACGGCATCCAGCTGAGTTGGTAAGTGATATTGTGTTTAGTTGTTTTTTGTTTTTTGTTTTTGTTTTTGTTTTTTTTGTCAGAATGGTGTTCATTTTGGTCTCATGACAAAAGTAATACGGGCTTTGACTGAAAAAATGCATTAAAACTGGAACTCGGGGAGAAATTGTGAGTCTTTCTGAATGTTTGTCCCGTAAGCCCCGTACTTTAAAAACCATTAGCAGACCAATTATCTTCCAAAAAATTTTGGTCCGATAATTTTTAGACTGCTAACATATTATTGCAGGCTTAGTGAATAAAGTTTTAATAGTTAATAAACATTTTTGAAGTCTGATATCAAAGATTTTAGAGCCTACCTGTTAAATGTTATACTAGCCGTATAGTTCTATCCTCCACAAACAGAGGAGAACTGGTTTCAAGAAAAACTGCTCTATTCTCTGGAATCAGATGACTGGTCACAGAAGAGAATCAAAATGAGAGTAGAAAAAAATCATTTCAATTCCCGTGGCCTTTCTGTGTGGAGTTTGCATGTTCTTCCCATGTTTGCGTGAGTTTCCTCTGGGTGCTCCGGTTTCCTCCCACATCCAAAGACATGCGGGTTAGGTGGATTGAAATCTTTAAATTGTCCGTAGGTGTGTGTGTGGGTGTGTCTGTGTTTGTTTGTCTGTTTGTGGCCCTGCAACAGACTGGTGTCCTGTCCTGGGTGTACCCCGCCTCGCGCTCTATGGCTGCTGGGATAGGCTCCAGCCCCCCGCGACCCTTAAATGGACTAAGCGGTAGAAGATGAATGAATGAATGAATGTTTTCGTTGCACTAATTTAATTGCACAAATTTTAAAGGTTTTAGTGTGGACATGGTGTGTGTGCAGTGCATTATGGGAACCGTAAAAGTTCACGACAGGAGAAATGCATTTGAGACGCTCTGATCAGGCTCCACATGGACAACAGCATTAAAGTATATTGTGCTTAAAACTCTCGTGAATATATTCTCTGGCTTTATAGTTGTTATTGTGTTTGTCATGTGCTTCACGGAGACGTGGTTGGATGAACATGTACTGGACTCTTTAATTAACATGGATGGCTTCACACTTATCCGCGCGGAGAGGACACTGACGGAGAATGGAAAAAAGAGAGGAGGGGGGCTCGCCGTTTTTGTGAGTGAGAGATGGTACAGCAGAACTCATATTCACGTGAAGGAGCAGATCTGCTCCTCGGAAGTGGAGCTACTTGCGGTGAGCATGAGGCCGTACTATCTCCCACGGGAGCTTGGAAGTGTGATTACGCTCTGTGCGTATATTCCTCCCTCTGCGGATGCCGCCACTGCCTGTGAGCAGATTCACAGCACAGTCACACGGCTGCAGACGCAACATCCACGCACGCTCTTCCTCATCACCGGGGACTTTAATCACGCCTCCCTCTCCGCCACCCTCCCCACATTGACCCAGTACGTCATGTGTAAAACCAGGGACAATAGAATACTGGACCGTTTTACGCTAATGTGGAGGATGCTTACACCTCCGCCCCCTCCCCCCGCTGAGACACTCTGATCACAATCTCGTCTATCTGCTCCCCCAATACACACCCAGGGTGAGAAGAGAGCCAGTGCAGAAAAGGTCAGTGAAACTCTGGACTGAAGAGGCCACTGAGAGGCTGAGGGACTGCTTCAGAACCACAGACTGGAGCATGTTTCAAAACTCTTATGGTGAATACATCAACGGCCTGACCCATTGTGTCACTGACTACATGAACTTCTGTATGGAGAGCACTGTGCCCACCCGGAGGGTACGGTGCTTCCCCAACAACCACCTCTGGGTGACCCCCGAGCTGAAGGCCCTGATGAACCAGAAGAAGAGGGCTTTCAACTCGAGAGACAGAGGAGCAGCGTAGAGTCCAACAGGAGCTCCAGTGGAAGATCTGTGCAGCCAAGAAGGTGTATGAAGGGAAGATGGAGGAGCAGCTGGCCGGGAACAACGTCAGAGATGTGTGGGGATGCCTCAAGACCACCTCTGGATTTGGGCAGGGTGCCAGCAGGACTGCAGATGAGGATTCTCGGTTCGCAGAGGAGCTAAACATTTACTTTAACAATTTTGGCTCCTCCATGCCTGCCCCCCCCCCTCCCCCATCACCTTCTACATCCTGGTCACCTCCACTGCTCCGTGGACCTTGTCCCTTCCCCCCGCGACTGTATTCAGCACCAGCCCACCTCAGCTCACACCCCAGCTCCCCACCTCACTGTAACTCCAACTGAGGTGAGAGGCCAGCTCCTGCGGCTGAAGCAGAGGAAAGCAGCACCTGATGGGATCTCCCTGAGGCTGCTAAGGACCTGTGCAGATGAGCTCTGTGAGGTCCTCAGCCACATCTTCAACATGAGTCTCAGCCTGGGGGTGGTCCCCACCCTGTGGAAGACCTCCTGTGTGGTCCCGGTTCCCAAAACACCGCACGCCAAGGAACCGGCCCACTACAAACCAGTTGCCCTGACCTCCCACCTCATGAAGACCATGGAACGGCTCGTCCTGTCTCACCTCCACACCGTGGTGAGCGACACCCGGGACCCACTGCAGTTTGCCTACAGGCCCAACATTGGGCCTGCGTCATCTACCTACTGCAATGAGTGTTCACCCACCTGGAGACCGGCGGGAGCGCTGTGAGAGTCATGTTCTTTGGTTTCTCCAGCACTTTCAACAATATCAGACCGGCACTGCTGCGGGGGAAACTGGAGGACGCAGGTGTGAATGGACACCTTGCTGCCTGGACCATCGACGACCTCTCTGACCGCCCGCAGTACGTGCGGCTGCGCAGCTGTCAGTCTGAGGTGGTAAGGTGCAGCACCGGGGCCCCCCAGGGCACTGTCTTCTCACCTTTCCTCTTCACCCTCTACATCTCGGACTTCACCTACAACACAGACAGCTACCACCTCCAGAAGTTCTCTGATGACTCCGTCATTGTAGGTCACGTGTCTGAGGGGAATGAGCTGGAGTACCGGTCGGTCATCACAGACTTCGTGGACTGGTGTGAGCGCAACCACTTGTGTCTCAACACCAGTAAGACGAAGGAGATGGTGATAGACTTCAGGAGGAAAACACCACCTCACCCACCGGTGAACATCCAGGGGGAGGACATAAAGAATGTGGACAGTCTCAAATACCTGGGTGTTCACCTCAACAGCAAACTGGACTGGACTCCCAAAAAAAAAAAAACTATACAAAAAAGGTCAGAGTCAACTCCACCTCCTGAGGAGACTGAGATCCTTTGGAGTGAGCAGGCCTCTGCTTAAGACCTTCTACAACTCTGTTGTAGCCTCAGCTCTCCTCTATGCTGTCGTCTGTTGGGCCCCGGGCAGCACAGAGAAGGAGAGAAAGAGACTGAACAAGCTGGTCAGGAAGTCCAGCTCTGTCCTAGGCTGTCCTCTGGAGTCTCTGGAGGAGGTGGCTGAGAGGAGGGTGTTAACCAAGCTCAAATCCATCATGAACAACTCCTCTCACCCTCTGCACCGGACTGTAGTGGAGCTGAGCAGCTCGTTCAGTGACAGACTGAGGCACCCTCAGTGCAAGAAGGAATGATACCACAGGTCGTTCCTCCCTGCTGCTGTCAGACTGTACATTAACACTGTGAAATAACCACATGCAATAATATGTCCACAAATAATGTGCAATATTAACATGTCCACATATCATGTGCAATGACAACTCGTTTACAAATCCCTGCACTAATGTCACCTTACCACATCTAAACTCCATTTCACATACTGTAAAGAAGATGCTCTTATCTCCTTTTCAATCCCAATCATGTTTATATATATGTATATGTGTATGTGTATAGGTATGTGTGTGCATATGGGTGTATATATATATATATATATATATATATATATATATATATATATATATATATATATATATACATATATATATACATATTCTATTTCTACCTCATTTCTTATGTCTTGTACTGTTACAAGTATTATCATTGCTTATCCTTGCACACCCTGTTTGATGAACATTTTCCTCTACTTGCACCCACCTTGTGTGTTTTCTTAAGAGCTGACGTAACATGTGAATTTCTCCTCTGTGAGATCAATAAAGTTTATCTTATTTTATCTTATATGTAAAAATGCCAGAAGAAGCTCATGTTGCTTCTCCATTATTTTCAGTTGATATCATTGTGAGCTGCAATCACTTACTGTTTGCTCTATAAGGTCCTGCTTATCCTTTACAACACTGTCTGTCCTCTTTGTTCCAGAGTTTTATATATATACAGTGGTCCCTCGTTTATCACGAGAGTTACATTCTAAAAATAACCCGCGATAAGCGAATTCCGCGAAGTGGTCAGCGCTATTTTTTGCAATTATTATAGATGTTTTAAGGCTGTAAAACTCCTCACTACACACTTTATACACTTTTCTCAAACAGGCATTAACATTTTCTCACACTTTCTTTTTTTTTCTGGGCGAGAAGATTATAAACAGACACACGCAGAACACAATGCGCGTACTGTCCCTTCTCTCACTGCCTCCGGAGGTACAGATGTGGGACCTGCAAAGAATCCAAGTCCTCTCTCGGTGGCCACGGAGCTCTGCGGCTGCGGTCAACATCCACATCAAAACAGCAAGCGTAGTCTCTGGACCTGTTGCCAGATTTGGCGCAGTTTCGCACAGCAGACAGGAGGGCGGTGTGAGTGGCCCGCTGCTGCATTTACTGAGCCCGCAGAAAGTACATCAGAGGCATTGAGAGCAATCGCGGTGATGCCGACCGATGCCGCGACTGGCCCGCCTGATAAGGACGCAGAACACAATGCGCTGTAAAAAAAAAACAAAAAAAAAACATGCAAAATTGCACTAAAAAAAATCCACGAAACTGCGAGGCCGCAAAACGTGAAATGCGTTATAGCAAGGGACCACTGTATATACAAATAATGGATGGCAAGTCGTCCAACATAGAGAAATATTGGATGAAGAAAAGTTATATTGGTCTTGGCTGCGCCTTGTCCAGTATAACTTTTCTTCATCCAATATTTCTCTATGTTGGACAACTTGCCATCCATCAATTGTTATGTTCTCCACCCCACTCCCAAATTAAGCAAACAACAAAGAGTCAAGTAAATTAGATCAATTTATTTTGTTGTGAACAGCATATGATTGATTCTGATGTGATGAATCCTTCTAAAACGTCAGTAGCGTGCTTGTCTACCTTCTTAGTGTTTTTGGCATTCTTGGAGTTCAGTATTTCCACCAGTTCCTCCTCTGTGAACTCAGCAAACGTCACTGGCAGACGATTTTCTGCTGTTGTTGACATGTTTGTTGCCATTTTCTCAACCAGCATCTGTCAGCTACTTCCTGACCTTCGTATGCCGTGCTCTGATTGGCTACCTGTTTGCAGTAAGCTCTAACACTATTGGTCAGTGGGAACAAATCCAATATAACGTTTGGTCCTAGCCTTTTTGGATCCTTTTGGATCCAACATAACTTTCGCCAAGCATGCCATGGACGTCGGTCCTCTGAAAATGCATACCGCCATCCAAAAGCATGTTATTGTATTAATATGTAGTAAAGAGGAGTTTCCAGCAGTGGGAAGGATGCACAAAGAAGTGCTGACTCATTGTTTGGGTTTGTGGTCACCTTTGATGGTACCAGAAGCAATCGTGGTGTTAAAACTCAAAATCAGCTTGTTATTAGCTGCAAGTGTACCGAAGACAATACTATCAGTTATCAAGTTGTTCGGCCGAAAGCTGTATGGTTTTCTTCAGGGTGTATAAAGCCATATTCAGTGGTAAAACAACTTGATAACGATTTTATCATATACCTATAAATGATAAATGCACGCAGAACACAATGCGCATGCTCTCCCTTCGCTCACTGTCTCCGGGGGTACGGATGCGGGACCCACAAAGAATCCACATGGCCACGGAGAACTGCGGCTGCGGTTACCGAGACCATGCAGTGGGCTCTGTGCATCAAAACAGCGAGCGTAGTCTCTGGACCTGTTGCTGGATTTGGATGCAGCTCGGCACAGCAGACGGGGGCGGTGTGAGTGGCCCGCTGTGGCGCTTACCGAGCCCGCAGACTCAGTAAGCGCATCGGAGGCAGTGAGAGCAATCGCGGTGATGCCGACTGGTGCCGCCACCGGCCCGCCTGATAAGGACGCAGAACACAATGCGCTGTTAAAAAATAAAAAAGAAGCATGCAAAATTGCACTAAAAAAATCTGCAAAACTGCGAGGCCGCGAAAGGGAGTTATGTTCTAAAAATAACCCGCGATAGGCGAAATCCGTGAAGTAGTCAGCATTATTTTTTACAATTATTATAGATGTTTTAAGGCTGTAAAACCCCTCACTACACACTTTATACACTTTTCTCAAACAGGCATTAACATTTTCTCACTTTTCTCTCCTGTGTAAACACTCAAAGTTCAAACCTTAGTAGAAAAAAAATAGAATGTTTTCCTATAAATAATTATGATGGCTTTTAGAACTAACAAATTTAATTTTAATGATCAACCTACGAGGTTGGACACGTAAGAAATTATTAATAGTGACTCATCAGTATTTCACAGTTCCTCTGACCGCGCCTCTTCGTCGTGGCGCCGCTCCGCTGTCCGGATTGGCTGATTACTCGGGTGGTATGAAAAATATTACCCGTTCGCGAAAAGGGTGTATTGTTATTTATTCTTTAGTGTTTTATCCAATCATATTGGCGTATCATTTATAGGTATATGATAATGGAAGTTATCGGTTAGCTGTAGCTTCCGATCATTTTTTATGGTTTATCGGTTTAACTTCATAAAAGACAACTTTTCAGTTAGCTAATTAGCTGTTATCGAAGCTAAGCTTTTGTTTAGCTGTGCCCACCACTGCTGCAGAGTGACGTGATGGCACGACAACAACACACATGAAAAAGGACAGCTGATGTTTGCACAGACATCAGCTGTTTGATGAAAGTGAAACCACTTCTGAACATAGAGAAACTGAAAGTAAAGTATTGATCCCATCACGCTGCTGTCGATCTGATACAAATACCAACTTTTGTATCCATGTTTTCAATATCTGAATTGATATGCCTTGTGTGCCTGACTACACCCCATTTTTAGATCGAGGCATCCATACATCTGCACTTGAATGCAAGTGTTGTTGAGATGTAGAGAACGTGCTTGCTGGCTGTGAACTCCACACCTGAGCTGGATGGAAATTGGCTTGTGTTGCTTTGTACTGAGTGAACCATACTCCCGTAAATGCTTATAGTGCATAGATAAAGTCCACATTTAGTAATAAACATGTTGCAGTTTTGTGGACTGCTTAAGACTGTCCTTCAGCATTGCTTATTTTTGATGTTTTTTCTTTGCTTGTTTGCCTCTCTTTAGATTTTCTCTGCTGTAACCTTTGCCGGTGTTTTGTAACGTGAAAACAGTTTCCATGGCCCCAGGTACTGTACGAGTGATTGTCTAAAGGTCGACACACTGAGAGCCACACTTGTTTCCTGCGGTATGTCTTTCAAGTGAAGTTTATAAAGTGCTTTGAGAAAACAGATGTACCACATTCTGCTTCTCACTGTGCAAACGGGCAAGTTAACGCCACACATAAAGACGTAAAAGCAATTGGAGTGAAACTCTGAAACACCAACAACGCAAACTGTTCTGCAACTGGGTAACAACCTGTTTATTAAAAAGAGTAAAACTCACTCCTAAATGAAGATCAATAGAAAATCACACAGCAAGAAACTGGTGTGAAGAGAAAAACACTTTATCCAGTCAGTGGTATAATGGTCATGTCTGTGACTTAACCGCAGGAGAAAAGAAAAAAAAAAAAACAGATATGTAATCGCTTGTTTGTACAAAGCAGCATTAATGTGGACTAAATCTTTTATGTCTTTGAATCAAAGGTGTGGTTTTTCTAGCTTTACACGTGTTCTGCTTCAGGCTCACTCTGTGTTTTTTAAAATTATTTTATCATTGCAAAATGATGAGTTTCGGCCTATTGATCCCCTCCCAGTAATTTTATGTGAGCGAACTCAAAGACTGACTGGACACAAAAACCAGACTTCAAAAACCAGATGTTACATTGAAAAGATACCTACGCTGAACAGAGTCAGCTGGGAATAAAACTTCACATGCACCATTGTGAACAAGAGCCCCGACATTATGTTTCAGCTGCTTTTTAAGCCTACACTTGGCTGACCCCCAGGTGGGTGGGCCTTGCCCTGCCGCGTGGATCAGTGGAGCTTATGTGATTGGGTGAAAAGTGTTGTGTTTGACATTGTATGCGGGTGGCATTCCCGTGTTGTTATATCTGAGCGGTATGTGTTAAATCAAAACTTTGTGCTGCATGTGTTGTCAGTGTGATCAGCAAAGTACACAACCTTTCACAGTCCCTGTTGCCTCAGAGATACAAAGACCTTAGTTTTATCAGTTTAGACAGTAGACAAATGATGACATTTACAGTATGGGCATGCATCAGAGCTGCATGCAAAACATTCAAGTCAAATCCAATTTGGAGGATTCATTGGTCTGAGGAAAAGCATGATGGAACATTCCATCCAACATAAGGATTTTTTTTAAAGCTTTCATTCTAATACTTAAAAATAATGAAGCTTGGCTAATGAGTTTCATTCAAGGTCAAAGTCAAAGGTTAAAACTTCAAAAATGTATTTTCCTGCCACTGTTTTTTTCTCGACATATTTTTGTGAACTGAAGTCAGTATTTTAAAAAAGTGTTCAGCCTTGCATGTCCCACGTTTTACCTAAGAACACATACCATCATATCATCACAAATTAATTTCATGATACCATGATATCATGAACTAATAGATTAAATCAGTTTGTCTAATGCCATCGCAGGCTGCCGTGAGATCGTGTTGGTATATACACTATGTGTCGCGGCTGTGGATTGGGGATTTGGGGGGTGCAAGAATTCCTGAATCTCCATTCCGCAGCCCAGAGGCCTTCAGTGGGGTTAATGTGTCCCTGCATGTACCCATCCAATCTAAAAGCAGAAGTTTATAATTTCCTAGAGACAAACTTTTTTGTATGTCCTCACTGTTTAAAATGCACTTTCGTCCAGTTCATGTACATGGTGTTATGTACGTATTTTTGTTTTTACCAATGCAAATTTTAAAATAAATCAGTTGTGGTGGCAACAATAAACCCTAGGTGTCCACCACCCCCCCACCTATCATAAATATTTCTTTTTTTTCTTTGTTATTAATAAGATCGTGTAGGCTTTTGCCCCTATGCACTTAACGTAACAGCGCACCAGACCCTTTCCTCTCTCATTGTGGGTAGTGAGCCCCCATAGAGGTGACATCATGTTGTTTCTTTGGGCTGAGCCCAACCAAGCCCCATGGCCACCAGGAGCTCACCTGCAGGCCCGCCAGGTCTTGCTCCAAGAGGAAACCCTGGTTTTTCAAATCCATGAAAGGTGACTCTATCCATTTTTCCAATCAAAAACAAAGAAGTGTATAACTTCTTCAGGGTTGTCCAGGGTATCTTGTGGCTCTCATCGATTGTGACCTTCTTCCACAGTCACTCAGCTTTTGAGAACTGCCTCCTCCAGACAGATTACATTACCATACTGTCTATATTACTTAATAATTGATGTAAATCAACTCCAATACATATTCAGTGACTCGGATATGGTCATGTATCCATCCCCTGACTTATCTTGCATACACACAAATCTGTGGCTGCATTTTCTTCTGAGTAGTACTGATGATGTCACTGGTTTGCAGTTGGTCTAGAGTCACTGCATTTCCAATGAAGTTGGGATTTTGTGTAAAATGTAAATAAAAACAGAATACAATGATTTGCAAATCCTCTTCAACCTATATTCAATTGAATACACCACAAAAACAAGATATTTCATGTTCAAACTGATAAACTTTGTTGTTTCTGTGCAAATATTTGCTCATTTTGAAAATAATGCCTGCAACACATTTCAAAAAAGCTTGGACGGGGCAACAAAACACTGGGAAAGTTGATGAATGCTCAAAGAACACCTAATTGGAAACAGGTGAGTGTCATGATTGGGTTTAAAAGGAGCATTCCCAAAAGGCTCAGCTGTTTACAAGCAAAGATGGGGCGAGGATCACCACTTTGTGAACAACTGCATGAAAAAATAGTCCAACAGTTTAAGAACAATGCTTCTCAACGATGATTTGCAAGGAATTTAGGGATTCCATCATCTACAGTCCATAATATAATCAGAAGATTCAGAGAATCTGGAGAACTTTCTACACGTAAGTGACAAGGCCGAAAACCAACATTAATGCCCATGACCTTCAATCCCTCAGGTGGCACTGCATTAAAAACCAACATCATTGTGTAAAGAATCTTACGGCATGGGCTCAGGAACACTTCAGAAAACCACTGTCAATTAACACAGTTCGTCGCTACATTTACAAGTGCAAGTTAAAACTCTACCATGCAAAGCTAAAGCCATATATCAACAACATCCAGAAACACAGCCACCTTCTCTGGGCCCGAGCTCATTTGAAATGGACAGACACAAAGTGGAAAAGTGTGCTGTGGTCTAATGAGTCCACATTTCAAATTGTTTTTGGAAATCATGGATGCTGTGTCCTCTGGACAAAAGAGGAAAAAGACCATCTAGATTGTTACCAGCACAAAGTTCAAAAGCCAGCATCTGTGATGGTCTGGGGGTGTGTTAGTGCCCATGGCATGGGCAACTTACACATCTGTGATGGCACCAACAACTCTGAAAGATACATCCAGGTTTTGGAGCAACACATGCTGCCATCCAAGCAACGTCTTTTTCAGGGACATCCCTGCTTATTTCAGCAAGACAATACCAAGCCACATTCTGCACGTGTTACAACAGCATGGCTTCATAGTAAATGACTGCAGATACTAGACTGGTCTGCCTGCAGTCCAGACCTGTCGCCCATTGAAAATGTGTGGCACATTATGAAGCACAAAATATGACAACGGAGACCCCGGACTGTTTAACAACTGAAGTCGTACATCAAGCAAGAATGGGAAAGAATTCCACCTACAAAGTTTCAACAATTAGTGTCCTCAGTTCCCAAACACTTATTGAGTGTTGTTAGAAGGAAAGGTGATGTAACGCAGTGGTAAACATACCACTGTCCCAGCTTTTTTGAAATGTGTTTCAGGCATCCATTTCAAAATGAGCAGATAGGTGCACAAAAACAACAAAGTTTATCAGTTAGAACATTAAATATCTTGTCTTTGTGATGTATTCAATTGAATATAGATTGAAGAGGATTTGCAAATCATTGTATTCTGATTTCATTTACATTTTACACAACGTCCCAACTTCACTGGAATTGGGGTTGTAAATCCCACCAAGGGGGTAGAGTTCACTCTCCAGAATCTGAAGAGTGAACTTTGTGTGATGTTTATGGTCATTGCATAGTACTTCTCTGGCATAATGTAAAGGTCAAAGCTTCAGCTGCACTTATGAAAAAATGCTGGAGAATTCTGCATTACTGTATGGTGTACAGAAGTGCACAGTTCTGTGGATTCTGACTACAGGCTTGTTGTGGCTTCCATAAGGATTTGCTTGAAGTGCTTGCTCAGTGCCCAAGAATAAATCTGGCCAGACTTCAATCTCAAACTATTTCCCAAGAATTAGCATGCAATTTAGCTGAAGGACTTGCAGGCATGGACACAACTGGTGATCCCAATGGACTGTGGGAGTTCTTCAGCAACCAGACACAGAAAGTTGCTAAGAACTGTACTGGAGCTGCCCGTGTTCATAGTGTCCATAGGTCCATTTGAGGCTTGATAGAAATCTTAGGCTGTACAGGAGCTAAGAAAGTGGGCTGTGATGGCCCTGAAAATGGACAAGGAGTTGTTTGTTAGAGGGATCTATGATCAGGTGATGTACCATCTGTGGTCTAGTGACCCTCGGCCTGCTTACAGAGGAATCAAAACACTTTGCTTCTTGAAACCTGCTCCTTGTTCCAATACAGTTATGACAGATGCCTCTGCTGTACTGTTGTGTTGGACAGGCTACTTTGAGGAGCTGTATAAGGCTGATCCTCCTGCTGGGATATTAGACATTTCTTGTGTCAGGGTTCTTGTAGCTGATTCTCCAGTCAATTGTGAAGCACCAAATCTTGGTGAGATTACAAAGGCCATGTTTGCTGTTCAGCAAGTGGACCTGTCTAGCTTCATGCTCAAGAAGTCAATCATCAACCGCAAGTATGTGGTCAAAGTGTTGAACCTGTGGAGACATTCACTTATCTCAGCAATGACATACATGTCTCATGTCTTCTGCCTGTGAGATCAAGAGGGACCTGGAAGGAGCTTGTAGAGTCATTGGACACAGGTGTTTGGCAATGCTGATATCTTTGCAGGAGAATGATTGTCCATGCTTTTAGTGTCTTGGTGCTGCCTGTGTTACTATATGGTTGTGAGACTTGGATTCCAGTAGTGACCAAAGGTGATGACTGAATGTCTTTCGTACCAGGTCTCTTTGGAGGATCTTTGGGTACCACTGGAATGACTTTGTGTCAAATGAATGGTTACTTAGAGACACAGTGTCAAAATCCAAACCCAAGTCTGCATAGTGACACCTGGGTAACGGATCCAGTAGGGGAATGCTTGTTGGGATGAAATACAGTGTAGATGACAAGTAATCCAGTGGCTGTGAAGACGGATGAAGGCTGCAGCAGGTCCATAGACCCTGATCATTTGGTATTTCCCAGGCATCAAACCAGGCTAATAATCTGTCAAGGACCTTTTTTTTTTTTTTTTGTCAGCCTGCAGCAGCATTCCCACATTAAACAAACCCATATACAGTCATCTCTAGATCAACTCTGGATGTAGACTTTTGTACTTCTCCCACTGGACACTGAGGGAGGAGAACAAGAACCAAGAACTTTTTTCTTCCAAAACTGTCTGAACTCTCGATGAGTGTCAATGAATGACTGATGACACTCCAATTTACAAGTGAAGGACATGCCACCGTCATCAGTGCTCATGCACCAACACTTGATGCCAACTATGAGGACAAGGAAACCTTCCGCATAAATCTTGAAACTAGGGTTGGGTATCCAGAACCGGTTCTGTTCGAGTATCGTTAAGAAATGATTCGATCCACCAGTATCAATAGCCTTTTTGCTTAACGATTCCCTTATCGGTCCTTCAGAGCAGCCGTTGTTTGTCAGGAAAATGCTCATTCCTCTACGTTGATTACAGACCCTGCAGCAGCTCTGTAATCAACCACTTCTGCAGCTCATCACCACTTTGAAGCATGAACCATTGAAGCAATGCTTTGATCCACTAACTCCTTGGTTCTTTGATTTGCTGCTCTTCAGAAATGGCAAGTCCGCTTCTTCACCCCTCTGAAAGCCATTAAAATATCATGAGTCACTTTTGTGTGGATTAAAGTCACAAACTGGGGCTCTTGTCTTGTTGCAGTCAAGAAACGAGAATTGTCCTCTGCTCCATTGGCACAGCTCCAAACACTGCATGGCTCTCTGCCAAGACAAAGTCCAGTCAGAATTAATAACTTCAAAACGAATTACCGCTTTAAATAAAATGACACCTCTTTCCAAACAAGTAACACAGGCAATAAACTACAATTTACTAAAATGTTTTTTTTTCCTCCCAAAATGAGACATGCTGCATTCTTTATGAATTACATCCTGACATGCAGCACAGCCAGCTGCAAGAGCTCAGCTCAGATGTATGGAAAGATATTCATGCCATGTCTGAAAGGAAATGCTTTTGGCAATAACTACAGATTTTGTTTATTTCTATTTATGTCCAGAGATCAAGGATCCACCATGTAGAGTTTATTATGTCCAAAGTTTAAGGATCCAGTGACCAATTTCATATTTATTTACTTTAAGACTCAATAAAATGTTGTTCAATTTCAATTTAATCGGCTTATAAAGTGCCAAATCACAACAAAAGCCGTCGCAAGGTGCCTCACATAGAACAGTTCAACATAAAAAATTTAAATAAATAAATAAAAATTAAAAAATTCAAATACATAATTAAAAACAGAAGTAAAAGAATAAAACAGATAAAAAAAAAAATAAAAACTATTTGTAAGAAAGAGAATAAAATAGGCTTTAAGTCTTGACTTAAAAATGTTAAAAATTTGGTACAGTATCCTTTGTTTGCAATTACAGAGATTACAGAGCAATTACAGAGCCCTGCAGGATTTTAAACCATGACAGCATCATGTGTTACTAATGTAATCTTTGTGACTGTGGTCCAAGCTCTCTACAGGTCATTGACCAGGTCCTCCTGTGTAGTTCTGAGCTTTCTCAGAATCATCCTTACTTACCCCACAAAGTGAGATCTTGCATGGAATCCCAGACCGAGGGAGATTGACAGTCATCTTGTGTTTCTTCCACTTTCTAATAAATAATCATAACAGTTGTTGTCTTCTACCAAGCTGCTTGCCTGTTGTCATGTAGTCCATCCCAGCCTTGTGCAGGTCTACAGTTTTGTCCCTGGTGTCCTTAGACAGCTCTTTGGTCTTGGCTATAATGGTTGGAGTGTGATTGATTGAGTGTGTGAACAGGTGTCTTTTTTACAGGTAACAAGTTCAAACAGGTGCAATTAATACAGGTAAAGAGTGCAGAATAAGAGGGCTTCTTAAAGAAACATTAACAGGTCTGTGTGAGCCAGAAATCTTGCTAATTGGCAGGTGTTCAAATACTTATTTTCAGCAGTAACATACAAATAAAGTATTAAAAAAATCATACATTGTGATTTCCGGATTTTTTTTTTTTTTTTAGATTATGTCTCTCACAGTGGACATGCACCTAAGATGAAAATTTCAAACCCCTCCATGATTTCTATGTGGCAGAACTTGCAAAATTGCAGGGTGTTTAAATACTTATTTTCCTCACTGTAGATAGATAGATAGATAGATAGATAGATAGATAGATAGATAGATAGATAGATAGATAGATAGATAGATAGATAGATAGATAGATAGATAGATAGATAGATAGATAGATAGATAGATAGATAGATAGATAGATAGATAGATAGATAGATAGATAGATAGATAGATAGATAGATAGATAGATAGATAGATAGATAGATAGATAGATAGATAGATAGATAGATAGATAGATAGATAGATAGATAGATTTAAAAGGGCATCTTTATTTTCTTCCACAGACAGTCAATTCTTGTCATTTTTGACAAGCCTCTCCTGAAGTGTGTTCTGCAGGAAAATATAATAAACTGACAGCAATATGTTCACATGCCCTTAGAGAGAACTGCCTTTTGTTCTCAAAGTCCTCAAAAACAATGAGTGGATTAAACATATTACTTCTAAATTGCACCGTGACTCCCAGTGAAGTCGGAGACTGGGGCAGCTCCAGATGGTCTCACAAAAAAGCATCTGGAGTGACTAGAGCAACCTTTTACTTTTATGAACATCATTGCATATTTTAGTTCCAAAATGAGCATAGTTTTCTCCCTGAGTTACAAATAGCAGCAGAGGTTTTGGTGTCTCCTACCCAGAGGGAAGGACCATTTTGCATAGTTTTGTCACACGCATGAATGTCTGGGAAACGTGTGGTTGCAGAACTGACCTCTGGGAAATATGTGGTTGTACTTGATGAAATTATTAGCGGTACAGGTTACAGGAAAATGATTTGGGGCAATGATTTAGCTGTGCTCTCATTACTGTCATTACTTGCCATGGGGAAAAGGGAAGCTGCACACGACTGTTCATGGCTCCGACACGTGGCAGATCCCTTAACAGAACTGCAACGCCACTGGTACATCGCCTACGTGTAAAGTTGAAAACAGTACTGAAAGGTAGCACAAAATAATTCTTACAGTAAAAACTGTCCCAGCATGAGATTATATCAGAGAAACTGATGAATATGAAATAATTGACATAGTACATAAACTAAAGGGCAAAAAATTAACAGATTACAATAATTTTGATATGTCTTTGATAAAAAATGTAATTGATTGTGTCATTAAACCTTTAACTTATATCTGTAACTTGTCATTAACAATTTCCTTCCAAAATTAAAATAGCTAAAGTGGTACCGCGGTTCAAATCTAGTGATAAGCTTTTTTTCCAAACTATTGACCAATCTCACTGCTACCTCAATTCTCAAAAATTCTGGAAAAAGTATTCATTAAGAGGTTAGATGATTTTCTATCCAAACATCACATAGTAAATGAGCAGCAATATGGATTTAGGAAAAATCGTACTACTTCAAAAAAATCATACTACTATTTTTAATTACAGAAAGCATTTGATACTATAGATAATACTGTATTATTTGATAAATTATGGAAATTATTAAATTATGGCATCAGAGGATTAGCACAATTGGATTGCCAGCTACTTGTATAATAGGTATCAATATGTTCACTTGGGTGGTATAAATTTGGAATTTTTGAGGTACATTTGTGGGGTGCCCCAGCACTTAGTCCTTGGGCCTTTGCTGTTTCTTTTATATATTAATGACATATGTTTAGTTTCCAAGTTTGTGAGTTGTATTTTATTTGCTGATGACACGACTGTGTTTTGTAGTGGAGATCATTTGGGACAGGTTCTGGATGCGATGGAGAGGGAACTACAGAAGTTTAAGGAATGGTTTGATTCTAACAAATTGTCACTTTACTTTGGAAAAACAAAGTGTATCATATTTGGTAATAAGCCCAGGAATTTATATAGAAATTTATGAGTACAAGATGTTGAAATTGAACTCGTAAATTAAACTAAATTTCTTGGGGTCTTTACTGACGATAATCTAAGTTGGAAAACACATATAAATTATGTTAAAATCTAAAATGTCAAAGATCAACACCATTTTGTATAAATCCCAAGACTTCCTCTCCCAACACTCATTAGTTACCTTATATCATTCATTACTTGTTCCATACATGACCTACTGTATTGAAGTTTGGGGAACCACCTACAAAACTAACATGAATCCCATATTTTTACTTCAGAAGAAAGCCAAAGAATTATTAGTAAAAAACCATATCGTAAGCCAACAAATCCATTGTTTGTCCGTTTGCATATTTTGAATTTTGGGATTTGATTGATTATATCAAAATACCAATTATGTTCAAAGTAAAAAACAAACTTCTACCACAACATGTCCAGGATCTGTTTAAATTGAGGGACTCCAGTTATAATTTACGAAGAACATTGTTATTTCAGAAATAAAAGATTCGAACAACCGTAAAAAGTCACTGTGTTTCTTTTAAAGGAGTTAACATTTGGAATAATTGCCCGGATAACATAAAATCACTTAGTACTTTGGTTGGCTTTAAAAGGCTTTACAAAACTATTTGATTATGTGCTACTGTATGTTAAATTAGGTTAATTGATTTTGTCCTGTTTTTGGTGCACCGCTGCTTGCTTGTTTGTGTTTTTGAAATTTTAGTTCAGGGATCAATTTATACTTCGTATTAGGTATATGTATAATTTCATATACATATGTATAATTTTTATTTTTGGTTAAAGGGGTAGGCATTTGCAAGCTTTTGCTTCTGCCTACACCTTGGGTGCATGGGTGCATTGTTGGATTATTTTCTTTCTTTCTTTATATGTATTTTGTTATTTTGGATCTGTGTGTGCTGAATAAATTCATTCATTCATTCAGATTTCAGAACTATTCAGTATTCATAGCAATTATAGCATAGCATAGCACCCGAACTATCTCTGGTGTTCATGTATTTACTCTTGGGATTCTAATATTTCTTTTTATTGCTTAAAATCTCCTCCATGTACTGAACTTTCTCCTGTGTCTATGACCCTCATCATCTCCTGTTTCCACCCATACAGAATTTTGGATGGACTATCTGTGCTGTTTGTATTGACTGTTCCAGAAGACACTTTTTTTAATAAAACTAGCTTTTGCCATGCTCGTGTGTTCGTCTCTGCTCTGGGGTCTTCAGCCTGGTCGCTACACATCTATGTTCACCACCTGTACTCTGTGCAACCTCACTATTCCACCATGCCGCCCCTAAAAAAGTGAGTCCCTTCAACTGCTCTGATGTTTTTACTCGGGGTTGCCACAGCAGATCCAAGGTGTATCTGCATGATGATTTGGAACAAATTCCACCATGAGTCCAAAATTGAATTAGCAACATTAGCTAATATTCATAGCTTCTCCAAACGATTAGCCCTATTAGTGTTCCATTTTGGTGCCTTTCTTCTTTGACCCTAAATACATAAGTATACCAAACAGCAAATGTCAGCTGTGCTCTGTTTGTCCCTGATCAAAGTCGCATGCACACACACACAGCTGCTGTAAGCAGGTGGTTTTAATTTGACAAACAAAGACAGTGACTGAAGACATTAAACCACTAAACATTTCACTCATGGTACCAACATGAAACTTAAGTCACTCATGGTAATAGCAACATGAGACTTATCTAAACTGACAAAACCAATTGAGCTACAAAAACACAATAAATCAATAACACTAACAATAATGTTAAACTAACATAAACAATAATAACAACATTTAAAACCTCAAAACCCCAAGCTCCCATGGTGCATTGCAGCACAGCATCCATTGTTTATTGGTTACATAAAATTCTAATTTCTCCAAAAAATATTTGTCCGATCAACTTTCCATTTTCACAGACTTCATCCTTGACCCAAAATACATAAAGATTATGTGCAGAATGACATGATTGGTTTGTGAAATATTTAAGTAAATAAATAAAATAAAGTTCTAGAAAGTCCAGTGTAGAAGGATTCAGACTGAAACACATTGAAAACATTTTCATACCTGAATACCTGTATACCTGTCATACCTGCAGGAATAATTTTGTAATCATTCAAGGTCACAAAAGGTCAGGTAAGGTATTTTCATTGACATGATACTTAAGACAAGATATTATCTAAACTTGAAACACATTTTGAAAAATAATTAGGGACTCAAATTAGTTCACCGTTGTAATCTGAAAGGTCAATGACCTCTCAGGGTCACCAGCTTCCTCCAAAGATTTTTCTATTGAGTTCAGGTCTGGAGACTGGCCAGGCCACTCCAGGACCTTGAAATGTTTCTTACGGAGCCCCTCCTTAGTTGCCCTGGCTGTGTGTTTGGGGTCACTGTCATGCTGGAAGACCCAGCCATGACCCATCTTCAATGCTCTTACTGAGGGAAGGAGGTTGTTTGCCAAAATCTCGCAATACATGACCCCGTCCATCCTCCCTTCAATACGATGCAGTCGTCCTGTCCCCCTTGCAGAAGAGCACCCCCAGAGTATGATGTTTCCACCCCCATGCTTCATGGTTGGGATGGTTTTCTTGGGGTTGTTCTCATCCTCTAAACATGGTAAGTGGAGTTGATTCCAAAAAGCTCTATTCTGGTCTCATCTGACAAATGACCTTCTCCCATGCCTCCTCTGGATCATCCAGATGGTCATTGGTGAACTTCAAACGGGCCTGGACATGTGCTGGCTTGAGCAGGGGGACCTTGCTGCCCTGCAGGATTTTAAACCATGACAGCATCATGTGTTACTAATGTAATCTTTGTGACTGTGGTCCCAGCTCTCTTCAGGTCATTGACCAGGTCCTTCTGTGTAGTTCTGAGCTTTCTCAGAATCATCCTTACCCCACACAGTGAGATCTTGCATGGAATCCCAGACCGAGGGAGATTGACAGTCATCCTGTGTTTCTTCCACTTTCTAATAAATAATCATAACAGTTGTTGTCTTCTACCAAGCTGCTTGCCTGTTGTCCTGTAGTCCATCCCAACCTTGTGCAGGTCTACAGTTTTGTCCCTGGTGTCCTTAGACAGCTCTTTGGTCTTGGCTATGGTGGACAGGTTGGAGTGTGATTGATTGTGTGAACAGGTGTCTTTTATACAGGAAACAAGTTCAAACAGGTGCAATTAATACAGGTAAAGAGTGCAGAATAAGAGGACTTCTTAAAGAAAAATTAACAGGTCTTTGTGAGCCAGAATTCTTGCTGGTTGGTAGGTGATACTTATTTGCAGCAGTAACATACAAATAATTATTAAAAAAAAAATCATACATTGTGATTTCCGTGTTTTTTTTGGGGTTTTTTTTTTTTTGTTTTGTTTTTTAAGATTATGTCTCTCACAGTGGACGTGCACCTAAGATGAAAATTTCAAACCCCACCATGATTTCTAAGTGGGAGAACTTATAAGTGAGAAATACTTATTTTCCTCACTATATATATATATATATATATATATATATATATATATACTTTATTTAATTTAACCAGGTCAGTCCCATTGAGATCGAGACCTTTTTCGCAAGGGAGACCTGGTGTTGTGAAAGTGTGAGAGCACGGACCCACAACAGGGGGCGCAAATGAACGGACAATGGATAAAGCCAAATACAACACTTTACTGTTGTGAAAGTGCACAACAACAACAGATTACAATATTAGATAAGCTCAAATACAAAATGTCATGTGGGCAGGCTCGAAGATAGGATACGTCAGTCCGAAGTCGAACCGGAACCACACGATTTCCTCCGCCACCGAACCCCGGGAATACTGGAGCCGCCAAGTCCCGAACTCCCAGGTGGCCACTGCCTCCGCGTGTCGGATCTGGTACTGCTGGCGATGAGCAAACACAGTTAGAAGTGGGTGCGTGTGCACCCAGCAACACGTATGGTGGGAAACCACCTCCACCTCTCGTCGAAAAAAGGAACAGAATACATGCTGTCCAATTCACACAAGCAACAGTTATTCAAAAAACACAGTCAGCTGAGAAGTTACCTCTTTGGTAGAGCGATATCTCGGCAATGAGGTGGAGATGCCGTCTTGCTGATATACCACTGTCGATCCGATGATTGATGACAGCTGTCGTCGATGATAAGTGACAGCTGTCACCCCGGCTGCTCCTGTGAGGCGGCAGCGCCCTCTGGTGCCTGGAGCCCGCACTCCAGGCAGGGCGCCCTCTGGTGGTGGTGGGCCAGCAGTACCTCCTCTTCAGCGGCCCACACAACACCTGGACAATTACAAAAGTTTCCAATTCACGTAATCTGCATGTCTTTAAATATGGGAGGAAACTGGAGGAAATCCACGCAAACATGGGGAGAACATGCAATCGCCACACAGAAAGGCCACAGGTGGGAATAAAACCCATAACCTTCTTGCTGCGAGGCAAGAGTGGGGAAGAGCTGACATTTGCCGTTTGGTACCTTTCAAGACTGCACTACTTTGGAACATCAAACTGATAAACAGAACATTAAAACTTTTATGTCCTGTCCTAAACTGTAATATTTCTTTGTTTGTCAATACAGAGACTTTGTAGTAAGCTGCAAAATAATCACAGACATTTACCTGCCTGCGCACCATAAGATCATTTCCCATGGACTCTGCTGCTATTGTAGGCACACCACGAGGGATCAACTGCTCTGAACATTTTCCAAAATGTACATGGTAATGCCTGGTAACTGCTTTCATTGAGTAGCCTAGTTCAGAAGAGCTTTTGATTATCACTTCATAGCTACGCTAAAGTCTTTCACAGAAGAAATGAGAAATGGCCTAGTCAAAATGGGTTTGTGACTTTCATTCTGCTGTAGTACTGTGGATATTTCCCTCCAGTACTCTTCATATGTAAATACATATTGTAGTATTAAGGCTTTGTTATTAGTTTGTGCAGTAAATAGCTGGTGTGTATGATATATATCATTGTACAAGTATGTACTCGTATATATACATAAGTCTTTCATAATAGTAGAAATGAAAAATGGCTGTGATTTTCATTCTGCTGTAGTAGTGTGGGTATTTTGTTCAGTACTGTACATATGTATAAATATGTACATTGGTAGTTAAGTTTTGTTTATATGTACTTTATACAGTGAATAGCTGGTTGTTATAATATATAGCATTGTATATCTCATATTCAACTAGATGTCCTGCTAGAAGGTTTGGATGAAAATGGAAACAGCGAAGAAACTGAAGTACATCCCCATTCACGCACTAGCAGCAAGTCTTGGAGATGATATACTCTGTGTACTTCCAGCATTTCATGCTATCACAGGATGTGACACCACATCATTTCTAGCTGGTCACAGCAAGAAATCCTGCTTTAAGAAATTCAAGGAGTGTTACAACCTGCTGTCAAACCTTGGCAAAGGGAATCTCAGTGACCACACCTGTGCAGGTACAGAGGCATTCATCTGCTAAGTCTTGCAGACTGACTGCATTTCGTCAGACAGAGCACAGGTAGCACTCTTTGCTTAGACACATTTACTGGAAACCTTACCAACTCATGAAGCCTTGTCTTTTCACATACAGAGAGCACCTTACCAAGCATCTGTGTGGAACCAAGCAGACCAACAGCAACCTGTGCTGCCTACGCCACAGACCATGTGATGGAAAATTGAGAGTGGTGCACCGGTGCCAGTACTGACCTCAGTACCCTCCGTACCACAAAGGTTTGTCAGTTTGGTTACATGACGATGTACAACTCATTGCATATTTGGTAACAGTACATGCAAGAAAAACAAGCTTCAATGCACCACCACATGTAGTTGCCATGCATCTGTATGTAGAAACAAGACAGAGTACATGTAACATAGTCAACTGCTACATGAGCTTCAGTTGAATGACCTCTCAAGGACACCACAGGTCAAATAGGGTTCCAAAATGATGAAATGATATTTAGATTGTGTGTTTAAAATATATGATAGCAAAATTGTGTGATATTTAAACATTTTGATAATAAAAATAATTTATTGTCGCTACAACATATTAAAGTTTAACGCAGCAATATGAAAGGTCAGTGACCTCTCAAGGTCACCATAGGTCAAGTACATCCTGGAAAGTTGGTAATTAGAATTCGAAATATTCAAATATAGAAAACTGAACAATTTTGTTGGCATTTTGTGGATTTTGAATGAGCTAAGATTGATATGCTCAAAGTGGGATCTATATTCAGGTCAAATGGTACAAAATTCAATGACCTTGAAAGGTCACCAGAGGACAGATACAGTTTCGCAAATGGCAGATTTAGAATCAGCACACAAAAATTGACAAAGTAGGACCATTTTCCATCTTTTTCTCACATTTGCCTGTAGGTGTCAACATTTCCATTTTTGGCACCAGTCTAATTCTGTTGTGTAAGAAAATACAGTTGAATCATGTACAACCCCAGTTCCAATGAAGTTGGGACGTTGTGTGAAATGTAAATAAAAACATTTGCAAATCCTCTTCAACCTATATTCAACTGAATACACCACAAAGACAAGATATTTAATGTTCAAACTGATAGACTTTTTTGTCTTTGTGCAAATATTTTCTCATTTTGAAATGGATGCCTGCAACACATTTCAAAGAAGCTGTGACGGGGCAACAAAAGACTGGGAAAGTTGATGAATGCTCAAAGAAGACCTAATTGGAAACAGGTGAGTGTCATGATTGGGTATAAAAGGAGCATCCCCAAAAGGCTCAGCCATTCACAAGCAAAGATGGGCCGAGGATCATCACTTTGTGAACAACTGTGTGAAAAAATAGTCAAACAGTTTAAGAACAATGTTTCTCAACGTTCATTTGCAAGGAATTTAGGGATTCCATCATCTCCAGTCCATAATATAATCAGAAGATTCAGAGAATCTGGAGAACTTTCTACACGTAAGCGGCAAGGCCGAAAACCAACATTGAATGCCCGTGACCTTCGATCCCTCAGGCGGCACTGCATTAAAAACCAACATCATTCTGTAAAGGATCTTACCGCGTGGCCTCAGGAACACATCAGAAAACCATTGTCTGTTAACACAGTTCATCGCTACATCTACAAGTGCAAATTAAAACTCTACCATGCAAAGCTAAAGACATACATCAACAACATCCAGAAACGCCGCCGCCTTCTCTGGGCCTGAGCTCATTTGAAATGGACAGACGCAAAGTGGAAAAGTGTGCTGTGGTCTGATGAGTCCACATTTCAAATTGTTTTTGGAAATCATGGGTGTCGCATCCTCCGGACAAAAGAGGAAAAAGACCATCCAGATTGTTACCAGCACAAAGTTCAAAAGCCAGCATCTGTGATGGTATGGGGGTGTGTTAGTGTCCATGGCATGGGCAACTTACACATCAGTGGTGGCACCATCAATGCTGAAAGGTACATCCAGGTTTTGGAGCAACACATGCTGCCATCCAAGCAACGTCTTTGTCAGGCACGTCCCTGCTTATTTCAGCAAGACAATGCCAAGCTACATTCTGCACGTGTTACATTAGCATCGCTTTGTAGTAAAAGAGTGCAGGTACTAGACTGGCCTGCCTGCAGTCCAGACCTGTCACCCACTGAAAATGTGTGGCGCATTATGAAGCACAGAATACGACAACGGAGACCCTGGACTGAAGCTGAGCTCAACTCTGCCCCCAGCAGAAAGGGCCTGGCTGCTAAACCGCCACAAAATAAATAAAAAAAAACCCAAAAACACTTTTTTTTTTTTTTTTTTTTTAACCCTACACAGTGGTCCAGCGATGAGGCAGAGGTCTTGAAATGGGAAGCAGGTTTCACTTATGGTTTTGCTTCATAAATAAAATTATTCCAGATAGAATAACTACATTAATGTAAACTCTTAAAATGTACAAAGTGGATATATAACACATATGTGTTCATTTTAAAATAATGCACTCATTATGAAGATTTGAACATTAACACACAGGTGCCCAAAGGGATTATGGGTAAACTTAGCCTCAACTCATATTGATAGGTTGACTAATTCATTCAAGAATTTACAAATTTACAAATAAATGTGCCGTGTCGTGTAATTTCTTTCATTTGTGTAAGAAAAGCATTTGCAAAGCCGAAAAGTCTGTTAAATTGTGATTCAGGCCGTGTGATATAACTGGAGTCAAAATGCATAGAAAACTGCCATCTACTGGTGACCAGTTACTTGTATATCACAGTGTTGCCGACCGCAGAATTTTAAAATTATCTGTAGGTTTCCAAAACCTGAGAGACCACACATGTGGAGATAAAACAAAATCATAGATCTGGCAGGTTTAGTTGTACAGTGTGTGGTGTCAGCCATACGGTAAAAACAACACACACGAACATTTCCAGGTCAGACACCTTGCTTTCTGATTGGCTGCATGTCACATTTAGCTGCTCGCGTCTTTCTGAGCAGAGCAGAGCGCTCTTAACACACACCACACACGGCAGGAATATCTGATAGGATTATATTTAGCGTCATGACAATTGTCGGGGCATCCTTCGGAAGGGGAAGATCAGGTCTGATGTCAGCCTAATTATCTTGCCATGTGAACCAGCTTGATGTTATGACACCTCATGGAGTGACTGATTGATCAATTACGACACCACACCGAGCCGCTAAACGATCAGATGTTATGATGCCTCACGGAGAGACTGATTGATCAGTTATGACACCGCACCGAGCCGGTAACCGATCGGATGTTATGATACCGCACAGAGCAACTAATTGATTCGTTGTTATGATGCTGCACGAAGCGAGTGATTGATGCATTATTATGACGCCGCACCGCAAAGTTCACGGACCAAAACATCAACATTCTGGGCACAATGAACATGTTTTCACTGTTATTTGATTTCTTTGTGCAGCTGACATCGTTATTCAAACATTCAAAAGGCGATTCCTATCAGCACACAATTCCAACCACACACAAGAAAGTTTTTTGACAGTTCTTCTTATTGAAAGAAGCCTTGTCTCCCTAACCGGATAGAGTTGTGATGTCATAACATGTGCGCCTAGGCGCTGTCTAGCGGGATCTTGAAAATTCCTTTCTTTTTTATACAAATAAAAAATGACATATTTTATGAAAGCACATTTATTTGTAAACACCAACATGTTACATTGATTCACTTGTGTTGGTTTTTACATAGAATAAATCAATCAACCAATCAGTATGAGCGGAGGCTTAGTTTACCCATAATCCCTTTGGGCATCTGCGTGTTAATGTTCAAATCTTCAGAATTAGTGCATTATTTTAAAATTAACAGATATGTGTTATATATCACTTTGTACATTTTAAGAGTTTACATTAATGTAGTTATTCTATGTGGAATAATTTTATTTATAAAGCAAAACCAAATTCAAACCTGCTTTCCATTTCAAGAGCTCTGCCTCATCGCTGGACCATTGTATCTTGTCAAAGTAAATGATGCTTTCCTACAACAAGGGGCAAAGTGCACAAAGACAGAAGCGTTGGCTCATTGGCTGTTTGGGTTTGTGATCGCCTTTGATTCTATTAGAAGCTCTGGCGGTGTTTAAACTCAAAATTGGCTTATTAGTAGCTGACAGCGTACGGGAGGCAAAATTGAAAGTTATCGGTTATCTGTAGCTTCCGATAAGTTTTTAGGCAGTTTATTGGTTTAGCGTTAAAAAAGATAACTTTTCAGTTAGCTGATTACTAACTATCAAAGCTAACTTTTTGGTTATCTGTGCCCACCACTGTTAAACACTCAGTTTAACATACAGAGTTAAACAATGTGATAAATTACTTGTGTTGGTCTTAAGGCATCAAAAGCAATATATACTATTTATTTAAATGTGGATGGCTCTTAAAGCAGCCCTCTGTCCAAATAAAGAGCTGGATGCATCATGGAGGTCATGGACAAAAGATTCTACCCTTTGCACTGAAGTATGTGATGAAGGCCTCCCTCACACGCATTGCCTCCTTTGCAGGATAATTCTCCCTGCTCTGGTGTTGTTCTGCAATGCAAAAGGGACCACAACATCTGGGCCCGTATTCACAAAGCATCCTAAGGCTAAAAGTAGGTCTTCATACCCTCATCACACTTAGCACGAATGAGCCCAAATGCTGCACGAATGAGGATTCGACCCACATTCGGGCAGTTTCGAGGTGCATTTGAAATCCACGTACAGCAATCTTACAGCAGTCGGCACATTCATGCAGCCAGAGCACATGCACTCTACACTCATGGTCCCCTTGTGGTGGAAAACACATCAAACAGCAGTCAAGGTGCAGTCGAACTGTAATATGACTGCAGTCATAATATTCACATGGCATGAAAACACAATTTGAAGCATTCATAGAGAGTTTGAGGGTCTGTTCGAAATGTTCAGGCACATCGAATCCTGGCTGAATGTCTTGATCGTGCCTGAACGTACCTCTCTATCATACTAGAGCAGGGGTATTCAACTGGTTTTAGAAAGGGCAGAGAGGGTGCAGGTTTTCTTTGCAACCATCCACTCCACCAGGTGATTTGACTTCGTTTTTCGGCTGTTCCTGTTAGGGGTCGCCACAGCAGATCAGTCTTTTCCATCTCACCCTGTCCTTTGTATCTTCCTCTGTCACACCAACCACCTGCATGTCCTCTCTCAGCACATCCATGAACCTCCTCTTTGGCCTCCCTCTTCTCCTCCTGTCTGGTGGCTCCATCCTCAGCATCCTTCTCCCTAAATACCCTGGGTCCCTCCTCTGCACATGTCCAAACCATCTCAATCTCACCTCTCTGACTTTGTCTCCAAACCATCCCACCTGAGCTGTCCCTCTGATATGTTCATTCCTAATCTTGTCCATTCTTGTCACTCCCAAAGAGAATCTCAACATCTTCAGCTCTGCCACCTCCAGCTCTGCCTCCTGCCTTTTTGTTAGTGCCACCGTCTCTAAACCATACAACATAGCTGGTCTCACTACTGTTTTGTAAACTTCGCTCTTGCTGATATTCTTCGGTCACAAATCACTCCTGCCACCTTTCTCCACCCACTCCACCCTGCCTGCACTCTCTTCTTCACCTCTTTACTACACTTTCCATTACTTTGAACAGTTGACCCCAAATATTTAAACTCATCTACTTTCACCACTTCTACTCCTTGTAACTGCACTATTCCACTGCACTCCCTCCCATTCACACACATGTACTCAGTCTTGCTTCTACTGACTTTCATTCCCCTTCTCTCCAAAGCATATCTCCATTTCTCCAGACTAGACTCAAATTGCTCTCTACTCTCGCTACAGATCACAATGTCATCTGCAAACATCATAGTCCATGGGGACTCCTGTCTGATCTCATCCGTCAACCTGTCCATCACCACTGCAAACAAGAAAGGACTCAGAGCTGATCCTTGGTGTAATCCCACCTCCACCTTGAATGAGTCTGTCATTCCGACTGCGCATCTCACCGCTGTCACACTATTCTTGTACATGTCCTGCACTACCTTAACATACTTCTCTGCCACTCCAGACTTCCTCATACAATACCACAACTCTTCTCTTGGCACCCTGTCATAAGCTTTTTCTAAGTCCACAAACACACAATGTAACTCTTTCTGTCCTTCTCTGTACTTCTCCAACAGTATTCTGAGAGCAAACATTGCATCTGTAGTGCGATTTCTCGGCATGAAACCATATTGCTGTTCACAGATCTTCACCTGATTTCTAGGCCTAGCTTCTACTACTCTTTCCCATAACTTCATGCTGTGGCTGATCAGCTTTATGCCTCTGCAGTTACTGCATCTCTGCAAATCACTCTTGTTCTTGAAAATAGGAACCAGCACACTTCGTCTCCATTCCTCAGGCATCCTCTCACTTTCCAAGATTTTATTAAACAATCTGGTTAGAAACTCTATTGCCATCTCTCCTAAACATTTCCATGCCTCCACTGGAATGTCATCTGGACCAACTGCCTTTCCACTCTTCATCCTCTTCATAGCAGCCCTCACTTCTTCCTTGCTAATCTCTTGTACTTCCTGATTTACTCTCAACACATCATCCAGCCTTTTCTCTCGCTCATATTCTTTATTCATCAGCTCTTCAAAATATTCCCTCCACCTTTTCAGCACACACTCCTCACTTGTCAGCACACAGTCCTTACTTGTACCGATTGGCCAACCAAAGGCACATCCGTTCCAGCTCTGTCCCTTTGGCTGGCCAATCGGTACAAGTCCTTTTCTCATTCCTTATTATTCAACTTCTTGTACAGCTCGCAATATGCCTTTTCCTTTGCTTTTGCCACTTCTGTTTTCACCTTACGCCACATCTCCTTGTACTCCTGTCTACTTTCTTCATCTCTCCGACTATCCCAAAACTTTTTCACCAACCTCTTTCTCCTTATGCTTTCCTGGACCTCTTCATTCCACCACCAAGTCTCCTTGTCTTCCTTCCACTGTCTAGATCTCATACCCAGTACTGTCCTAGCTGTCTCCCTCACCACATCTGCAGTACTTTTCCAGTTGTCCAAAATTGCTTCCCCTCCAACCAGTGCTTCTCTCACCTGCTCGCTAAATTTCACACAACAGTCTTCCTTCTTCAGCTTCCACCATCTGATCCTTTGTTGAGCTCTCACTCTCTTCTTCTTCTTTACCTCTAAAGTCATCCTACAAGCAACCATCCTATGCTGTCTAGTGACACTCTCTCCTGCCACCACCTTACAGTCTCTGATTTTTTTTAGCTTGCATCTCCTATAAAGAATGTAGTCCACCTGTGTGCACCTTCCTCCACTCTTATATGTTACCATGTGCTCCTCCCTTTTCTTAAAGTAGGTATTCACCACAGCCATTTCCATCCTTTTTGCAAAATCAACTACCATCTGTAATTCTCCATTCCTATCCTTGATACCATATCTACCCATTACTCCCTCATCACCTCTGTTCCCTTCACCAGCATGCACATTGAAGTCCGCTCCTTTCACCACTCTTTCATGCTTGGGCACACTCTCCACCACCTCATCTAACACACTCCAGAAATCTTCTTTCTCCTTCATCTCACAAGCTACTTGTGGGGCATATGCACTGATGATATTCATCATCACCCCTTCAATTTCCAACTTCACACTCATCACCCTGTCAGACACTCGCTTAAGCTCCAACACACTTTTAACATACTCTTCCTTTAAAATGACCCCAACACCATTTCTCTTTCTGTCCTCACCATGGTACAACAACTTGTACCCACCGCCGATGCTCCTGCTCTTACTTTCCTTCCACTTGGTCTCTTGCACACACAATATGTCTACCTTTCTCCTCTCCATCATATCAGCCAGCTCTCTCCCTTTACCAGTCATACAACATTCAAAGTCCCCACTCTCATTTCCACCCTTCTAATTTTCTTCTTCTTCCACTGTTTGTGGCAACGTTTTCCTCCTCTTTTTCATCGTCTTCGCCCAGCAGTAGCCCAATTTCCACCAGCACCCTGTTGGGCAACAGCACCGGTGGCGGACTCAAAGTGATGTCAATCAGTGCAGGGGGGCAAAGCTCTCGATTTACCGATCGATCTACGTTCCGACCCTCACCTATGGTCATGAGATTTGGCTCATGACCACTTTTTCATGGACAACTACAGGTGGTTGTCCATGAATAAGTGTTGCCACCGTGCCGAACAAGAACTTTGAGTTATGCTTGTTTTGGTTGATCAAATCAGATTAATAGGTCTGCTTTGTAGCCAATAATGCATGTTTATAGTCTAAGATAGCATCATGCCATGCAAGGTGGAATACTTCTAATTTTGAACGACGCCATTTCCATTCTAGACCTCTTACCTTATGCTTGAGGTCACACAGGTAATCATTGAACCAAGGTGACTGTGGTTTGGGGGAGTGCAGTTTTAACACAGGTGGCGCAATCATGTTGAGTGTAGTTTTGAACACTGAGTTTAAACTATCCACAAGACTGTCTACTGATTGGGTATTTGCCAAATGTGAAGCTAAGACATCAGGCAGTCTAGCTTCGAGTTCAGTCTTAGTTGAGGAATTGATGCATCGCCGTAGTGATATATAAGGTTGTTGTTCCACTAAACACGGCAGCGAAACTGTAACCTTGATAAGTGAATGATCAGAGACCACTGATGTAAGAGGGAAGATATCAATATTCATGACAGCAATACCATGTGCAAGAACCAGATCCAGGGTATTTCCACTAATAGTGCAGCAGATAACTGAAACAATCCTTCACATGGCGACACAAGCACCAGATTTGGTATGAAGGTTCTTTATAAATCAGTGTTTGATAAAAAAAAAAAAAAAGTGCTGGCCACCAGGGCCGCCTTAACATGCCTAGAGGCCCTGGGGCTGAGTGATGTTTGTAGGCCCCCCTACTGCACACGATGAACATACCACATTGTTACATTAGATTGTATTATTCTCCTAACAAATATTTTGCACAAGCAATGGTGAAATTTTAACAAACTCACTTTAATAACCAAACACAAGCAAAAAATTACAATCAAAGATAAAGTGTAAAGCATATTTAACAATCAACATGTACATTTGTTTAGAATATTGCCCTTGTGGCCATTAATACTATAAATCAAAGTGCCATTTAGCGATGGAATATAGAACTATTAAAATATTACACTAAATATAACTAAATATAAATATTTCTAACCACCAAACTGCAATAGTTGAAATGTAAAGTATTATTCTAATAAGTAAACTTATAGTATTGAAATCAGTTATGAACATTTTAAAGCTATGAACAACACTTAACAACATAAACCAAAGAGCCATTTATAAATAAAATATAAAACTACAAAAAAATTGCACTCAAAAGTAAATACCTCAATAACTATACACAGCATATATTAAAATTGAAATTGACTGTAAACTGTCAAAACTATAAATACTTCAAAATACAAAAGGATCATACAATAAACAAGGAACAGTAGAATTACTTAGATATTGCACTGGTCTACACAACTTAAATCACCAACTATAGCTAAAATAAAAACAATTGTCAGAAAAAAACATACTTTTCAAACATAAAATAAAGCAGCCTGAATGAAGAAAAGCAAACACAGAGCTATCACCACTAATCAATAATAATAATTAAAAGCACACACCATATAGACCTTCTTACTAAGGACCATGGAAAGAGCAGCTTCAGCACCATGAGGAGGGACAGCTCTTAATCCTGTTAAATACATAAAAAGACAAAATTGTGCAAACAGCTAACAATCAGTGATAAATAAAGAAAAATATATGAGATATTTAAACATTATACAAGAAATATAAATATTATAGCACAAGCAACTATAAAATTGGTTTAACAGATGCATATACAATCGCAATTTCTACTTAAAACCTAAAATAAACCAGTGGAGTCTTACCTTCTCAGAAATACCTTTTTCTTGACTTTCTGGTAGAGAAGTCTTTGATGATGTCTTTAAAATCTAGCCCCCGAAGGATGTCGTGCTCTATTGACATGAGTGAAAGATGGCTGAGTCTGTCCTGGTGCATGCTTGATCGTAGCCGGGATTTAACAATGGACAGTTTGGAAAACGAGCGTTCACCAGCAGCATTTGTAACTGGCAGTGTCAAATATAACCTTAACGCAATGTCTGTGTTTGGAAATACTGTCTGGAGTTGTTTTTTCCGAATGTCTTTAAGCAAGTCTATGGCTGAGTTGTTGCTCCCTGTTTGGTTTTTTATGAAATCACGAAAATGTACAACCTCTTCAACAAAGTCCTCCGCTAAATCAGTTTTATATTTGTTATATAGCTTGGTTGCAGCAATGCGAAGGCTTTGGGATGAAATTGATTTCAAATTATTTAAAAATCCAAAGATTTCACACAGACCATTGTAGGACTCGTACCTCCTGTCAAGCTCTGACACAATGTGATCAATGACAGTGAGATAAACAAATGTATGGAACCGTTGTTGACCCGTCAGTTGTACATCAGGTTCAGCTGATTCATCTGCATGTCTTTTTCTTTTTCTTTGTCTATGTGTGTCTGCCCTGTACTCAGTTGACACAGTGGGGGACATGTTTTTAGCAGCAGTTTCAAACAAATGAAATTTGTCCCTCAGACCAGATACATAGTCCCGTAATGATTTCACTAAATCTACTGCATTGCACAGATCTAAGTTGACTGCCTGAAGAGCAGTACTGACATTTTGGACCCATCCTAGAATGGTATTCCACATATTGCATAGCAGAGGAATTTCGATTCTGTCCATTTTTTTGTTTAGAAATCTGGCCTCTTCTCTTGTGCTTATATTTTGTTTTTCATCAGCTATGATTGCTTGGAGGGCTTTTTGTATGTTGGCATAATTGCCACATCGGGCTTTTGTGGCGTCTGCATGAGCAGACCATGTAGTATCTGATAAAGTTTTTAAAGTCTCTATTCTTTGGCTTTCATTAGGTTGCAGCACTGCTGTGATTATCTGCCAACGTGAAGTGCTTTTTGAAATAAAGTTGTACAGCATTTGAACAAAACTAAAAAACTGTTCAGTTTCTTCACAACAGTTTACAGTGTTTACCCCCACAAGGTTTAATGTGTGAGCTCCACATGGTACCCATTCAGCCAATGGCTTGACCTGCCTTATGCGTGCTTGTACACCTTTATATGTCCCAGACATGTTTCTTGATTATCATAGCACTGCCCCCTGCAGTTGTTGATGTCTATTCCCATGTCTTCTAATGCTTTGGTAACTGTTTGGAATAGTGTATCTCCAGTGTGGCTAGAAATGGGTAGAAATTTCACAAAGCGCTCTTCAATATCTCCTTCTGGTGAAACATATCTGAGTATAAATGTAAGCTGATCCACATGAGTAATGTCTGGGGTTGAGTCTACACTAACAGAAAAATATTTGGCTATTTTTACCCTGCTTATGATTTCACTGAGCACTCTTTCTCCCATTAAGTGAATTAACTCGTCACAAATGTTTAATGACAGATATGAGGGTGTTCCTTTTCCTGCATTCCCATATTTCTCAATGTGGGCTTTTAAAAAGGGGTCAAACTGGCTGATAAGTTCCATACATCCCAGGTAGTTCCCATTGTGTTTATCACCAAATCTGTGACTGCTTCCTCTAAAAGCCAGCCCTCGCTCTGATAAAAATGTCACAACACTCACTACTCTTTGTAGAACATTTGTCCAATATTCACATTCCTCACTGAATTGTTTAATGAGCTCTGTGTCCACAGTCCCACGTTCAGCTGATTGGTTAATGTATGCTACCATGGCCATTCTCTGAATCTGGCTGTTCTCATGCTCTGCAATTCTTTCTGTGGCATGCTTCCAATCTGAGAAGCCCAAGTTGGAAAAGGGGGACAGTTCTCTGCTCTTACCAAATATTTTGCATGCAAAGCAAAATACGTTTCCCTGTCGTGGTGAGTAACACAGCCAATCTCTGTGCACATTTTCTCCATTGACCAATTTGCGATTAAAATGGGCTTTGGAAAAAAATCTACACTGGTGCTTGTATGTGCGTTCAGAGGCAGACACATCAGACTCTCTATTTTGACACGAAGTGGGTCCCATTTTAGCCCAATAGGTGCGTACCTGTTCATCTGAAGGCAGTCCCCACAGAGCGGGATCAGTGCTGTAAGGGTCGTGCACCCTTGTCTGTCCTCCTGTCTGTCCTCCTGCTCCGGCGGCACCGCTGGTGCTGCTGCTCGCCTCAGTAGCAGCAGGTGTTGTTGTTGACTCCTCCTGATGTAAAGTTGCTAAAGTCCCAGGACATGATGAGGCCTCTTCTTCCTCTCCTTCGCTCAGTTCACTGAGACCCCCCTCCTCCTCCTCCGCTCCACAACCGCCGCAGGTTCCACTCTGACCGCCGACACCATCCCCACCATTATCACCAGCGGCGAGAGAAACACCTTCCTCTTCACTTGTGGCATTTGCGCTTACAGGTTTAAAATACCTGGTTAACTTGGGCATCTGCTTTAATAGCTCTTTGCCACGGGCCTCCTTTTCTTTAAGGGCCTTTCTTTTCAGCACCCCACTCTCAAACATTTTCTTCCCTGGAGCCTGCTGTCCCGACATGTTGTTCTTGCAGGGTCGCATTCAGCGTATTGACACACACCTGCCATTCACGAGTGAACGTTCTCCAATACGATTCGCTGCCACTTGGCAACCTAATGGGTGGGCAGTTTTTTTTGTCACGGGTTCAACCGGACGCCACAATTTAAAGTGACTGACAGATTAATCAACAAATTACATATTAACTGCACATTTTTTTCACATCGTGATAGGCCCCTGGGCTTCAGCCCAGCCTAGCCCCTGCATTAAGGCGGCTGTGCTGGCCACATGAAAATCCAATATGGCGGCCAGGTAGGGGTCAATTGAAGAATGACACAGGGTCAAAATTTAAAAATGCTCCAATCGTATTGAAAGCTATACTACATTATGTGTCTGATCACAAAGATTCCAAAAAAGGTATAGTTTGGGCTATCTATGACTGAATGTTATGGAGTTATGGGGTAAAAACAGCAAGAATGGTAAGAAAGGTCAGTTACAGTTTGCACAGGAGTCAAAAGTTAAAGTTGCTCAAATTTTGGTAGAAAGTGGTGCAAAATATTGGTTGAACTAATAGGATTAATAAATAGAATAGTTTTGACTGTGTTGAATGCTTGGTTTGCAGAGTAAATGACAAACATTGTTGATGTCCATTGGATTCTGTGGCATATGACGTATGTTACCCTGTAACGTGACAACTAAGCATGACACATGGTGCAAATTATTCCTTTTTAAACCCCTATTAACTCAACCAATAATTTGCATCACATTTTACAAAAATTGGAACAGCTTTAACTTTTGACCCCTGTACAAACTGAACCTGACCTTTGTCACCATTTTTGCTGTTCTTACCTCATAACTCCATAACATTCAGTCATAGATAGTCCAAACTATACCTTTTTGGAATAGTTATGAACAGACAAATAATGTGTTATACTTTTCAATATGATTGGAGCATTTTTAAATTTTGACCCCTGTGTAATTCTTCATTGACCCCTACCTGGCCACCATATTGGATTTTCAACTGGCCCGCACGTTTTTCTCAAACACTGATTTATGAAGAACATTCATGCCAAATCTGATGCTTGTATGAACAAGTGAACAATTCTGGTCAAAAGTCATACTTATCTGCTCCACTATAATGTGCGTCGAGTCCCAAATGCATTGCTGAAATCCTAATGCATCCACAATTTCCATAAATGATTTGCAGAGGGGATCAGAAGGCCTATTTATATGAATGTTAAAGTCACCAATGATCAGAATGTTATCTGCACTAGTTGACAAGTTAGAGATGAACTCACCAAATTCATCGAAGAATTCAGAATATGGGCCAGGAGGCCTATATACAATGACAAAGTAATACGGCGACTTTTATACTTCTGACCTTGGCAATGCGTAATATCCTGAGCAGAGCGGAGAATCAGATGCTCAAATGAGTTATATTTGTGACCCCCAACAGTTAATAAACTAAACCTAGATTTATAAATAAGAGCAACACCCCTGCCTTGCTTGGCATCACAAGGGTTGTGACTAAATGTATATGCTGGTGGGCAGGCCTCATTTAAGGGGAGGACAGCTGTAGGTTTAAGCCAGGTTTCACATAACCCAATCATATCAAAGTGATAATCAATAATTAGATCATTAATCAACAGTGATTTTGAGGACAGTGATCTTATGATAATGAGACCCAGTCTAAGGACCTCACTGAGGTTGACAGTTGAACTGTTTGGATTTAGGGGTGTAGTATATATAAGATGCCTTGAAGTAGGTTTAGGCTTGAGACATTCCATGAGCATTGTAGGTAGCAGACACAAAATCTTTGCTATTGCTGGAACAACCACTGGGCCATCCTCAATTTCAGCATCATCCAATGTAATAATGGGTATTAAGTTTGCAAAGCATACCCCTCTATGATTTTTATGGGCACGTCTACGGAAGCAGGCCACAGTCTCAACTTGTTGAATTTCCCTCCCTGGCAGATCTACTGCTCTACAGATCTACTGCTCTTGTATCACCATAGTGGATTTTCTGCACTAATTTCCCCACTAAGCTAATGGATTCCACACCCACATTTGTCATAAACCTTGCAGGGTCTCTAATCACCTGCTCCGTGGCCTGCTGTAAAGTTACCCTCCCTGTGGAGCTCTATCTATGTTCGCAGACAAGATGGCGTCGCCTTCCCCAGTAGGGTGGAGGCCATCTGGCATCAGCAAGCCACGGCGGCCCCAGAAAGAAGGCCTGTTATCAATAAAGCTAAAGCCTTGCTGTCTACAAAATTGCGCCAGTCACCTATTTAATGATGTCAGCCTGCTAAACACCTCATCATTACCCCAGGAGGGGAGGGGACCAGAGACTATTAATTAATGCCAACACATCTTTCTGGTAAGGTCACAAGTCCTCTCTATGTCCATTTTTGTGACCTTTGAGTGGTTCATCCTGACATCATTGGTACTGACGTGAATAACTATGTGACTATATCTCATGTCCTGTTCCTTCGTCTGTCTTCCCCTCTGCAGCGTCAGCACCCCAGGAATACATTTAACGTCAGCCAGCATCGTGAAGCACAGTGTGGTCAGCTCATGGACATAATGGAGAGAAGAGAGGAAAGGCGTGGGGCTCTCTCATCTGCTCAAACTGCTGTACGTGCGTAAGCCCCAATCACCTAACCACACCAGGGGTCCTGCATGAGGCTCCCTCATCTGAACAAATTGTGGTGCGTGCATGAGCTCCGATCACCTGACCACACCACGGGTCCTGTGTGAGGCTCGCTCATCTCAACGAACTGCTGCTTGTACGTGAACTCCGATCACTTGACTGCATCACAGTTTCTGCATGAGGCTCCCTCATCTAAACAAACCACTGCACATGCATGAGACTGGATCTAATGATCGCTCAGCTATGTGTGTGCTTGCTCATAAACAGCTGATCACTTTGCTGCACATGCATGAGCCCATCTGGACAGCCACCAAACAGCTGATTCCCTTGTGGGTAAGGGAGAGAGAGATAGAAGGCACACGTGCAATGGGGGATACATTAATGTCAGTACCTTCCTTACTGCTCCTCTGGTTTCTGCATTTTATCCAATACATGGACTGATGTGTGTCATACAGGATCCCCTGATCATGGTATGACTGCACTGCACTGCAGACTGGTGGCTATTACCAGTAATGATGGCTGTTGATCTGTCTTTGTGAATACGGGCCCTGGAGGTTTGTCCTGCGGAGCATATGATGTCCTCCTGATGAAATGTGCAGGATGGTAGTGGCTTCCACATCGGCAAAGTCCATGCTGATCACATCAGCAAGTATGGCAAATGTGTTTTCCACAATCATTCTTGCCCAGGAAAACCTGTGGATGGTACCTGATTTCCTCCAAAAATGATGCCTGGCATTCACACCAAAGCGTTCAATCTTTGTCTCATCAGACCAGAGAGTTTTGTTTCTCATGGTCTGAGAGTCCTTCAGGTGCCTTTTCGAAACCACCATGTGCCTTTTATGAAGGAATGGTGTCTGTCTGGCCACACTACCATACAGGCCTGATTGATGGATTGTTACAGAGATGGTTGTCCTTGTGAAAGGTTCTCCTCTTTCCACAGAGGAATACTGGGGCTCTGACAGAGTGATCATCAGGTTCTTGGTCACATCCCTGACTAAGGCTCGTCTCCGCTGATTGCTCAGTTTAGACAGGCAACCAGCTCTAGGAAGAGTCCTGTGGTGGATTCAAACTTCTTCCATTTATGGATGATGAGGCAGTGGTTACGGTTGCCTCACAGCAAGAAGGTCATGGGATCGATTCCCACCTGTGGCCTTTCTGTGTGCAGTGTGATGTTCTCCCCATGTTTCAGTGGGTTCATTCTGGGTGCTCCGGCTTCCTCCTACATCCAAAGACCTGGAACCTGATCTTGAATAAACGGTTGAAGATGAGTGTGTGTGTGTGTGTGTGTGTGTGTGTGTGTGTGTGTGTGTGTGTGTGTGTGTGTGTGTGTGTGTGTGTGTGTGTGTGTGTGCGTGCGTGCGTGCGTGCGTGCGTGCGTGCGTGCGTGCGTGTGTGTGTGTGTCTACATGCTTGCGTACGTGTGTCGAGGCCACTGTACTCATTGGGACCTTCAAAACAGCAGAAATGTTTCTGTACTCTTCCCCAGATTTGCGCCTCAAGACAATCCTGTCTTGTAGGTCTACAGATAATTCCTTTGACTTCATGCTTGGTTTGTGCTCTGACATAGACTGTCAACTGTGGGACCTTATTTGTAGACAGGTGTGTGTCTTTCCAAATCATGTCCAGTCAACTGAATTTATGCCAGGTGGACTCCAATTAAGCTGTAGAAACATCTCAAACATGATCGGTGGAAACAGGATGTACCTGAGCTCAATTTTGAGCTTCATGGTAAAGGCTGTGAATACTTATATACTTATGAGATTGTCTAGGATGGCCATGCACAGATTTCTGTAGCACTCCTTGGGATCCTGTAGTTGTGACAGACAGCGTTTTCTCATGGGCTCAGTTTGTGGGTCTGATGTGAGATCTGCTGCTTTGGCATAAACAGCTTGGAAAGCCCCCTCTGACCTCTTCTCTTTGACAAAAGCAAGAAGAGACTCAATTCTTTTCTTGCAGTACAGAGCATCCATAGCTCTCTGCTGGACAATGTCAAACACCACATCAGTCTCAGAGAAGATTTGTTCATATGTGTACAACATGAACACAAACTCAAAATCCTCCAGTTTCATCAGAAGGCCTTTGGCACAGTCTAATGTGTCATCATCCATGGACTTATCTGCAATGATCATCTCAAAGGTTTGCAGGAGGGCATCATAATTGTTTGCCACAGTGCTCACTATCCGTGATGTGAAATTCCATCGAGTAGGAGCATTTCTGGGCAACCTTGAGCAGCCTGCAGACTCAAGAAAAGACATCCTCTTTGTGGATTTTGAGAAAAATGTGGCAAACCCAGAGAGTGATGCAAAAAATACTCTGCACTCAGATAAGCATTTAGCCCCCTGAGATAGAACCAGATTCAGTCTGTGTGCATAGCAATGCACAAACATTGCACCGGGGGCTTTTGCTTTAACTTTGGCCTGCAAACCATTGAGAGCTGAAACCATGACAGCAGCCCCATCATAGGTTTGCGCCACAAGTTTCTCCCTGAAATTGTAGCCCTGCATGTTCTCATTCAAGACTTCAAAAACAGACTGAGCATCTCTTACTACAGAAACATCAAAAAATCCAGTAAAGCGCTCCTGAATTTTACCTGCCCTATCCACATAGTGAACAACGACAGAGAGTTGAGCATGGCAAGCTATATCAGTTGTTTCATCTACCTGCCATGCAAAAAAGGGAGCAGCCTGGATTTCATCCTTGATCTCATCAGAAACAGTGGCTGAAAGAGCAGAGATCAAGTCATTTTGGATTGCATGGGACATACCAGAAAACACAGCTGATGACTGGAATTGTGTGGCCAGGACAGAGTCATATTTAGCTAATGTTTCATTAAACTCCCTGTAATTCCCCTTGTTGGATGATTCAACACTCTCATCATGCCCCCTAAATGACAGCTCCTGACGGCCAAGCAAGGAAGTCACATCAATAAGGCGGTTTAGGAAAGCTCTGTTTTGTTTAACTGCTTCATTATGTTTTGCCACTTGAATGCGAGCGCCTTCTTTGATTGCATGATCAACCCTGACTCTGCCCAGGCAACTTAACCTTGCACATGCACTCACATGTTCATTGCTTTTTTCATGTCTTTTGTATGCCCTGTCAAAGTTGGACAGATCCCCAAAACCCACTTTTGACCAGACAACACATCCCTGAGATGGTTTCATCAAGAGCCATGGCCAACAGTACATTTTATTTGTTACAGCACTTCCAGTCAGCCAGCTCACTTTGTCATACCAGGACAGCTGAAAAGACCTGTTACTTTTCCCCACCTTTTGCACTAAATTAATCTGAGGAGTTGATCTGCCCTGCTGTTTAACTTTAAGTTTTTCTTCGTAAGGAAGACTATCAAATGGCTTCGCCAAAATCCGGTCCACAACATTCAAATTGTCTGCCATTATGTGCAGTTTGCTACCTAGCTAGCTCGCTAGCTGGGACTGGCGCGAGGCTAGTGTGAAGTTTGTCCGCCTGTGAGTACTTTGTGATGGTGGAGGAGCTCAGCAGCACCCGCTGCTCGGTAGGGACAGAAACTGTGATAGAAGTCAGAAAGAGTGATAGAAGTCAGTCTCCAAACACAAGCAGCTACAAAAAAAAACACCAGAACTAGAAGCTCGATTTGTCGCTAGTCGTTTTTAACAAAGAAAATGCCGCAAAGAGGATTAGGAAAGTCTCCGGTTCAACTCAGAACAGAATGAAAATTAAAAAATGCTCCCACGAATGTTTACGCCAAAAGATCGCTGATTCGCTTATTTCGCTGTCAATCAAAAAGGGATTCAGCCTCAGACAGATCATCCAATCATCATGCAGAAGCTGAGCGTCCGGGCCAGCCGAGGCCAGCCCACTGCCCCATAGACCCCCAGAGACGCTGAGCGACCGATGGGCGGGACAAAGCCCAGCATTTATCCAATGACTCGTATCGTTTCGCTGCACTCTTTGCTTCGCTATTGAACTCTGTGCACGCTCAGCGTCCACACTGTTTAAAGCGCTGTGAAGCTGCGGGAATGAGTGAGAGGAAAGCCGCGTCGTTACCAGTGATAAGAAGCTGATTCTGAACAAACGTTGAGAGCGTGGTGGCGCATATTTAGTCAATGACATGTACACACAACAGTATATATTTGATCACTTATTTTTTGACATTTTAGGGGAAGCTGAGCTTCCCTTGCAGTCTTAGAGCAATCGCCTCTGCTCTGTTGTGTTGTGGATTGCCTCCTGCACATTACAATGTTCAGTGATTTTGTCCTGTCTTGTAGTGGGCCACAGTGGAAATGAGCAGCTGATTGCTCTGTGGCTTTAATCCCCTCAGTGTTATGTAACACAGCTGGTGCTGTGCTTTGGTGCTTCCTCGCATATGGATGAACCACTGATTGCACTTCAACTTTCATCACAGGCATGATGAAGTGGAAAGTGCAGAACGGAAAATTTTCAGACCACTCTAGAAAGCTTCTGCCTGAATTTTTCCCATCAGAAAAGTTTGTACTTTCATCTTAACACAGTTGCTATTTCATCACTGTAGCGGAGCTTGTGGATCCTATCAGTGAGTGCAACCCTTTTGTGCACACAAATCTGTTTTATATTTTACTGCACGATACAACTCGATTTTATGGTAATTTGTGAGAGAATAATTTTCCACTTGTGGTTAGTGTTTGTGTGAAGCCATTATTGTCAAACAACTGTGTTTACGCTTATTAAGTCTTATTAGGTCGGGAAGGCAGGCTGACTGGGTGACTGTGAGGAGGAAGCGTAGCCCTAAACAGAAGCCCCATGTACACCGTCAACCCGTTCACATCTCTAACCGTTTTTCCCCACTCGACGACACACCCGCCGAGGATCAAACTCTGGTTATTGGCGACTCTGTTTTGAGAAATGTGAAGTTAGCGACACCAGCAACCATTGTCAATTGTCTTCCGGGGGCCAGAGCAGGCGACATCGAAGGACATTTGAAATTGCTGGCTAAGGCTAAGCGTAAATTTGGTAAGATTGTAATTCACGTCGGCAGTAATGACACTCGGTTACGCCAATCGGAGGTCACTAAAATTAACATTGAATCGGTGTGTAACTTTGCAAAAACAATGTCGGACTCTGTAGCTTTCTCTGGGCCCCTCCCCAATCGGACCGGGAGTGACATGTTTAGCCGCATGTTCTCCTTGAATTGCTGGCTGTCTGAGTGGTGTCCAAAAAATGAGGTGGGCTTCATTGATAATTGGCAAAGCTTCTGGGGAAAACCTGGTCTTGTTAGGAGAGACGGCATCCATCCCACTTTAGAGGGAGCAGCTCTCATTTCTAGAAATCTGGCCAATTTTTTGGGATCCTCCAAACTGTGACTGTCTAGCGTTGGGACCAGGAGGCAGAGCTGTGGTCTTATACACCTCTCTGCAGCTTCTCTCCCCCTGCCATCCCCTTATTACCCCATCCCCGTAGAGACGGTGCCTGCTCCCAGACCACCAATAACTAGCAAAAATCTATTTAAGCATAAAAATTCAAAAAGAAAAAATAATATAGCACCTTCAATTGCACCACAGACTAAAACAGTTAAATGTGGTCTATTAAACATTAGGTCTCTTTCTTCTAAGTCCCTGTTGGTAAATTATATAATAATTGATCAACGTATTGATTTATTCTGCCTAACAGAAACTTGGTTACAGCAGGATGAATATGTTAGTTTAAATGAGTCAACACCCCCGAGTCACACTAACTGTCAGAATGCTCGTAGCATGGGCCGGGGCGGAGGATTAGCAGCAATCTTCCATTCCAGCTTATTAATTAATCAAAAACCTAGACAGAGCTTTAATTCATTTGAAAGCTTGTCTCTTAGTCTTGTCCATCCAAATTGGAAGTCCCAAAAACCAGTTTTATTTGTTATTATCTATCATCAACCTGGTCGTTACTGTGAGTTTCTCTGTGAATTTTCAGACCTTTTGTCTGACTTAGTGCTTAGCTCAGATAAGATAATTATAGTGGGCGATTTTAACATCCACACAGATGCTGAGAATGACAGCCTCAACACTGCATTTAATCTATTATTAGACTCTATCGGCTTTGCTCAAAAAGTAAATGAGTCCACCCACCACTTTAATCATATTTTAGATCTTGTTCTGACTTATGGTATGGAAATAGAAGACTTAACAGTATTCCCTGAAAACTCCCTTTTGTCTGATCATTTTTTAATAACATTTACATTTACCCTGATGGACTACCCTGCAGTGGGGAATAAGTTTCATTACACTAGAAGTCTTTCAGAAAGCGCTGTAACTAGGTTTAAGGATATGATTCCTTCTTTATGTTCTCTAATGTCATATACCAACACAGAGCAGAGTAGCTACCTAAACTCTGTAAGGGAGTTAGAGTATCTTGTCAATAGTTTTACATCCTCATTGAAGACAACTTTGGATGCTGTAGCTCCTCTGAAAAAGAGAGCTTTAAATCAGAAGTGTCTGACTCCGTGGTATAACTCACAAACTTGTAGCTTAAAGCAGATAACCCGTAAGTTGGAGAGGAAATGGCGTCTCACTAATTTAGAAGATCTTCACTTAGCCTGGAAAAAGAGTTTGTTGCTCTATAAGAAAGCCCTTCGTGAAGCTAGGACGTCTTTCTACTCATCACTAATTGAAGAAAATAAGAACAACCCCAGGTTTCTTTTCAGCACTGTAGCCAGGCTGACAAAGAGTCAGAGCTCTATTGAGCTGAGTATTCCATTAACTTTAACTAGTAATGACTTCATGACTTTCTTTGCTAACAAAATTTTGACTATTAGAGAAAAAATTACTCATAACCATCCCAAAGATGTATCGTTATCTTTGGCTGCTTTCAGTGATGCCGGTATTTGGTTAGACTCTTTCTCTCCGATTGTTCTGTCTGAGTTATTTTCGTTAGTTACTTCATCCAAACCATCAACATGCTTATTAGACCCCATTCCTGCCAGGCTGCTCAAGGAAGTCCTACCATTATTTAATGCTTCAATCTTAAATATGATCAATCTATCTTTGTTAGTTGGTTATGTACCACAGGCCTTTAAGGTGGCAGTAATTAAACCATTACTTAAAAAGCCATCACTTGACCCAGCTATCTTAGCTAATTATAGGCCAATCTCCAACCTTCCTTTTCTCTCAAAGATTCTTGAGAGGGTAGTTGTAAAACAGCTAACTGATCACCTGCAGAGGAATGGTCTATTTGAAGAGTTTCAGTCAGGTTTTAGAATTCATCATAGTACAGAAACAGCATTAGTGAAGGTTACAAATGATCTTCTTATGGCTTCGGACAGTGGACTTATCTCTGTGCTTGTTCTGTTGGACCTCAGTGCTGCTTTTGATACTGTTGACCATAAAATTTTATTACAGAGATTAGAGCATGTCATAGGTATTAAAGGCATTGCGCTGCGGTGGTTTGAATCATATTTGTCTAATAGATTACAGTTTGTTCATGTATATGGGGAATCTTCTTCACAGACTAAAGTTAATTATGGAGTTCCACAAGGTTCTGTGCTAGGACCAATTTTATTCACTTTATACATGCTTCCCTTGGGCAGTATTATTAGACGGTATTGCTTAAATTTTCATTGTTACGCAGATGATACCCAGCTTTATCTATCCATGAAGCCAGAGGATACACACCAATTAGCTAAACTGCAGGATTGTCTTACAGACATAAAGACATGGATGACCTCTAATTTCCTGCTTTTAAACTCAGATAAAACTGAAGTTATTGTACTTGGCCCCACAAATCTTAGAAGCATGGTGTCTAACCAGATCGTTACTCTGGATGGCATTTCCCTGATCTCTAGTAATACTGTGAGAAATCTTGGAGTTATTTTTGATCAGGATATGTCATTCAAAGCGCATATTAAACAAATATGTAGGACTGCCTTTTTGCATTTACGCAATATCTCTAAAATCAGAAAGGTCTTGTCTCAGAGTGATGCTGAAAAACTAATTCATGCATTTATTTCCTCTAGGCTGGACTATTGTAATTCATTATTATCAGGTTGTCCTAAAAGTTCCCTAAAAAGCCTTCAATTGGTTCAGAATGCTGCAGCTAGAGTACTGACGGGGACTAGCAGGAGAGAGTATATCTCACCCGTGTTGGCCTCCCTTCATTGGCTTCCTGTTAATGCTAGAATAGAATTTAAAATTCTTCTTCTTACTTATAAGGTTTTGAATAATCAGGTCCCATCTTATCTTAGGGACCTCGTAGTACCATATTACCCCATTAGAGCGCTTCGCTCTCAGACTGCGGGCTTACTTGTAGTTCCTAGGGTTTGTAAGAGTAGAATGGGAGGCAGAGCCTTCAGCTTTCAGGCTCCTCTCCTGTGGAACCAGCTCCCAATTCAGATCAGGGAGACAGATACCCTCTCTACTTTTAAGATTAGGCTTAAAACTTTCCTTTTCGCTAAGGCTTATAGTTAGGGCTGGATCGGGTGACCCTGGACCATCCCTTGGTTATGTTGCTTTAGACGTAGACTGTGGGGGGGTTCCCATGATGCACTGTTTCTTTCTCTTTTTGCTCCGTATGCATCACTCTGCATTTAATCATTAGTGATCGATCTCTTTTTCCTGGTTCTTTCCCTCAGCCCCAACCAGTCTCAGCAGAAGACTGCCCCTCCCTGAGCCTGGTTCTGCTGGAGGTTTCTTCCTGTTAAAAGGGAGTTTTTCCTTCCCACTGTGGCCAAGTGCTTGCTCATAGGGGGTCGTTTTGACCGTTGGGGTTTTTCATAATTATTGTATGGCCTTGCCTTGCAATGTGGAGCGCCTTGGGGCAACTGTTTGTTGTGATTTGGCGCTATATAAGAAAAAAGTTGATTGATTGATTGATTGATTAAGTCATAATGAAAACAGAAACTACCCAAAGGACCCTGATCAAAAGTTTACATACCCTGGTGATTTTGGCCTGATAACATGCACACAAGTTGACACAAATGGGTTTGAATGGGTACAAAAGGTAACCATCCTCACCTGTGATCTGTTTGTGTGTAATCTGTGTGTGTGTATAAAAGGTCAGTGAGTTTTGGGGTTCCTGACAGACCCTTGCCTCTTTCATCCAGTGCTGCACAGATGTTCCTAGTTTCTGAGTCATCAGGAAAGCAAAAGAATTGTCAAAGAAAAGGTAATTGAACTGTACAAAACAGGAAGGGGATATAAAAGATCCAAGGGACTGATGATATCAATCAGCAGTGTTCCAAGTCTAATTAAGAAGTGGAAAATGAGGGATTCTTTTGGAACCAAACAATGGTCAGTTAGACCAACAAAAATTTTGGAAACAACTGCCAGGAAAATTGTTCGGGATGCAAAAGAAAAACCCACAAATAACTTCAGCTGAAATACAGGACTCGCTGAAAAAAGTTGTGCGGCTGTTTCAAGATACACAATAAGGAGGCACGTGAAGAAAAATGACCTGCATGGTCGAGTTGCCAGAAGAAAGCTATTACCACAAAGTATCCCACTAACAATAAAACAGCACAGAGAACAAAGTCATTTGGAGTGATGAGACCAAAACTGAACTTTTTCGCCACAACCATAAGTGTTATATTTGGAGAGGAGTCAACAAGGCCACTGATGAAAGGTACACTCTTCCTACTATGAAACACAGAGGTGGATCGTTGATGTTTTGAGGATGTGTGAGCTACAAGGGCACAGGAAACAGTAAAAAGTGATGGCTGGATGTAGCATGTTATCATAAAATACTGTAGGTAAATTTGCACTCATCAGCCCGGAAGCTGCACATGGGACATACTTTGGCGTTCAAACATGACAACGATCCAAACCACAAGGCCAAGTCAACCTGTCACTGGCTACAGCAGAATAAAGTGAAGGTTCTGGAGTGGCCATCCCCGTCTCTTGACCTCAGTATCATTGAGCCACTCTGGGGAGATCTCAAATGTGCAATTCATGCAAGACAGCCCAGGAATTTAAAGGAACTGGACACTTTTTGCCAAGAGGAACGGGTAGCTTTGCCATCAGAGAAAATAAAGAGCCTCATCCACAACTACCACAAAAGACTCCAAGCTGTCATTGATGTTAAAGGGTGCAATACACGGGATTAAGAACGGGGGTATACAAACATTTGATCAGGCTCATTTGAGTAGTTTCTGTTGTCATTTTGATTTATAAAGAGTAAACACAGTTATTTGACAATAAATGCCTTCACACAACCACTAATCATGAGTAAAAAAAAAAAATGTTTTTGTGTTACCATTCATATTCTCTGAAAAATGGCCCCAAAAAAATCTAAAATTATGCCAGGATATGTAAACTTTTGAGGACAACTGTTATAGTTCCATAACGACTAGCCTCCCTTTCCTCGCTTCCTGTCTGGTGACATCACATTTTAAGTTTTTGTTATTAACATACAAAATCCTTCATGGGCTTGTGCCTCTCTATCTGGCTGATCTAATTAAGCCTTATATACAGGCCTGTTCTCTGCATTCTCATGAGGCAGGATTACGTGTTCCAAAAGTTAAAAAGATGACAGCAGGCATATTGTTCTGTGAGTTGTTAGTTGTGGCTGGTTGATTCTGCTCTCTTATCCTTTCTGACTAATAGTGACTGAAGCACCCTTCTAGCGGTTCTCTGTCTGAGCATGTGGCTTGACTGCCCACTACTGGTGACAAATTGTGGACTATGATGGCCTATAGACTTAAAATTTATTCAGTTGTTTCTACCTCCGGTAGAGGTAGGACGTTATGTTTTCTCCCCTGCTTGTTGGTTTGTTTGTCTGATTGTGAACAGCCTGAAGCCCACAATTTTTCATTATACACCACCAAAATTGGATGGAGGTTCCAGTTTTATGCCTGTTTGTCTGTCTTCCAGTTATCAGTTGAAAACCAAGTGCCAAAAACCAATGACAAATTGTGCATAGCAGAGATAACCAATGCTCTGTGAAAATTATCTGAAAGAGAATTCAGAAACCGAAATGTTGAAAAAAAAAAACCTGACAACACCACAAAAATATGTATTCAAGTCTTCTTCTTTACTTTCAGCTGCTCCCGTTAGGGGTCGCCACAGCAGATCAGTCGTTTACATCTCACTGTCAGGACTGGTGGTTGCTTGACACAGGAAATAGGAGGAGACCAAGGCAGACTCACAGGCATGGTTGGTTTAGATTGCTAAAAGGCTTTATCTGGTGACCAGGCATGTTCGGCACACAGGTAGTCAGACTTACAGGCAGAGGTATCAGACATGATGCAGGCAGGGTCGTGATCCAGAAACAAGCAAAATTCATACAAACAATGTCAAGGAGTTAAACAGGCAAAACAGAGGCAGAGTCAAAAACAGGCTGAGTTCAGGGCAATGGCAAGGCGGCGGTCGGAGTACACAGGCAAGGTCAAAAAACGAACAAGAGCAAACTGGACAAGAACAAGAGGCAAGAAAGTGAGCAGAGTCAACATTCGGGCAGTGAGCTGTGGAACTGTGAGAGCTTAAATAATGAGCAAACTAATCAAGGTGATGTGAAGCAGGTGTGTGGAAGGTTCTGGAAAGAGGTGTGGCCTTGTGAAACAAAGAAGAGAGAAGAAAGAAAAGAGTGCAGGAGGGCAAAACAAAGTGGTGCAAAGCAAGAGAAGTAAGTGACAGAAAAACTAACTGAATAACGCAACGTGAATCAGACAAACAATAATGTGTGGGCAAAACAAGAGGGGAAGAACTAACAAATACTGTGACTAGTCAAAAGAGGGGAAAGAACAAGACATCTAATAATAAACCAAACTGGGACAGAGTTGATACTGGCTGAGACATAAAAGAGAATACAAACAATGATAGTGACAAAACAAACTACTGGTATAACAGAAAATAAACAAACCTGGTGACTATCGAATTATGCAATAAATAAAACAAGATAACTGAAAAACCAAGAATGCAATAAATGACATATGGAACATAATCTGATGAGCAACACTGAATATAAATAATAATAATAACCTGTGACTAATCATAATACAATAAATGTGATTAACAGAACAAAACTAAGACTAAGGGCTCTGTCCCACTGGCGTTTAGGAGGATTTGCGGCTGGAATGCACACAAAAGTGGCCCACATCCGCCAAACAACCGCAATAACCGTGTAACATTCCTGTATGAATCGGCCGCCATCCGAACACGTCCGTGATCATCCGCAGAGGCACGCATGTCCGCAGCCAGGATTTTTGAGCGGCTCAAAAATCCTGCTGCGGATGAGATCCGCATCACTGCCTGAACACATACTGAAGACATACGCAGGACATACACAACCAACACGCCGCATATCCCCTGTCATCCGCTGATATCCGCAACCGACAGGTTGGCGCGGCTTGGCAGCGGACCGGGACAGCGTGCAAAACAGATATGACGCGTGCCCAGCACGGCCACATCACGGTCACAAAATGGTATGTCGTGCATGCAGACAGAGTGGGCATGGATGAAGCGAGTGCATCACGGCCGCTGTGCCCCTCATGGGGGCGCCTCCGTGGTCGCCTTTGCTTCTGTTCCCTGTTATATACGCTTTTCTTCCTCATGTATTCGCTGATCCACCCCGGGACATTTGTCATTTACGCCCACCTTTGTTGCGGATGCTCAGCTTTTGTCTCCTCATTTTATGCGCAAAAACTCCTAAACGCCAGTGGGACAGGGCCCTAACATAACTTAAAGCCCAAGAGTGAAAAAATACAATAACCAACTACAGAATAAAGCAATGAATAATTGACACATGATGAATGATAAATAAAGCAAAACCAAAGAATACACAACTACTAAAGAAGACTGAATAACTGAATGACTGCAAACTAAATAAGATAAAGAATGAAACCAGTGACTAAATCATAAACAAATAAAAGCAATAAACAGAACCAAACTGATATTAACATGATAAAGTATAAACGAATGCAAAGTAAAACTGAGAAACCACAAAGGAAATAACACTGAGAATCGAGACCTAAACCCCAAGCCGGGGTTGAGCATGACACTCACCCTGTCCACTGAATCTTTCTCTGTCACACCAACCACCTGCATGTCCTCCCTCAGCACATCCATAAACCTCCTCTTTGGCCTCCCCCTTCTCCTCCTGCCTGGTGGCTCCATCCTCAGCATCCTTCTCCCTATATACCCTGGGTCCCTCCTCTGCACATGTCCAAACCATCTCAATCTCACCTCTCTGACTTTGCCTCCAAACCGTCTCACCTGAGCTATCCCTCTGATATGTTCAATCCTAATCCATCTTCGTCACTCCAAAAGAGAATCTCAACATCTTCAGCTCTGCTTCCTGTCTTTTTGTTAGTGTCACCATCTCTAAGCCATACAACATGGACTCACTACTGTTTTGTAAACTTTCCCCTTCACTCGTGCTGATATTCTTCAGCCACAAATCACTCCTGCTAGCTTTCTCCACCCACTCCACCCTGCCTGCACCCTCTTCTTCACCTCTCTACCACACTCTCCATTACTTTGGACAGTTGACCCCCAAGTATTTAAACTCATCTATGTATTCCCCTTCTCTCCCAAGCATATCTCCACCTCTCCAGACTAGACTCAAGTTGCAGCACATCCATAAACCTCCTCTTTGGCCTCCCCCTTCTCCTCCTGCCTGGTGGCTCCATCCTCAGCATTCTTCTCCCTATATACCCTGGGTCCCTCCTCTGCACATGTGCAAACCATCTCAATCTCACCTCTCTGACTTTGTCTCCAAACCATCCCACCTGAGCTGTCCCTCTGATAGGTTCATTCCTAATATTGTCCATTCTTGTCACTCCCAAAGAGAATCTCAACATCTTCAGCTCTGCCACCTCCAGCTCTGCCTCCTGTCTTTTTGTTAGTGCCACCGTCTCTAAACCATACAACATAGCTGGTCTCACTACTGTCTTCTAAACTTTCCCCTTCACTCTTGCTGATATTTTTCTGTCACAAATCACTCCTGCCACCTTTCTCCACCCACTCCACCCTGCCTGCACTCTCTTCTTCACCTCTCTACCACTCTCTCCATGACTTTCAACAGTTGACCACAAATATTTAAACTCATCTACTTTCACCACTTCTACTCCTTGTAACTGCACTATTCCACTGGGCTCCCTCCCATTCACACACACATGTACTCAGTCTTGCTTTTACTGACTTTCATTCCCCTTCTCTCCAAAGCATATCTCCACCTCTCCGGACTAGACTCAACTTGCTCTCTAGACTCAACTTGCTCTCTACTCTCACTACAGATCACAATGTCATCTGCAAACATCATAGTCCCTGGAGACTCCTGTCTGATCTAATCTGTCAACTTGTCCATCACCATTGTGAACAAGAAAGGATGCAGAGCTGATCCTTGGTGTAATCCCACCTCCACCTACTGCGCATCTCACCGCTGTCACACTATTCTTGTACATGTCTTGCACTACCCTAACATACTTCTCTGCAACTCCAGAATTCCTCATACAGTACCACAACTCTTCTCTTGGCACCCTGTCATAGGCTGCTTCTAAATCCACAAACACACAATGTTACTCTTTCTGGCCTTCAGTGCAAACATTGCATCTGTAATGCTCTTTCACAGCATGAAACCATACTGCTGCACACAGATCTTCACCTGTTTTCTAAGCATAGCTTCTACTGCTCTTTGTCATACTTTCATGCTGTGGCTGATCAGCTTTATGCTTCTGTAGTTATTGCAGCTCTGCACATCACCCTTGTTCTTAAAAATAGGAACCTGCACACTTCGTCTCCACTCCTTAGACATCCTTTCACTTTCCAAGATTTTATGGAACAATCTGGATAGAAACTCCACTGCCATCTCTCCTAGACATTTCCATGCCTCCACTGGAATGTCATCTGGACCAACCGCCTTTCCACTCTTCATCCTATTCATAGTTGCCCTCATGTCTTCCTTACTAATCTCTTGTACTTCCTGACTTATTCTCACCACATCATCCAGGCTTTTCTTTGTCCCATTTCTTTCATCGGCTCCTCAAAATATTCCCTCCACCTTCTCAACACACACTCCTTGCTTGTCAGCACATTACCATGTGCATGTTTTACCGGGCCAGGTTTTGCGTTCTCAAGGTGAAAAACTACTTAATGTCCCCAGGGTGAATAAATAGTCTGAGGGTCACAGAGTTTTCTCTTATTGTGCCCCTGTTCTGTGGAATGATCTACCTGTGTCAATAAAACAGTCAGATTCTGTAGAGACTTTCAAGTCCACACTTAAGACGCACTTATTTTCCCTTTCACATGGCTAGCATACTGGCATAGTATGTTTCTATGCTTTTTACTCTTTTAATTCACTTTTCTAGGAAACAGACCATCACACGGCCTCAACTTTATCTATATTCTGGGTCTTTTAGTGAAGCTTAGGGCTAGTGGCAGGCGATCACCTAGTATTTCTTTTGTGTTTCGTGTTGCTTAATGCTGACAAATTATACTGTATTTGTTGTCTTTCTGATGCTTGATTCTGCTTTTTTTTTCTTTTCTCTCTGTTTGAGGTGTCGCTCCATCCAGAGATGGGTGTAGTACCTGTTCCAGAAACCGTCCTGTGCACCAGCAACATTTCCTGTATGTTCGTTTTGTGATTTTTTTTATAATTTGTGTCTGTAGCATGGCCCAAGCAGAGGGTCACCCCTTTGAGTCTGGTCTGCTTGACGTTTCTTCCTCAGAGGTAGTTTTTCCTTACCACTGTTGCTCTAGGGGTTAGCAAAGTTAGACTTTACTTGTGTAAAGCGCCTTGAGGCAAGCTTGTTGTGATTTGGCACTAAATAAATGAAAATAAATTGAAATTGAAAAGATAGATAGATAGATAGATAGATAGATAGATAGATAGATAGATAGATAGATAGATAGATAGATAGATAGATAGATAGATAGATAGATAGATAGATAGATAGATAGATAGATAGATAGATAGATAGATAGATAGATAGATAGATAGATACACACACACACACACACACCTGTACAGATCTATGTTGCAGAAATAAATATGCCCCTGTGACGTTATAAAGCTGATTTATTTATTTATTGGTGCTATGAAGCTAGTTTATGATGCAGTGCAACAAAATATGTTATGTGTCGGACGCAGCTCGGAGAACCGACCAGCGTTTGAAGGACCCAGTATGAAATAAGCAGAGCACGGTACAAAGGCTAACTGAATTTAATACATAACAGTGATACAAAATACAACAAAAGAAAGTGCGGTCTGGCGTGGTGCGCTCCCAGCAGCGCTAACGGTCCGGAGCCAGAAGCTGTTCGGACCCAAGGACCCCGCCGACACCCCCCAGGTGGCCGCAACAAACCGAGTCTGTGAAAGAAGGAACCATTATGTGAGTCCACACTCTACACACAGAGAGAACACTTAAAGGTGTACAAACAGCAAACACTTCCTGGCTTGATTACTAATCAGCTTCCCAACCTGCAGGCATGGAACATCCAGTTCACAAAACTCCACTGCAGTGGAAGCCGATACATGACTAACATACAGCTCAATATAATAAAGGTGTGAGGGACACCACATTTACTGACTGTATAAATGTTAGTCACAAAATCTAACGTACCTCAGGAAGTGTGCTGACGAGCGTGAGACCTCACCCCCTCCTCTTTCACAGACCGTGCATCAAACCCTGGACGTTCTCTGCATCCACTGATGATGAGATGGCTCCCGAGACGACGATCTCACCCGTCTGGTCACAAGGTCGAGTCTCTGGCAAATACACACTGTATACTCCAGTCTTAAATGCCACCATGTTCCAATCCATATAGATGCACCTCAGCTGTGAGTCCTGACGAGCCGCAGGTGATCAGGGTGAGGTCCTGATAACCTCAGCAACACAGCCACTCAGTCCCAAATGCAAGCCACCTGGAAGGAAAAACAAAAGACAGAAACAAAAAGGCAGCCAGGCCCCCCAGCCATACAACAGTACCCCACCCTCATGGGAAGCCTCCCGGCGACCACACAAACCTGGCCCAGGAGAAACACCCCCCTCCAGGGACCATGGCTGGAAACCGCATCTGCATTTGTCTTCCAACAGAATGGTTGATGTCCTCTCCTCTGGCTGCATCCTTGCCTTTGTTTCAGTCAGTCCCTTAGCACAGGTGTGGCCAGGAGTTCTTAAACCTGTGCAGTCAGCCTTTATCCAACCATGTTCGGTCTTTAGTCATAAAACAAAAAAGACAAACACAAACAACCAAAACATCCCCCCTCCCCAGGGGACCGTCCCATCAAACCCCGGGAAGAGGAGAAAAGAAAAACCCCAAACTTAAGCTTACAAATAAAAGTGCTAAAACACCCCCCCCCCCCCCCCCCCAAACGACATGTAGGGACCAACACCCCCCAGAGGACTTCCCGCCAGCTCCAGGAGTAATAACCACAGCCGAGGTCCCTCTGGGATCCAACGTCACCCACGGGGACTCCCAGCGCCTCCCAGAGGACCACTCGTCAACCCCAGGAGACGCCTCCCCTCATGACCAATGGACCCAGCCTCGGCCGGCTATGGCTAGATGGACCCACAGCCCTTTCCCCCCCAGAGGACACCACAGTCAAACCCTGAGGGCGGAAACTGGGGGGAAAAAACAAAAGGAGAAAAACACCCCCCCCCCCCCCCCCCCCCCCCCAGGTGCAGAGGTTACCTGGGAAATGCCCAGCATAACCAAACTGCACCACTCCAGCAACGCCGACACTACGGCTCACCTGGCTGGAGTCAGAGGAGAAGAGAGGGAACAAAAAGAACCCCCCCCCCCAGATGCAGAGGTTACCCGGGAAACGCCCAGCATAACCAACCTGCACCACTCCAGCAACGCCGACTCTACGGCTCACCCGGCTGGAGTCAGAGGAGAAGAGAGGGCACAACAAAAAACAAAACAAAAAAAAGAGAAAAAAAAAAACAACCCAATTACCCCCCCCATGACCCCCCAGGGGACCGTCCCATCAAACCCTGGGAGGTGAAACTGAAAGAAATAAAAAGAAAGACTAACAGACTAACATACAGTTGCGTGGGTCCTTTTTTTTTTCTTTTTTTTTTTCTTAAACAGAACTGCAGGGACACGACCCCAGACACTAAATAGTGAAAAACAAAAAATAAAATCCCACACAAAAACCAACTCAAAAAACACCCACACAAAATGAACTAACACAAAACAAATAAGTGATTTATACCGTCAAGCTCAAACAAATGGAACACACCTGTTCCAACTTAAGAGCTTGACGGTAATGTGACTCAGTCACCAACAGAGGGAGCCAGAGTGCTAAAAACAAAAAAAAAACCCTTTGGTGACAGAGAAAACAAACGAGCTGCTTTTCTGTGCGCAGCTGTGAGCAACACACAACCAAAAATGTGATTCAACTAAATAACACCGGAGCTGACACAACAGACGCAGTAGTTATCTTCATCCGGGGAAACGGGGCTACAACTGTAACACAGGAAGCACCGCGACCCGTGCCACAGAGCTCCGCCGTGCACGTGCACCCATTACAGACACACTCTTGCAGCTCCCGTTTAAACCTCTTATCCGGTCGGAGCGTGACGCGAAGCCGTCGCCAGTCACACTCCACCACGACCCTCGGATAAGGCACAAACACAGGAACACGGCTGCATGAGCGCTCAAATCAGTATTCGGTAATGGGTTCTCCAACGCGCACCATCCGGGCGGAGAGCACCCGCAACTGATCCGGATAACTTCTGAACGTCTGCTGCCGCCTTCCTGGCGCGTTACCGTCTCTGCTACCGCTGGGTCCATGATGTTTGGCCAGAGACTACTGTTATGTGTCGGACGCAGCTCGGAGAACCGACCAGCGTTTGAAGGACCCAGTATGAAATAAGCAGAGCACGGTACAAAGGCTAACTGAATTTAATACATAACAGTGATACAAAATACAACAAAAGAAAGTGCGGTCTGGCGTGGTGCGCTCCCAGCAGCGCTAACGGTCCGGAGCCAGAAGCTGTTCAGACCCAAGGACCCCGCCGACACCCCCCAGGTGGCCGCAACAAACCGAGTCTGTGAAAGAAGGAACCATTATGTGAGTCCACACTCTACACACAGAGAGAATACTTAAAGGTGTACAAACAGCAAACACTTCCTGGCTTGATTACTAATCAGCTTCCCAACCTGCAGGCATGGAACATCCAGTTCACAAAACTCCACTGCAGTGGAAGCCGATACATGACTAACATACAGCTCAATATAATAAAGGTGTGAGGGACACCACATTTACTGACTGTATAAATGTTAGTCACAAAATCTAACGTACCTCAGGAAGTGTGCTGACGAGCGTGAGACCTCACCCCCTCCTCTTTCACAGACCGTGCATCAAACCCTGGACGTTCTCTGCATCCACTGATGATGAGATGGCTCCCGAGACGACGATCTCACCCGTCTGATCACAAGGTCGAGTCTCTGGCAAATACACACTGTATACTCCAGTCTTAAATGCCACCATGTTCCAATCCATATAGATGCACCTCAGCTGTGAGTCCTGACGAGCCGCAGGTGATCAGGGTGAGGTCCTGATAACCTCAGCAACACAGCCACTCAGTCCCAAATGCAAGCCACCTGGAAGGAAAAACAAAAGACAGAAACAAAAGGCAGCCAGGCCCCCCAGCCATACAACAAAATATCCAGGAGCATAAAAAATAACTTTTTATGACCCCACAAAGCATTATTTGTATTAACACACACACACACACACACACATGACTTAGACAACTTTATTCATCCCACCAGGGGCATAGGCACACCTCTGCCAATAAGACTGTCTGTAGTTTAATGAGATGAGATAAATAAATCTACATGTTATTTGTTAAACACACAGGGCCAGAGGAGTGTAACCAAACTGTCCTCGGTGGCACTCAGTAATACCCTGATTCCACAGAAATGGAATGAGGGTGAAAGTGTTGAGTTGAGTTACAAACAAGGCTCTGAAAGCTAAATGTGACCTCAACAAATTCTGACCCTCAACAAATTCACACCAGTGTCCAATGAATGAAGATACGGGCCCCTTCACACATAGTATGAATAAGTACAAATCAGGGTGAATCACGGCGGAACAGCTCGTATGAGCGAACCATGAAAACATCGAGCTGACGGGCAGGCGTGAGTGATCCCACTGCGACAGTTTCGTGCATGCAACTGAACACATTGTGAGCAGCTGGAGCATGTGTAACCACATCACACAGCTGCTGTGAAAAAAAAAGAAAAATACATGCCACCCACGGGATTCGAACCTGCAATTTACAAAAGCTCTGATTGCTAGCCAGAAACTTTACCACTGCGCTACCATCACTGGCCTGTAAATGGTGCAGAAAAATGCCTGACATCAACAAAGACATGGATGAGGTGCGCTGTGTGCAACCACTGCAGCCCGGTGCAAAGGCGAAAGATGTTTTATGTATTTCCACGTGAGAACAGCAGGCAGACATGCGCCTCATGGAGGAATGTTGTAAGTTCATGTCCTTTAAAACACAGCACGTTTTCTCCAGCTGGGACATCCAGGAGCAGAGATCACAACAGCAGCGGCTGTGGGTGGATACGCCCCCTGTCCGTTCAGCGCCCAGACCAACATGTCACTCTGGTCATTCATTTTCGTAATTTGTCATGTAATTGTGTATGTAGGTATTGTCGTAATTATTTATATACCTGTCTTGGCGTGGTTTCTGTGTTTTTAATTTGTGCACATGTGTGCACTGAGCCGACATGCAGCTGTCAGTGTGCTGCGATCAGCTGACAGGCCCCTCCCCATGCTGTGTGCGATCAGACCTCACTGTCCGGCCCCCATGTGATCAGATCTGTACATACTGCAAGTGAGCCCCCCCCCACTTGCATAAAATGGGCAGGACACACGCGTGAGACATATGCACCACATGCACAATTCAAGTCATGCGCAAGTCATGTGCAATTCAACCACATTCATATTGTGTGTGAAGGGGCCCTAAAGCATGAGCAGGCATTAATAAGAACTGAATATAGTCAGAGACCTTTGATATCATTATTGGTAAGAAAAAAAATCTTTAATGTTATCAGAGAACAATTAGGATATAATTATTTTGGGTTCAAGCTGTTGTATCATGGTATGGATTGGAGGAGAAATATTGTTGGGGTCAATCAGTGGTTCTCAAACTGGTCCTTATGGACCACATAATCTATACAGTTCCCATCTCTTCCTGCTCTGCCACAAGCTGATTAGCTCAATCAAAAGTGCAACCAATCAACTACTAGCAGACACCTGAAAAAGCTAATCAGCTTGTAGCAAAGCAGCAAAATGTGTAGGTTATATGGTCCTTGAGGACTAGTTTAAGAACCACTGTTCTTAAATGTAGATTATTTTAAGAGTGTGTCGAAGGGGAAGTGAATGTCTGATAGGGTGATGAGTATGAGGTTTGAAATTTAAGAGGTGATGATTAATATCATCAGTGCAAATCCTCCACCATCATTCCAGTCCCAAAGAAGTCAGCAGTGGAGAGCATAAATGACTACAGGCCTGTTGCACTTACTCCTTAAACCGCTCCACAGAGGACGCTATCACCACAGCTCTCCACACCGCGCTGAGCCACCTGGAGCACCAGGGGAGCTATGTGAGGATGCTCTTCCTGGACCTCAGCTCAGCCTTCAACCACATCATCCCGGAGATCCTGGTCCAGAAACAGACACATCTGGACATCTCCACCCCATCTGCCAGTGGATCAAGGACTTCCTCACAAACCGCCCCATAGTCCGTGAAACTTGGCCCCCACCTTTCCTCCACCATCACACTCAGCATCGGTTCCCCTCAAGGCTGTGTACTGAGCCCCCTCCTGTTCACCCTTTACACACACGACTGCTCTCCGACCCATCCCACAAACACCATCATAAAGTTTGCAGATGACACCACCGTGGGGACAGGGCAGGTTCAGAGAGTGTAAGTACATGCCTGGGGCTAACAGTTGTATATAATTCTTGTTTTACATTCTACTTGATACACATTTTATTTTATTTTACCTTATGTTTATATTAGTTGTCCATACACTCACTGAATAATTCATTCATTCATTCATCCTCTACCGCTTAGTCCATTTAAGGGTCGCGGGGGGCTGGAGCCTATCCCAGCAGCCATAGAGCGTGAGGCGGGGTACACCCAGGACAGGACACCAGTCCGTCGCAGGGCCACAAACAGACAAACAAACATAGACACACCCAAACACACACCTACGGACAATTTAAAGATTCCAATCCACCTAACCCACATGTCTTTGGATGTGGGAGGAAACCGGAGCACCCGAGGAAACCCACACAAACACGGGGAGAACATACAAACTCCACACAGAAAAGTCATGGGGATTGAACCCATGACCTTCTCGCTGTGAGGCAACAGTGCTAACCACTAAGCCACTGTGCTGCCCTCACTGAATAATTTACCATTAAATTTCACTATCTTTATTTGGCTAAAAATTACTCGAACCATGAAAAGCACCTTTTTTGGAGTTGCACTCAAATCTCGTTGTAATGCAAATTACAATGACAATAAAGGCAATTCTGATTCTGATTCTGATATGCCCACAAGTAGGTTGTGAAATGAAGGACAAAAAAAATTACAAATTCCAATGAGGTTTATTGAAATCATTGCTGGTCTACGTCCATCTGCAGCTGGCCATGATGGAATAAGTACATCTATTATTAAATCTGTTATACATGAAATTTCTTAACCACTTATACATTTTTTTTCTTTGTCTTTGAAAATGGGCATAGTATACCTTCTGATTTAAAGATTGCTAAAATCATACCTTTGTTTAAAAAAGGTGAGTCTGCATCTTTTTCAAATTATCGCCCTATTTCAGTCTTGCCATGTTTTTCAAAGATCTTGGAGAAACTTGTTTATAGAAGATTAAATAATCATTTGCTTATGAACTCAATTTTATATAATTATGAATATGGACTCCGGAAAAATCATTCAACTTATATGGCTTTGATCAAACTATTGGATAGAATTCATTTAACTTTGGAAACTAATGAATTTGGTATTGGTGTGTTCTTAGATCTTTCAAAAGCGTTTGATGCAGTAAATCATGACATTTTGCTCTCAAAGTTAAACAAATATGGATTTAAGGCAACTGTACATACATGGCTTAGTAATTATTTATCTGAGAGAAAACAGTTATGTTTTTCCAAATCTGGAATCAGATATCAATTCTATAGTGTGGAGTACCTCAAGGTTCAATTTTGGGATGTTATCATTTACAATATATATTAATAATTTTGCATCTGCTGATGATACTAATCTTTTTATTTCCAGCAAAGATATAGATGGTTTGTATCTTAAATAATGATATTTTGAGTTATTCAATCTGGTTCAAAGCCAATAGATTATCGCTGAATATAAAAAAATTCTAATTTTATGTTATTTGCTGGCAATAAAAAAATGTAATCATGGTCTAATTAAAATTTGCATTGATAATGAAATAATATCAAGGGTCTCATCTACATGTTTCTTGGGTGTGTGGATAGATGAGAAACTGTCTTGGAAAGAACATATTGATCATGTTTGTAAAAAAATAACCAAGTCAATAGGAATCATAAGCAAAATAAGACATTTAGTACATCACAAATGTCTTTTAACATTATATTATAGTTTAGTTTATCCATATTTAAGTTATTGTAATATTGTATGGGGAAGTATGTTTGCAACTTATAAAAACAAAATATTTCTTCTGCAGAAAAAATTTGTTCGAATAGCTACTCATTCAAAACCTTGTGCTCCAAGTGCACCTCTGTTTTTTAAATTGCAGCTCTTATTTCCTGACCTGTACTTTTGTTTTCAGAGCTCTTTATGATATTAAGTGGCCTTCCTTCATCAAATATTATTTTGTGCATAACCATCAAATTCATAATTATCCGACCAGGCAGGCTGCACATTTACATTTACATTTGCATAGAGTCGTTATCAGCGTCACATCAGATATCATGGTGTTAAATCTTGGAATGATACGGTATATCTTGTAAATCGATGTATCAGTTTGTATAGATATAAAAGTGGACTAAAAGCAAAGTTCCTGCAGGAGTATTTACAATGACTTGTTTATATTATGTGGATAAATTGGTGTAATACTGTTGTATACTGCTGTGCTATGTTTGTTTTGTTCGGGGGTTGGTTTTCGATAAGCCTTTTTTGCTTCCACCACTCCCTCGCACATTATTCATATTGTATTTTTTTTCTCTTTCTCTTTTATTGTCTTATGTTTATACATTTTTTATGAGTTTTATTTTGTGCTAAATAAACAAATCAAATCAGTCAAATCAAGAAGAATGAATTAGATGAGGTGGTGGAGAGAGTACCCAAGCATGGAAGAGTGGTCAATAGAGAGCATATACATGTTGGTGAAGGGAACAGAGGTGATGATTATGTAATCGGTAAATATGGTATCAAGGAGAGTAATATGGAAGGGCAGATGATGGAATACTGAAAAAGTGAAACTTAAAAAAATACTGCAATTTGTTGCTCCTATATTTATTTTCTCAAAGCATATTTGCAATGGCTGAAATCTTAAATTATAAAAATACTTTGAAAGTAAATTACATTAATTAATTTGTCCAAGTTTGAAGTTGTACTATGGAAAATCACAATTAAAAACACTAAGTGTGAACATTTAATCGTCGACAGATACACAGTAAAAAAAAAAAAACAACAACAATCTTACTTTTGAACCAGTTTTCAGCCTTATAACAGTGGGTATAGATATCTTTTCAATAGAAAACACTCATTGGGGAGTGTTAGTGATGAGCAGGAGGCGTACGTGTGACTCAAAGGTATGAATCAGACCCCAAAGTACAGACAACAGATGCCACTTTTAGCAAAAATTGTTTGATTTATTTTACAAAAACAGTGCAAAAGTCAGGGTGGTGAGCAGAATTGTCCTTGAAGACCAGCAGGTCTGGAGACTCGGCCTAGGCAAATGGGTTCCTAGGTAAATGGGAGATGAGGCTGAGTACAAGTGGCTGAGAAAACACAGGAGACAAAGTTAAATTCAGTCTCAAAAAGGTTTACACAAAACAGATTGATGTGAGAGCGATGAACAAGAGCCAAGTGTACCACAGGAGGAAAGTCAAGGAATCGACGAGGAGTGGATGGATGAGCTGGTCTTTAAACTACACAGGAGTGGATGATAGACTGCAGGTGCGAGATGCCAATAGGTCAGCCAAAGGGAAACAGCAGAGGATATTAAAAGAAAAAGTAAAATCCTAACAGCATGGGCATGTCCCGTTTTGTTAATTGGCCTGAGTCACTCTGGAAAAAATATTATGTGATCTAAGTACAGAATGAATGAAGCCCAAATACGCCCCCAACTCAGGTTTACCAAACAAGCTAAAGCTAGCATGCCAACAATGGTTTGCGTTGGTTGTTTGGTTGGTTTTATTGAGACAAGTTTTTGTACTCACCCTTAAAATTCCTTATTTCTTCATTAATAGTGGCACTACCATCACCAAGCTACTGATACCTGGCAATAGTGCTAACGGTGCTAATATAAAAATTAAAATTTCACTTGACAGAAACACTGGATCACATGTTTCTTATATGGGTCATTATTAACTAACCATATAACTGCACAGCAAGCCATACTATCTCAGATATTTTGTAATAAAATGCTCAGAAAGGACTGATACAGTCAGTCCACAATAGCTACAAGCTACTGCTAACTGTTAGTGGACTCTGGATACAGCTCACCAGCACACACTAGCTGTCACTCAAAGCAACCAAAAAAACCTAATTATTCATAACTTGCTTGAAATAACTTAAACTGATGAGTTACAAAGAAAAATCAAATCACCAAATGTACATTTGCCATTTATGTGGATTCTAGCTACATCTATTTCTGTTGTAAACAAGGGGGATTTATGGGGGGTTCTACTGAGACTTACTTTTAACTTATCTATGGTAACTTGTTTTTGGAGCCATCCTGAAGTGGCAATTCAAGGAACTGCAAGATTTAACACTTCCACTTTTGCCTCATTTAACAGGATCAGAGACTGGAGCTTGTTAGAGCCCCACAAGGACACTTTCAGCTTGAAGCCTGACTGTGCAACAATGTTTGTTTTCAATAGATTTTGATTTGCAAAAAACTATGCCAAATTATACTAAATATATAAGAGCATACGGCCTATAAAAAAATCAGATCAAAATGTTGTGTTAACACATAAACATGTCAAACACTCAGGGTTGAAAGGTCATATGATAATGTGTTTTGTTTTGGGGGTTTAACACTGACATGAGACTCCACTGATGAAATTCATCTTCTGCTCTTGTCAACCTGCTGCGGTGTTGGACACGGTGGAACATTGTTTTGCTGGTGCCACTTGATAAAATGTCAGGATCAAAAAAGTCACAACATTTTCATTTTGGGAAGCATAATATGAGCTGATCCATCCTTGTATTCATCATGATCTTTCACTTTCATCACCTCACAGAGCCCAGCCAGAAGCATGGCTGAAGTCAGGACAGCTTGATAATTGCTGCTCCACACTACCTGGTCTCTTAATGAAAGATCAAGTTTAATGAGCCGTGTAAAGTGTAAATTAAATGTCTCAAATCTGATAAATGACCATATTTCAGTACAAAGTCAAAAGGTTTCAGAACAGCGACAGATGATGTGAGCATCAGGTAGATTTGTGAATATCTGCTGAAACAAGTAGAGCCATTAAAGTCTCGGTGAAGAATTAGAACACATTCTATGGACTAACACATTTTTTTTGTTTGTTTGTTTGGATGAATGGGGTCTCCTAAATGAGACTCCAATGTACCTTCTATTACAGTCTGAATTATTACTTTCCTTTATATGACACCATGCATGATGTGTGCTCAACTCTCAGAGTGAAATGCAGCTGAAACAGCCTGTCATACTGGAAACTGAATAACTCTGGACAGCACGGTGGCTTAGTGGTTAGCACTGATGCTTCACAGCAAGATGGTTGTGGGATCGATTCCCACCTGGGGCCTTTCTGTGTGGAGTTTGCATGTTCTCTCTGTGTTTGGGTGGATGGGTTCCCTCAGGGTGCTCTGGCTTCCTCCCACATCCAAAGACATGCAGGTTAGGTGAATTAGAAACTTTAAATTGACCATAGGTGGGTGTGAATGTATTTGTTTGTCTGTCAACATGTGGCCTGGCGATAGACTGGTGCACTGTCCCAGGTGTGCCCCGCCTCAAACCCTATGACTACTGGGATAGGCATCAGCTCCCCATGACCCTTAACTGGAGTAAGCGGGAATGGATGGATGGATGGATGGATGGATGGATGGATGGATGGATGGATGGATGGATGGATGGATGGATGGATGGATGGATGGATGGATGGATGGATGGATGGATGGATGGATGGATGGATGGATGACTCTTCTATGATATGATTGAACATTGTGACTCAGTCAGTTCCTCTCAGAATGGAAAATGACAGAAACTTGCAAAGTCAACAGGGGCAGTACTTCCGCTAACGTGTCAGCGTGCCCAGCCTTAAATGTGTGCAGTGTCTTAGCATGATGTCATCTACTGTGTCAAGTTGCATCACAAACCATGAGGTCCTTGTGGCATTATTACACAAGACCAAAATGACAATCGAAACTTGTCCGATGTCTTAGTGAGGTAAAGTTGTGTACCAAGTTTGACCTTGTAACATAGTCTTTTTACAAGATATTTAAGTTTTCAGAGACTGTGGCACCTTTGAGGCCACAATTATAACATGCACAATGGTGAAATTGTTCAAGGTCTTGGTGAGGTTCATGTGTGTACTGAGTTTCACGTTGGTAGACATTGTCAAGCTATCCACGACACTAGGTTTTAGAATCTTTGCCCCAGGCCACAATTAACATTGAATCACTCCCAGCATCAAACTTGTCTGAGGTGTTTTCCAAGATATTGCATACAAATCATACACACAGAAGCACACAGCTAGTTATTATAACTCAAACATTTCACCCTTAAAGTGACTTATTTCTTCATTAAGCTCACGCAGGTCATGGGGCATAGCTGATGCTGCCTGTAGCAACAAATGTTCTGAGTCAGAATTGGTTCATACCTCATACCTAGTATGACAGTTAAGAAGTAATCACCACTCATCACAGGTTATTGTCCAGGTGCAAAATGTGTAATATAGCCTGTAATGGGTCAAATGAGCCAAACAAAACCACAATAATGAAAGCAAAAAAAAAAAAAAAAAAACAGAATTGCTTGCAAATAAGGTGAAATTTTGCTGTATTTCCCACATTTTGTAGGGTAAAGTTAATTCATCCACTAAAGATTGGTTTCAAGTTTCAAGAAATTTATATTGGTTCAGCTGAAAAAACAAACATCCTGCAATATTCGGAAAACTTCCATCCCTGTAAATCTTTTGAGAAAATCCAATATAGTGGCTACATCATTTACAACCCCAAATCAGAAAAAGTTGGGACAGTATAAGTACTTGCATATAGTATAATGCTCATGTGTTGCATATCAAAATATTCAGAACAATGTGAATGTGAACATCTGAATGTGAGACATATATTTGTCTAGAACAGTGTAAAGCTATAAATCTAAATCAGAAATTATGAAATGTGATTTTAGAAATTCTTTAACTCTTTCATGAAAATACACCTTTATTCATTTGGACAAACTGTTTTCATTTGCAAAAGAATTTGGATCACAAAAGTAGTGTAATACATTAAAAAAGTAGATCAGTGTTTAATAAATGTCCAAAATGACAATATGTCCGTCACTGTATATTACCAAATTTTTGAGTGATTTCAATAAAAAACATACTAAACAACAGCAATCAGAGATTTCTGATTGATCTGATTTTCTTCTGCCAATCTGGATCCGGATCACATCCAAAATTCAGTGGAGTCTTCCATGGCTTAATATCTATCTGTGGTGCAAATTTGGCGAGAACCCGTGAAGCAGTTTTTTTTTGTTTGTTTGTTTATTTGTTTCATTGTTCTTATTAGGGTTTTTTGTTTTCCATTCGCCCAAACAAACAATTGCAAAAAAAAAGAATACACACACATATACACCAAGAACATATTACGGGAGTTGGTGTGTCAGACTCCCGGTATCCAAGTATCAATCACCTTCATGATTGTCCTTCATGTGCACATCAGAACTTTTAATAAAGTAGAAGAGAGGTCCAATCCGATGTACAGCCCCAATTCCAATGAAGTTGGGACGTTGTGTAAAATGTAAATAAAAACAGAATACAATGATTTGCAAATCCTCTTCAGCCTATACTCAGTTGAATACACCACAAAGACAAGATATTTAATGTTCAAACTGATAAACGTTATTGTTTTTGTGCAAAGATTTGCGCATTTTGAAATGGATGCCTGCAACAATCAAGTCAAATCAAATCTATTTTATTTATATAGCGCCAAATCACAACAAACAGTTGCCCCAAGGCACTTTATATTGTAAGGCAAAGCCATACAATAATTACGGAAAAACCCCAACGGTCAAAATTTAAGCAATGCTGTCTGGCTCGGATTGCAAGCTCTTGCTTGCCTCTACTGGTGGTTGGCTCTCACTGCGGTATTGTATCACTTCCTGTTCCGGAGCACAGCGGTGTTTTGCTGTATCTGTTAGCTGTTTAATCTGCGCAGTTAGATTGATCTAGTTAACTAGATAACGATTTGTTTCACAGTGTAATCTTCACGTGCCTTAACTAAAGCACTCCCTCTGCTGAATCACCTCTAAATTATTTACACATTATTCACTTTGTGTGTTTTTAGAAATCCGCTAGCTTAGCATAGCTACTAGCTCTTAGCCGGTTTAGCATGGCGGCTTCTCCTGTCTCTCCCGCACTTTTCTGCTCAGGGTGTGAAATTTTTAGTTATTCCTCGGCCTCCTTTAGCAGTAATGGTACTTGTAATAAGTGTAGCTTATTCGTAGCTTTGGAGGCCAGGCTGGGCGAATTGGAGACTCGGCTCCGCACCGTGGAAAATTCTACAGCTAGCCAGGCCCCTGTAGTCGGTGCGGACCAAGGTAGCTTAGCCGCCATTAGTTTCCCTCTGGCAGATCCCGAGCAGCCGGGAAAGCAGGCCGACTGGGTGACTGTGAGGAGGAAGCGTAGTCCTAAACAGAAGCCCCGTGTACACCGCCAACCCATTCACATTTCTAACCATTTTTCCCCACTCGGCGACACACCCGCCGAGGATCAAACTCTGGTTATTGGCGACTCTGTTTTGAGAAATGTGAAGTTAGCGACACTAGCAACCATAGTCAATTGTCTTCCGGGGGCCAGAGCAGGTGACATTGAAGGAAATTTGAAACTGCTAGCTAAGGCTAAGCGTAAATTTAGTAAGATTGTAATTCACGTCGGCAGTAATGACACCCGGTTACGCCAATCGGAGGTCACTAAAATTAACATTGAATCGGTGTGTAACTTTGCAAAAACAATGTCGGACTCTGTAGTTTTCTCTGGGCCCCTCCCCAATCGGACCGGGAGTGACATGTTTAGCCGCATGTTCTCCTTGAATTGCTGGCTGTCTGAGTGGTGTCCAAAAAAAGAAGGTGGGCTTCATAGATAATTGGCAAAGCTTCTGTGGAAAACCTGGTCTTGTTAGGAGAGACGGCATCCATCCCACTTTGGATGGAGCAGCTCTCATTTCTAGAAATCTGGCCAATTTTCTTAAATCCTCCAAACCGTGACTATCCACGGTTGGGACCAGGAAGCAGAGTTGTAGTCTTACACACCTCTCTGCAGCTTCTCTCCCCCTGCCATCCCCTCATTACCCCATCCCCGTAGAGACTGTGCCTGCTCCCAGACCACCAATAACCAGCAAAAATCTATTTAAGCATAAAAATTCAAAAAGAAAAAAATAATATAGCACCTTCAACTGCACCACAGACTAAAACAGTTAAATGTGGTCTATTAAACATTAGGTCTCTCTCTTCTAAGTCCCTGTTAGTAAATGATATAATAATTGATCAACATATTGATTTATTCTGCCTTACAGAAACCTGGTTACAGCAGGATGAATATGTTAGTTTAAATGAGTCAACACCCCCGAGTCACACTAACTAATAAGTTTCATTACACTAGAAGTCTTTCAGAAAGCACTGTAACTAGGTTTAAGGATATGATTCCTTCTTTATGTTCTCTAATGCCATATACCAACACAGGGCAGAGTAGCTACCTAAACTCTGTAAGTGAGATAGAGTATCTCGTCAATAGTTTTACATCCTCATTGAAGACAACTTTGGATGCTGTAGCTCCTCTGAAAAAGAGAGCTTTAAATCAGAAGTGCCTGACTCTGTGGTATAACTCACAAACTTGCAGCTTAAAGCAGATAACCCGTAAGTTGGAGAGGAAATGGCGTCTCACTAATTTAGAAGATCTTCACTTAGCCTGGAAAAAGAGTTTGTTGCTCTATAAGAAAGCCCTTCGTGAAGCTAGGACGTCTTTCTACTCATCACTAATTGAAGAAAATAAGAACAACCCCAGGTTTCTTTTCAGCACTGTAGCCAGGCTGACAAAGAGTCAGAGCTCTATTGAGTATTCCTTTAACATTAACTAGTAATGACTTCATGACTTTCTTTGCTAATAAAATTTTAACTATTAGAGAAAAAATTACTCATGACCATCCCAAAGACGTATCGTTATCTTTGGCTGCTTTCAGTGATGCCGGTATTTGGTTAGACTCTTTCTCTCCGATTGTTCTGTCTGAGTTATTTTCATTAGTTACTTCATCCAAACCATCAACATGTCTATTAGACCCCATTCCTACCAGGCTGCTCAAGGAAGCCCTACCATTATTTAATGCTTCGATCTTAAATATGATCAATCTATCTTTATTAGTTGGCTATGTACCACAGGCTTTTAAGGTGGCAGTAATTAAACCATTACTTAAAAAGCCATCACTTGACCCAGCTATCTTAGCTAATTATAGGCCAATCTCCAACCTTCCTTTTCTCTCAAAAATTCTTGAAAGGGTAGTTGTAAAACAGCTAAATGATCATCTGCAGAGGAATGGTCTATTTGAAGAGTTTCAGTCAGGTTTTAGAATTCATCATAGTACAGAAACAGCATTAGTGAAGGTTACAAATGATCTTATGGCCTCAGACAGTGGACTCTCTGTGCTTGTTCTGTTACACCTCAGTGCTGCTTTTGATACTGTTGACCATAAAATTTTATTACAGAGATTAGAGCATGCCATAGGTATTAAAGGCACTGCGCTGCGGTGGTTTGAATCATATTTATCTAATAGATTACAATTTGTTCATGTAAATGGGGAATCTTCTTCACAGACTAAGGTTAATTATGGAGTTCCACAAGGTTCTGCGCTAGGACCAATTTTATTCACTTTATACATGCTTCCCTTAGGCAGTATTATTAGACGGCATTGCTTAAATTTTCATTTTTACGCAGATGATACCCAGCTTTATCTATCCATGAAGCCAGAGGACACACACCAATTAGCTAAACTGCAGGATTGTCTTACAGACATAAAGACATTATTAGAAAGGTCTTGTCTCAGAGTGATGTTGAAAAACTAATTCATGCATTTATTTCCTCTAGGCTGGACTATTGTAATTCATTATTATCAGGTTGTCCTAAAAGTTCCCTGAAAATCCTTCAGTTAATTCAAAATGCTGCAGCTAGAGTACTAACGGGGACTAGAAGGAGAGAGCATATCTCACCCATATTGGCCTCTCTTCATTGGCTTCCTGTTAATTCTAGAATAGAATTTAAAATTCTTCTTCTTATAAGGTTTTGAATAATCAGGTCCCATCTTATCTTAGGGACCTCATAGTACCATATCACCCCAATAGAGCGCTTCGCTCTCAGACTGCAGGCTTACTTGTAGTTCCTAGGGTTTGTAAGAGTAGAATGGGAGGCAGAGCCTTCAGCTTTCAGGCTCCTCTCCTGTGGAACCAGCTCCCAATTCAGATCAGGGAGACAGACACCCTCTCTACTTTTAAGATTAGGCTTAAAACTTTCCTTTTTGCTAAAGCTTATAGTTAGGGCTGGATCAGGTGACCCTGAACCATCCCTTAGTTATGCTGCTATAGACTTAGACTGCTGGGGGGTTCCCATGATGCACTGAGTGTTTCTTTCTCCTTTTGCTCTGTATGCACCACTCTGCATTAGTGATTGATCTCTGCTCCCCTCCACAACATGTCTTTTTCCTGGTTCTCTCCCTCAGCCCCAACCAGTCCCAGCAGAAGACTGCCCCTCCCTGAGCCTGGTTCTGCTGGAGGTTTCTTCCTGTTAAAAGGGAGTTTTTCCTTTCCACTGTCGCCAAGTGCTTGCTCACAGGGGGTCATTTTGACCATTGGGGTTTTTCCGTAATTATTGTATGGCCTTGCCTTACAATATAAAGCGCCTTGGGGCAACTGTTTGTTGTGATTTGGCGCTATATAAATAAAATTGAATTGATTGATTGATTGATTGTATAATAATACTGCCTAAGGGAAGCATGTATAAAGTGAATAAAATTGGTCCTAGCACAGAACCTTGTGGAACTCCATAATTAACCTTAGTCTGTGAAGAAATCCCCATTTACATGAACAAATTGTAATCTATTAGATAAATATGATTCAAACCAGCACAGCACAGTGCCTTTAATACCTATGGCATGCTCTAATCTCTGTAATAAAATTTTATGGTCAACAGTATCAAAAGCAGCACTGAGATCTAACAGGACAAGCACAGAGATGAGTCCACTGTCTGAGGCCAAAAGAAGATCATTTGTAACCTTCACTAATGCTGTTTCTGTACTATGATGAATTCTAAAACCTGACTGAAACTCTTCAAATAGACCATTCCTCTGCAGATGATCAGTTAGCTGTTTTACAACTACCCTTTCAAGAATTTTTGAGAGAAAAGGAAGGTTTCAACAATGTTTCAAAAAAGTTTGGACGGGGCAACAAAAGACTGGGAAAGTTGATTAATGCTCAATGAACACCTGTTGGAAACAGGTGAGTGTTATGATTGGGTATAAAAGGAGCATCTCCAAAAGGCTCAGCCGTTCACAAGCAAAGATGGGGCGAGGATCACCACTTTGTGAACAATTACATGAAAACATAGTCCAACAGTACAATGAACAATGTTTCTCAATGTTCACTTGCAAGGAATTTAGGGATTCCATCATCTACAGTCCATAATATAATCAGAAGATTCAGAGAATCTGGAGAACTTTCTACATGTAAGCGGCAAACCCGAAAACCAACATTGAATGCCCGTGACCTTCGATCCCTCAGGCGGCACTGCATTAAAAACTGACATCATTGTGTAAAGGATCTTACCGCGTGGCTCAGGAACACTTCAGAAAACCATTGTCAGTTAACACAGTTAGTCGCTACATCTACAAGTGCAAGTTAAAACTCTACCATGCAAAGCAAAAGCCATACATCAACAACATCCAGAAACACTGCCACCTTCTCTGGGCCTGAGCTTATTTGAAATGGACAGACATAAAGTGAAAAAGTGTGCTGTGGTCTGATGAGTCCACATTTCAGATTGTTTTGGGAAATCATGGACGTCGTGTCCTCCGGACAAAAGAGGAAAAAGACCATCCAGATTGTTACGAGCGCAAAGTTCAAAAGCCAGCATCTGTGATGGTATGGGGGTGTGTTAGTGCCCATGGCATAGGCAACTTATACATTTGTGATGGCACCATCAATGCTGAAAGGTACATCCAGGTTATAAAGCAACACATGCTGCCATCCAAGCAACGTCTTTTTCAGGGACCTTCCGTTCTTATTTCAGCAAGACAATGCCAAGCCACATTCTGCACATGTTACAACAGCGTGGCTTTGTAGTAAAAGAGTGCGGGTACTAGACTGGCCTGCCTGCAGTCCAGACCTGTCACCCATTGAAAATGTGTGGCGCATTATGAAGTGCAAAATATGACAACGGAGACCCCGGACTGTTGAACAACTGAAGTTGTACATCAAGCAAGAATGGGAAAGAATCCCACCTACAAAGCTTCAACAATTAGTGTCCTCAGTTCCCAAATGCTTATTGAGTGTTGTTAGAAGGAAAGGTGATGTAACACAGTGGTAAACATACCACTGTCCCAGCTTTTTTGAAACGTGTTGCAGGCATCCATTTCAAAATGAGCAAATATTTGCACAAAAACAATGAAGTTTATCAGTTTGAACATTAAATATCTTGTCTTTGTGGTGTATTCAATTGAATATAGGTTTAAGAGGATTTGCACATCATTGTATTCTGTTTTTATTTACATTTTACACAACGTCCCACTTCATTGGAATTGGGGTTGTAATCCAAAAATGGGCACCATGTTCTATAAAACTGATCTACATTGTCATGTACAATACAAGTAAGGTATTCCAAAGGAATCAAATCAAACATTATTTTACATCAGCCACAGATGGAGGCTTATCGCTAATCCATTGCAAAAGACTATTTTTCCTTGCTGCAACCATTAGAATATTGAGCAGTCTTTTATCAGTTACTGTTATCACATATTATAACAAATCCATTGTCTGCTTGTTTACATATTCTAAAAATCTGGGACTTGGTTGAGTACATAACAATACAAATTGTGCATAAAGTTAAAAATAAATTGCTGCCACAGCATTAAACTGAGGAACTCCAGTTTAACTCCAATTTGACAGGAATTTTATTTTTGAGAAAATAAGGATCTGAATTACTGCAAAAAGTCATTGTATTTCTGTTAAAGTTGTTAACATCTGGAACAACTGTTCTGACAATATTAAAGTACTTGGTACTTTGGTAGGCTTTAAAAGGCATTACAAGAATAAAAAAATTGCTTACTAGACTTCGGTTTATTGATTTTGTTATTGCTTTCAGGATTATGTGTTGTGCGCCAATTGTTTGTCTGGGGGGGTAATTGTCATCATGGGTGTGTGTAGATAGATAGATAGATAGATAGATAGATAGATAGATAGATAGATAGATAGATAGATAGATAGATAGATAGATAGATAGATAGATAGATAGATAGATAGATAGATAGATAGATAGATAGATAGATAGATAGATAGATAGATAGATAGATAGATAGATAGATAGATAGACAGACAGACAGACAGACAGACAGACAGACAGACAGACAGACAGACAGACAGATAGATAGATAGATAGATAGATAGATAGATAGATAGATAGATAGATAGATAGATAGATAGATAGATGTGTGTGCGTGTGTGTATGTGCATGTATATATGTGTGTATATATTTCTTATTTTATAGTATAAGGGGTGGGTATTTATAGGTTTTGCTTCTGCCCTCACCCTTTCGGCCACACGGGGTCACTGTAGAGTTGTTTTGTTATGAGGTTTTTTGAATGAATGAAAATGAATGAATGAATGAATGAATGAAAACTGTTTATTTCGAACATTTGATACAACAACAATTACAAGATAGATCGGTAAAGACAAAACAAAAAAGTTCCTACTGTGTACCCAACATGTCCGAAAAGGGGTAGGGTGAAGCATCAGCTTTTGTTGTTACTGTTATTGTTGAATTGTGTGCCGAATAAATTCTTTCATTCATTCATATTTGCTTGGAAGGCCCAAAATCAAGATCATAGGGTCCATTTCTATATTAATATGAAATATTTTCTCAATTTCATAACTGGTGTAACTGGTGTAGGGTTCTGTTATTTTTCCCCCGGCTCTTTCTGTAACACTGTCCTTCACAAAGCACAAACTCAAACTCTTCCACAATTTTAAATTTATCCAGTCACAGTGAAAAAATCAAGCCCGGGTCCTGGAGGACTTCTCTCACAGACAAAATCCACCCTTTTCAGAACCCCAAACAATAGACACAAACAGTTTTTATAAAGTATTACATAGGCATGACAAAGGCGGACCTTATTTTGCAAAATCCTTTCCTTATTGGCCCCGTGGGCATTCAAGGGAGACCCAACCCCCTGCCCAGGAGCTGCGCAATGGGACATGTATGATTTATAATGTAACCTGAGCCTCTTTGTCCTAAGGGGTAAAAAAAAAAAAACTCGTTAAATCCAGTTCAACATGCACATTCCAACAGAGACAAAGGAAAGTAAGAATAAGCGTGAAAACTAAGAATACAATCCTAAGTAAAATAATTACTTTAATACCAAAACAAGTACAGAAAATAAATAAAGAAAACCATAATTGAACACACAAATATATCTAACAGTTCCCACATCAGATTTCGCATCAGACATCGCAAGATTTGAGGGAGCGTGCAATTGGCATGCTGACAGCAGGAATGTCAACCAGAGCTGTTGCTCGTGTATTGAATGTTCATTTCTCTACCATAAGCCGTCTCCAAAGGCGTTTCAGAGAATTTGGCAGTACATCCAACCAGCCTCACAACCGCAGACCACGTGTAACCACACCAGCCCAGGACCTCCACATCCAGCATGTTCACCTCCAAGATCGTCTGAGACCAGCCACTCGGACAGCTGCTGAAACAATCGGTTTGCATAACCAAAGAATTTCTGCACAAACTGTCAGAAACCGTCTCAGGGAAGCTCATCTGCATGCTCGTCGTCCTCATCGGGGTCTCGACCTGACTCCAGTTCGTCGTCGTAACCGACTTGAGTGGGCAAATGCTCACATTTGCTGGCGTTTGGCATGTTGGAGAGGTGTTCTCTTCACGGATGAATCCTGGTTCACTGTCCAGGGCAGATGGCAGACAGTGTGTCTGGCGTCGTGTGGGTGAGCGGTTTTCTGATGTCAATGTTGTGGATCGAGTGGCCCATGGTGGCGGTGGGGTTATGGTATGGGCAGGCGTCTGTTATGGACGAAAAACAGGTGCATTTTATTGATGGCATTTTGAATGCACAGAGATACCGTGACGAGATCCTGAGGCCCATTGTTGTGCCATACATCCAAGAACATCACCTCATGTTGCAGCAGGATAATGCACGGCCCCATGTTGCAAAGATCTGTACACAATTCTTGGAAGCTGAAAATGTCCCAGTTCTTGCATGGCCGGCATACTCACCGGACATGTCACCCATTGAGCATGTTTGGGATGCTCTGGACCGGCGTATACGACAGCGTGTACCAGTTCCTGCCAATATCCAGCAACTTCGCACAGCCATTGAAGAGGAGTGGACCAATATTCCACAGGCCACAATTGACAACCTGATCAACTCTATGCGAAGGAGATGTGTTGCACTGCATGAGGCAAATGGTGGTCACACCAGATACTGACTGGTATCCCCCCCAATAAAACAAAACTGCATCTTTCAGAGTGGCCTTTTATTGTGGACAGTCTAAGGCACACCTGTGCACTAATTATGGTGTCTAATCAGCATCTTGATATGGCACACCTGTGAGGTGGGATGGATTATCTCAGCAAAGGAGAAGTGCTCACTATCACAGATTTAGACTGGTTTGTGACCAATATTTGAGGGAAATGGCGATATTGTGTATGTGGAAAAAGTTTTAGATCTTTGAGTTCATCTCATACAAAATGGGAGCAAAACCAAAAGTGTTGCATTTATATTTTTGTTGAGTGTATGTAATCTATGTAAAATTTTAAACTGTATTGCCCTTGTCCAAGTACAAATTGAAATCTTCTTAGCTAAAGACCAAACAGTGTCCCATGTTTCTTCATCTATAGTCACAGGCAGCTCCTTCTGCCACACACCTCTGACCCCCTGTGTATCAGTGTGAGATAAACCATTAAGCACCCAGTAATATCAACTCAAAGGCACTTTTGATTGTTGTTGAAACAGCATTTTCTCAACTGCAGATATTTCAGGGTGATCAATAAGAGTAGTGCTATGAATAATGTAATGTCTTATTTTTAAAAAAAAATGTAAAAATCTTTTTTCAAAAATCTATAACTATTACTAAGTTGTTCAAATGCCATAAGCTCATCATCTAAGAACAAATCTCTGAAATATTTAATATTCTTGTTCAACCATAAATGAAAGCCAGGGTCTGAAGAGCCTGTGGGAAAAGCCAGATTATTTATTATTGGAGTGAATCTGTCTATAAAGCAAGATGTATGTGTGTGTGGGTATGTGGCTCGCCTCTCTCTATTTGTCAGATCGCCCTCAGCTTTTGGACATGGCTTGTGCATAGCACAATGATGTGCATCCTTTATTATGAACATTTTTGGAATTAATTTTCAATACCTTTATTATGAAACCTTTACTTTAATTAACATTGTAACATTCGTACTTCCAAGATGGCGTGGCTCACTGATGTTACTGGTAGGAAAGTTAAACAACATCAGATACTTTGTGTTGCTCGCACCATTTCACAATAAAATGTTTAATGCCAGGAAGTACCTTTACTGTGAAAGGTATGCTGTCAGTGTTCCTTGCAACTGAATTTAACTTGAGAACATAAGTTGAATAAAATCTTCTATTTGCTGTGAGTTCACGTTTAAATAAACTGTGTTCAGGAGGTGGGGTTTCAAATATTCTAAATGTTCTGTTTAATTTTGTCCAAGTCTCTTCCAATAACCTGTTCAATAGGAATCCTTTTATCTTCATATAATTTTTAATAAAACTGCAGGTTTATATCAGTCAACAATCTTTTAGACAATAAAGCCAGAATCATTTGGATAAGATACAGTAACCTGGACCGTTGTGGGCACAGCTAACCAAAAAGTTAGCTTCAATAACTAATAGCTAATCCGCTAACTGAAAAGTTAAATTTTATAAACTGATAAACCACTAAAAAAAAATTTGCAGAAGCTACAGCTAATCGCTAACTTTCAGTATTGACTCCGGTACACTATCAGCTACTGACAAGCCAGTTTTGAGTTTAAGCACCGCCAACGATTCTGAGTAGATTCAAAGATGATCACAAACCCAGCACAATCAATGAGTCGACTCAGAGCTTCTGTCTTTATGCACCCTGCCCACTGCTGTAAGGAAGAGTCATTTAGATTCAACATACAGTGCTCCAGACATGAGGCAGAAGTCATGAAAAGCAAAGCAGGTTTGACTTGTGGTTTTGATTTCCATCCATCCATCCATCCGGATAATTTAAAAGTGGACTCCATTTATTTAGCACTTTTCCATCTGCATCAGCTGCTCAAAGCACTTTACAATAATGCCTCACATTCACCCCGATGTGAGGGTGCTGCCACACAAGGTACTCACTACACAACGGGAGCAACTAGGTGATTAAGGACCTTGCCCAAGTGCCCTAAGTAATTTTCCGGTCAGGCAGGGATTTGAACCAAGGATTCTCTGGTCTCAAGTCCAACACTTTAACCTAGTTTAATTACATTAATATCAACTCTGTCATTTTTACAAAGTGAAAATATAACACATATCTTTTAATTTTAAAATAATGAGCTCATGACAGACTGGTGTCCTGTCCTTGGTGTACTCTGCCTCACGCTCTATGACTGCTGGGATAGGCTTCAGCCCCCGCGACCCTTAATTGGTCTAAGTGGTTGAAGATGTGTGTGTGTGTGTGTGTGTGTGTGTGTGTGTGTGTGTGTGTGTGTGTGTGTGTGTGTGTGTGTGTGTGTGTGTGTGTGTGTGTGTGTGTGTGTGTGAATAATGAGCTAATTCTGAAGGTTTGAACATTAACTTACGCAGATGCCAAAAGGCATTATGAGAAAATGAACCTCCCCTCATCACTGGTTGGTTGGTTTATTTTTTCATTTGTAAAAAACAAAGGCATTTGCAAAACTCTAAATCCTGTTTGTTAAGTGTGATTCAGTGCAATAAATAGCGACCGTGTGATATTTGGGCGGGCGCTATTCACACTGCCATCCAGAAGATGAGTCAAAATGCATAGAACACTGCCATCTACTGGATGGCAGTGTGAATAGCGCCCACCCAAATATCACACGGTCGCTATTTACTGCACTGAATTACACTTAACAAACAGGATCTAGAGTTTTGTAAATGCCTTGCTATTCACACTGCCATCCAGTAGATGAGTCAAAATGCATAGAACACTGCCATCTACTGGATGGCAGTGTGAATAGCGCCCCACCCAAATATCACACTTCTTGGATGTGCGTATTAGTCCTTTGAGCTTATGGGTGAATTCCACTCCCATCGCCAAGCTGAAACGCCAGGTTTTAGTGATAGGGGATTCTGTCACTCTCAAAGTCAGGTTACAGATGCCGGCTGATGTTAAATGTATTCCTGGGGCCAGAGCTCCCAACATTGCCTCTCATCTCAGGGTGCTGATGCTGCAGAAGGGTAGAGACAGACAAAGGAACATGACACTAGATATAGCCACATAGTTATTCACGTCGGCTCTAATGATGTCAGGATGAAGCACTCTGAGGTCACAAAAATGGACATGGAGAGGACTTGTGACCTTGCCAGAAAGATGTGTCAGCATCAATTAATAGTCTCTGGCCCCCTCCCCTCCCGGGGTAATGATGAGGCGTTTAGCAGGCTAACATCATTAAATAGGTGGCTGGCACAAATTTGTAGACAGCAAGACTTTAGTTTTATTGATAACTGGCTTTCAGTTTGGGGCCACCATGGCTCACTGATGTTGGACGGCCTTCACCCTACCAGGGAAGAAGCCGCCATCTTGTCTGCGAACATAGAGTTCTTACAGGGATGGTAATATTAAGATTTTACAGCAGGTGACGGAGCAGGTGATTAGAGACCCTGCAAGGCTTATGACGAATGTGGGTGTGGAATTCATTAGCTTAGCGGGGAAAATAGTGCAGAAAATCCACTATGGTGATAGTGCAGCTTATGTAGGAGGGAGGGAAATTCGTCCAGTTGAGACTATGGCCTGTCTCCGCAGACGTGTACATAAAAATCATACAGGGATATGCTTTGCAAACTTAATACCCATTATTACAATGGACGACGGTGAAATTAATGATGGCCCGCTGGCTGTTCCAGCAATATCAAATATTTTGTGTTTGCTACCTACAACCCCTGGCAAAAATTATGGAATCACCGGCCTCAGAGGATGTTCTGAGGCCGGTGATTCCATAATTTTTTTTAAGAAATCAAGAAAAAAAGATTGTGGCAGTCAGTAACGGTTACTTTTTTAGACCAAGCAGAGGAAAAAAATATGGAATCACTCAATTCTGAGGAAAAAATTATGGAATCACCCTGTAAATTTTCATCCCCCAAATTAACACCTGCATCAAATCGGATCTGCTCATTGACATTGACCCTATGCCATGACATTGACCCTATGTGTCTTTTTGCAAGGAATGTTTTTGCAGTTTTTGCTCTATGGCAAGATGCATTATCATCTTGAAAAATGATTTCATCATCCCCAAACATCCTTTCAATTGTCCAAAATATCAACATAAACTTGTGCATTTATTGATGATGTAATGACAGCCATCTCCCCAGTGCCTTTACCTGACATGCAGCCCCATATCATCAATGACTGTGGAAATTTACATGTTCTCTTCAGGCAGTCATCTTTATAAATCTCATTGGAAAGGCACCAAACAAAAGTTCCAGCATCATCACCTTGCCCAATGCAGAGTCGAGATTCATCACTGAATATGACTTTCATCCAGTCATGCACAGTCCACAATTGCTTTTCCTTAGGCCATTGTAACCTTGTTTTTTTTCTGTTTAGGTGTTAATGATGCCTTTCGTTTAGCTTTTCTGTATGTAAATTCCATTTCCATTAGGCGGTTTCTTACAGTTCGGTCACAGACGTTGACTCCAGTTTCCTCCCATTTGTTCCTTATTTGTTTTGTTGTGCATTTTCAATTTTTGAGACATATTGCTTTAAGTTTTCTGTCTTGACACTTTGATGTCTTCCTTGGTCTACCAGTATGTTTGCCTTTAACAACCTTCTCATGTTGTTTGTATTTGGTCCAGAGTTTAGACACAGCTGACTGTGAACAACCAACATCTTTTGCAACATTGCGTGATGATTTACTCTCTTTTAAGAATTTGATAATCCTCTCCTTTGTTTCAATTGACATATCTCATGTTGGAGCCATGATTCATGTCAGTCCACTTGGTGCAACAGCTCTCCAAGGTGTGTTCACTCCTTTTTAGATGCAGACTAACGAGCAGATCTGATATGATGCAGGTGTTAGTTTTGGGGATGAAAATTTACAGGGTGATTCCATAATTTTTTCCTCAGAATTGAGTGATTCCATATTTTTTGCCTCTGCTTGGTCTAAAAACGTAACCGTTACTGACTGCCACAATCTTTTTTCTTGATTTCTTATAGTGTTTCTTAAAGCCAGAAAGTTGCCATTTGAAATGACTTTAGTTTTGTGTCATGTCTGTGATCTGCTTTTTTTCTACAAAATTAAACAACTGAATGAACATCCTCCGAGGCCGGTGATTCCATAATTTTTGCCAGGGGTTGTACAACCTGCGTGGAATGTCTCAAACCTAAACCTATTTCCAGGCATCTTATATAGATATATGCTACTGTGGAACCACCCCGAAATCCAAGCAGTCCAATTATCAACCCCACTGATGTCCTTAGTGTGGGTCTTATTAACATATGATCACTGTCCTCAAAAGCACTGTTGATTAATGGTCTAATTATGGCTCACCACTTAGATATGATTGGGTTATGTGAAACCTGGCTTAAACCTGCAGCTGTCTTTCCCTTAAATGAGGCCTGCCCACCAGCATACACATTTAGACATGTCCCTCGTGATGAGATGCAAGGTGGAGGTGTCTTATCTACAAATCAAAATTTAGTTTATTACCTGTTGGTCGTCATAAATATAATTTGTTTGAACGTCTGCTTCTCCGCTCTGCCCTCGATGCTACGTATTACCAAGGTCACAACAATAAAAATCAGCCATATTACTTTGTCACTGTACAACCCCAATTCCAATGAAGTTGGGAAGTTGTGTAAAATGTAAATAAAAACAGAATACGATTTGAAAATCCTCTTCAACCTATATTCAATTGAATACACCACAAAGACAAGATATTTGAAGTTGAAACTGATAGACTTTGTTGTTTTTGTACAAATATTTGCTCATTTTGAAATAAATGGATACCTGTAACACATTTCAAAAAAGTTGGGACGGGGCAACAAAAGACTGGGGAAGTTAATGAATGCTCAAAGAACACATAATTGGAAACAGGTGAGTGTCATGATTGAATATAAAAGGAGCATCTCCAAAAGGCTCAGCCATTCACAAGCAAAGATGGGGCAACGATCACCACTTTGTGAACAACTGAGTGAAAAAATAGTCCAACAGTTTAAGAACAATGTTTCTCAATGTTCAGTTGCAAGGAATTTAGGGATTCCATCATCTACAGTGCATAATATAATCAGAAGATTCAGAGAATCTGGAGAATTTTCTACACGTAAGCGGTAAGGCCAAAAACCAACATTGAATGCCTGTGACCTTTGATCCCTCAGGTGGCACTGCATTAAAAACCAACATCATTGTGTAAAGGATCTTACTGCGTGGGCTCAGGAACACTTCAGAAAACCACTGTCAGTTAACACAGTTTGCTGCTACATCTACAAGTACAACATAAAACTCAACCATGCAAATCGAAAGACATACATCAACAACATCCAGAAATGCTGCCGCCTTCTCTGGCCCCAAGCTTATTTGAAATGGACAGACACAAAGTGGAACAGTGTGCAGTGGTCTCATGAGCCCACTTTCCACTTTTCAAATTGTTTTTGGAAGTCATGAACATTGTGTCCTCTGGACAAAAGAGGAAAAAGACCATCTAGATTGTTACCAGCACAAAGTTCAAAAGCCAGCATCTGTGATGGTATGGGGGTGTGTTAGTGCCCATGGCATGGGCAACTTACACATCTGTGATGGCACCAACAATTCTGAAAGGTACATCCAGGTTTTGGAGCAACACATGCTGCCATCCAAGCAACATCTTTTTCAGGCACATCCCTGCTTATTTCAGCAAGACAATGCCAAGCTACATTCTGCACGTGTTACAACAGCATGGCTTCATAGTAAAAGAGTGCGTGTACTAGACTGGTCTGCCTGCAGTCCAGACCTGTCGCCCACTGAAAATGTGTGACACATTATGAAGTGCAAAATACAATAACAGAGACCCCAGAATGTTGAACAACTGAAGTTGTACCTCAAGCTAGAATGGGAAAGAATTCCACCTACAAAGCTTCAACAGTTAGTGTCCTCAGTTCCTAAATGCTTATTGACTGTTGTTAGAAGTGTAGCAAGATGAAGTCCGGATTGAAAAGACGTCCTCCGGTCACAATTGGCGTTGTCGACAGGATGTGGGTAGTCACAGAACATGCTTAAATGCACGTGTGACTTCGGGGTGAAGTCAGATATGCAGCAAGATGAAGTCCGGATTGAAAAGATGTTCCCACAAGCTTGGCTAATGGAGAATTCCCTTTTGGCTCAAACGCAAAATGGATACCATCTCGGAGCAAATCGCTGCATTGCAAAGCAATGTGCTGCTGAGGACCGGAGGATATTCTTCATAAATTTGGAATTTAGACGGTCAGAGGTGCAGTAAATGGAATTCTGTATCTCTCCGCCACAAATCAACATGGCAGCCTTATCAGCTCCTGAAGGCCAAATACTCTGTTCTTCCCCCAGAAGGATCTACAGCCTTGGTGAAGGAATTCGGCTCCCCCTTCTCATCTATCTACCCCCCCCCCCCCCCCCCAGACTGCTGTTGCTTAGCAATGTCAGACTTTACACACACACACAGACAGAAACTGACAGAAACTTAACTCATCTGCACACGACGCATGTCTCCCTCCCTCCATCTCTATTACCCCCACCTCCCGTGCCTCTCCACTCCCCTCACCCTGGCTTCCTCCCTGCCACTCTGGAGGCAGCGTGTTTTTTTACTGCTGCACTCTTCAACTCCCCAAGCTGAGTGGCGTAGGCCCCTCCTGCTGCAGCCTTCACCCACTTTGCCTCAATTCGATGATGGACTGCTTCAGTTTAGTGCACATAAACAATGTCAAATGTATATGTGTTGTCTTTAATTCTGATGTGTGCCATTATTGCGGTAAACAAGTAATAATTGTAGATTAATTGCTGTATCTTGTCTGAGGTAATTCATTGTTGTTGCACTCGCGTAATGACAATGACAATAAATCTAATCTAATCTAAAACTCATCTAATAAAATATAAGGGTACAGACAACTTTGTCTACAGTTGAATCTTCTCAGTGAAAATCACAGGCTGACATATTGCATCTCAAGTACGTGCACGCGCGCACACACACACACACACACACACACACACACACATTCAGCATTTCAGGTGTAAAAGTATGTCTGCAAACAAAACTCCTCCACATATTCCCTGTTTGGGACAGGTCAGGTCCTCGGGCAGTAAAGTGCAGCACTTAAATTTTATGCTTCTGCAGCCATGCCTTTGTAATTTGTGCAGTAAGTGGTTTTGCTTTGCCTCATTGAAAAGTGCATGAATGTCTGTGGAAAAGATGTTGTAGTGAAGGCAGCACATTGTTGCTCTAAAAACACCTTTGCCAAGGGCATTGACACACCTCCAGGAATAATTTGTCTGATCACGATATGTGTTTCCACTGTGTGATGGTGCAACCTAGATGCCTGCATACCCAGAGACGTCATTGCCTGATCTGTTGTTGTACAATAAAGTTTTAAGGGGCATTTGCGAATGTAGGTCTATACTGTAGTGCTTAACAAAGGTAGTTCCCAAAGTAATCCCTTGCCCATGTTGCTTTATGAGCTACTGATGAATAATGGTTCTCGATGCAGTGCTGTCTGAGGGGTCACAGGTCATAGGTGTTCAGCTTGTTTGAAATCACACCATTATATTTAAAAATAAAATAAAATATTTATTTACTGCAGGACGTTTTGCAGTTCAAGGTCACCCCAGGTCATTCTCTATGTAATGTGGAGTTGAGTCAGGAAGGGTATCCGGCATAACACCTGTGCCAAATTAACATGCAGAGCCTGCTTGGATCCGCTGTGGCAACTCCAAGTGAAACAAGGGAGAAACCACATTTTCACTTTTCATTTTTCTTATGTGTGTGTTTTTAATGTGCCACGTACCTGACAAAACCTGCCTGAAAGGACGTCGTGAGGAACATTTTAACATGTAAATATAAATGCATTTATATATAAATATATAAATGTGTATATTAAATATATGTAGATGCCCCATCAACTTAATTTGTATAATGGAGATTTTGAGTCTCAGAGCTCCGTGTGGAGCTCCGAACTAAAGGAGGTGAAAGTGCATTTTCGTAAACAGCAGTCATGTGACTTTTTTCAGTCACTCCAGTGTTATTTTTGGGGGGGGAGTTTTGCAAATCTGACGACATTTTTATGGCTGTGACTTGTTTCCCCACTCATAGACAGTCTAAAAGCTGTTAATAATTTAATGTCATTTCTCTACCTGTTTAGCTGCATGCTGCCTGCAGCACATGTGAAAAACTAGGTGGTGGAACTATTCTCTAAAGGGGCGTGTTTGATGCAATGCAACACACGTGTCAGAGATGCTCCCCTCATCCTGTCTGTCTGCAAGGTTTAATCCATTAACACAAGACGTCTGAATGAAAATGTCTTTCAGGCCGCAGAGGTACATGCAAGAAACAGACGACACACACTCCCCAAAGTGTGGCATGGACTGACTTGACGTGCAAATGAATGATGGAAAACAGATTTGTGCATATGATGGGCTCTTTTTGTGAGCACTTATATGACCCACCCCCCCAAAGTTGCTGCCCTGGGTGGGTGATCATATCACCAATATCAAGATCTGCCACTGCATGTGCTATACATTGCATCTGTGTTCCTTCTATATTATTGCATGTTAACACAAAATTTTGAAAGTGCTTGAAATTGTGATGTTGTCAAGCAAACACAGCACAGATACTGCATGAGCGTACCTCAGCGTATGTGTATCCATATAAATGTATCCTGACAGAACAAAGTTAAATAACTGTTGACATCAAGATATAATATTTTACTCGAGTCACCATTATTCAACCCAAAAATAAAGTGACATTTATCTCACCTATGTCAGGGTTAATCCCAGTCTCATAGCAGATGGAATGCTACTGCAGAGTATCACAAAGCACTTTATGTGCACAGTAAAAAAAATTTAAATAACCCAGTACATCTTCTTATAATTCCTGAGCAAGTGTCTCTAAGGTGCTATACAGCCGGGTCAGGTCCACCTTCTCTTTTCCTCGTCACAAATCCTGGTCCCTGGCAAGCAGTAAAGCTGCCCTGCACAACACAAAGTGTATATATTAACGCCTGCTTTGTGTTCAAATTGGTAGTGGCCATTACGACAAAATTTACAAAGAGCTGTGAAAAATCCTCTGCAGGAAAACCAGCAGCATGTGAGTGTATGCAATGCAGAACTGATGGCCACTCTAAGGATACTGATGCATCAGGTTCAATTTGCAGCAGCATAAAAACAAGACAGATGCAAGTTATTTAATCTTGTGGAGGTAACATCACACCATGTTGT